>NW_028270144.1:39535947-39895447 GCF_037043375.1 Chiloscyllium plagiosum
AAAATTGTTGGCATTTGTTTTTAAAAAATGCCCAGTTTTTAGCTAAAGTTAAAATAAGTCAAGGTAAATAAAGTTATAAATTATGTAATAACAGGTTACACAAGATTCTGAGAGAGGCAGATAGCACTGGAATAGTGAATAGTAAGTTAATAAGGGGAGTTGGAGTTAGGGAGCAAGTAACAAAGTTTAGATTAGATTTACTGTGTATCTATGTGATGGAGAGTTAGAGGCACAGATTGTCTTGTGGGATTATGAAATTATGGTGATAATGGAAATCACATTGAAGGGAGAGTATTAAATATTTCTGGTTCCAAGGTGTTCAGAAAAGATGGGAAGGGAAAGAAAGAGGGAGGAGTATTGTTGGTTCAGCAGACCATTATAGTACAGGAGAAAGAGAATATGTCAGAGGGTTCAAGGGCAGAATAAATTTAGCCACAGGTGAAGAATAAGAAGACTGCAAGTACATTGCTTAGTGTAACCTATAGACACCAAACAATGAATAGGATGTAATGTACAGAGAGGTATAAACATGATTGAGTTTTCACAATGGGAAATGTTACTTACCTGTGTATTGACTGGGATAGTGATAGTACAAGCTACAGTGAAAAGCAAATATTCCTATATTGTATTCAGGAGAACTTCCAATGCAGTATTTGCTACAACAAAGAAAAGGATGCACTGCTAGACCTGGTTCTTGAACCTGGGTTAGGCCAAATTGATAAAGATATAGGGACAGTGATCATTATATCATACATTTTAGGATGATGATAGACAATGATATTGGTCAATCCAATTGAATGACAAGCTATGGCCTCATGGTATTATCATTAAACTATTCATTTAAAGACTCAGGTGACGTCCTGGGAGCGCAGGTTCAAATCCTGCAATGACAAAGAGCAGATTTTGAATTCAATAACAATGTAAATTAAAAGTCAAATTATGACCATTAAATCTTTGTCAATTTTTGACAAAACAAAAACATTTGCTTCCCTAATGTGCTTTAAGGAAGGAAATTGCCATCTTTATCTGGATCTAACCTACTTGTGACTCCAGACCCACAGCAAAGTGGTTGACTCTTAATTACCCTATTAGGGAAGCAATAAATGCTGGCCTGCCTAATGATGCCATGCACCAAAAACAAATCCAGCATAAGAATAGTCAACTGGTGAGAAGTCGACATCAATGGGTCAAGGGTGGAGCTGGTAGACTGAAGGTTGATAGGAAAAAGAAACAGCTGAACAAAAGGGTACTTTCAAAGAGGAGATAGTTCAGGTGCACTCAAAGTATATTCCTTCAAGAGAATAGGATAAAAAATAAAATAAAATCCAGATCTCCCTGGATGCAAAGTAGAGAGAAAATAAGTTAAAGAAGAAGCAGTGAGCTTATGACAGATGTCAAGGTAGTAAATACAGTTGAGAACTAACATGAATACAGATGTTCAGAAGGGAGGTGAAAAGACAAAGAAAAGAAGCAAACAGGGGTTATGAGAAAAGACTGGTCGACAACATAAAATTGAATCCCAAAGCTTTCATAAGCATATCAATAGTAAAAGGGAGTGGTGCTGATTAGAGATGAAAAAAGGCATTTGCACATGGAGGCAAGAGTCTTCTTCTACAAGGTAAATACGGTGCAAATGGTAGAAGAGGGAATTAATCATTAGAAGCATTCAAAATTGATAAGGAAGAGATAATGAATAAGCAGTTAACATTTAACAGTGATAAGCCACTAGGTCCGGATCAGATGATATTGAAGGAAGTGGGAGTAGAAATTGCAGAGGCACTGGCCATAATCTTACAATAAAAAAAGCCTGTAATAACCCCACAGAGGCCAGTATCCTGTCACCAAGTCACCCTTTATTTATACCTGAACAGTCTTTGACACTGGTGCTACCTCTTGAGAGTCAACTATCAGAGTGCCAGAACCTTTGACACTCCCCCTTTTATCAGTCAGCCAGGATCACTGATTGGACCAGATTAACCATTCAGGGAACTCATATTCTATGAGGTGCAGTTGGCTGTCTTCATTGCAATCACTACAATGCCATTGTTCAGAAAAGGTTATGAAGATAGACACAGCAATAACAGACCAATTTAACTTCATTTGTGCAGAAACCTTTAGAAATAATTCTTCATGATAGAATTAGACATCAAGCAGAAAATTGTAGGTTAATTCTAAAGCGTCAACATGGATTTGTTAAGGGAAAATCAAGTCAATCTAATTTTCTGGAGCTTTTTCAAGAGATAACTGAGAATTGATGGGAAAAAAAGGCTGTTACTATGGTACCTCAGACTTCCAAATGCCATTCCATACAGTGCCATACAACAGACCTGTGCGCAAAGTTGCAGTAGTAGCACTTTGGATACAAAAATGGCAGAGTGATAGTAAGAAGATAGGAAGGGTTATTGTGATAATAAAACAAAGGACTGCAGTTTCTGGAAATTTGAAACAAAAGTGCTGGAGAAACTCAGCAAGTCTGGCTGCATCTGCAGAGAAAGTAACATAGTTAATGTTTTAAGTCCAGTGACCCTTCATCAGAACTGAAAACAGTTAGGAAATGAAGGTAATGATGCATTGAATGGAATGGGGGAGTGAGATAAATAGATGAAGACAGTGTCCAGAGAGTAAGAGAAAAGAATAGGAATTGATAACAGGGTTAGTTATTAATGTATTGCTTGGGATGCAGCAAGGTTTGTAGTGGAGTTCCCCAGACATTGCAAATCTTTCAAGAATTGCAAACTGTGAGGAGGATAGTATAAAATTTCAAAAAGACATTGACATGTTGGTTGAGTGGGCGGTTAGATTCCGTGGGTGGTTAGATTCAGTGGGCGGTTAGATTGCAGATGAATTTCAATGTGGCGAAGAGCAAAGGGATAACACTTTGCTTCAAAGAACATAGAAAGACAGTATAAAACAAAAAGTATGATTCTAAAAGATATGCAGGAGCAGAGAGACCTAGGTGTGTATATGCTTTAGGAATTAAGGTTAGGAAAGCTGTTAACAAAGCATACAGTATTCTCAGCTTCATTAATAGGACTATAGAATGCAAAAGCAGGGAGATAATGATGAACTTAAATGAGACACTGGTTAGACCTTAACTGGAGTATTGTGCACTGTTTTGGTCATCAGACTACAGGAAGGATGTGAATGCATTGTGACAGTGCAAAAGATGGTTCTTCGAATGATCCAGAGATGAGAAATTTCAGTTATGAGATATAGATTGGTACAATTGGAATTGTGTTCCTAGGAGAGGTGAAGACCAAAGAAACATTAACAAATGTTTTCAAAATAATAAGGAGTCTGGAGAGAGAAGATAGTGAAAAACATTTGCATTTTGTTCAAGAACTGAGAACCAGAGCCACAGATTTATGGTGTTTTGCAAAAGAAGCAAATGTGGGGGTGAGAGAAAAAAAAGATTCATTTTCAAACAACAAGTGGCCTGACTTTGGAATACAGTCTTTGGAAGTAGAGTGGAGACAGGTTTAACTGGGGCATTTGAGAGAACAGTAGGTGATTATTTAAATGGAAAAGCTTAAGGAAAAAGACATTTAGGAATGGCTTCTAGAACAATAGTCTGACTATCCCAGTTGCTTCCTGTGAATTGCACTGGGCAAGCTAAAGGAATTAGTTAGGATTACATTTAGTGCTCATCTCTAATTGCCCAGAAGCCAAGTAAGAGTCTACACTATTGCTGTCATCAAATATAAACCAAATCAGGTCAGGAGAGCAGGTTGCTTCCCGAAAGAACATTAGTGCATCAGATGAGATTTTCTTGACAATTGACAATAATTTCAATCATCATTGAAGCGTGTGGTGCTGGAAAAGCACAGCCGAGGAGCAGGAAAATTGACATTTTGAGCATAAGCTCTCCTGATGAAGAGCTAATCCTCGAAACGTTGATTCTCCTGCTCCTCAGATGCTGCCTGACCGGCTGTGCTTTTTCCAGCACCACACTCTTCGACTCTGATCTTCAGCATCTGCCGTCCTCCCTTTCTCCTAATGGTTTCAATCAATCTATTAATTCCTGATTTTAATTGAATTTGAATTCCGCCACCTGCTATGGCAGGATTTAAACCTGGGTCTCTAGAATATAACTGGACCATTGGATTACTAGTCCAATGACCTTCCTCTTTATTAATGAGGGCCTGGAGAAACCCAGAAAAGTTCACATTCCAGAAGCAATCAACAATGACACTACATAAAAAAATCATAAGATGATTATAACTAGGCCATTGGTAAGATGTGAACTGATATGGTAAGGATGAGTAAGATAAGTATAGTTTTAGCAAGGAAGATCCAAAGAATAGTTAAGGAAACAATTGAAATAAAGAAATTGCAAGAAGAAATCTGATATAACCAAAATAAATAATGGCAAATGACTTGAGATGTAAGAGAAACAAAAAGGCTTCAGTGTTAAGTGGTATGAGACAAACTTTGTTTGCAAAAGATTTTAGATCTCCTTAAGCAAGCGAACAGGATCATAGCAGAGTTACTAACTGGAGTACTTTCCTCTGCTTCAGAGCAAAGACACTCTCTGCTAGATATTAGACACTGCCCAGCAACCTCTCTCCTTGATAGGTACAGTTTCAGGGAGCTGGTTCAATACCTTAAAAGTCATTCTGAGGTGGGAGGTACATTTTTATCTTAAAATCATAGAAACTAGTTAGAAGTTCAACTCAAGCAATTGCATTTCAGAAAATAGGTGTGTCGAGAATAAGAGTTAATTTTACATTTATACAAATTGTTGGTTCGTTGCTTGTGTAGTTAGGAACACAACCCATTTAAAAAATGCAATTTCAAGGAGAGTACGGACTAAATTTTAAAAGGAATTGACCCAATGTAACCTGTGGCGAATTTCCTGAAGGCATTCACTCCATGAGCTCTATCAAGCTTTCTCACATTATTCTCCACAGCTCACTTCATTAGCTATGCACCAGATCTCTATGATGGTCCACTTGTGTTATCTTCCATGTCACTGGTGATAGAAGTGCATGGCACTGCTGGGATCTCTTAGCTTTCCAGGTGCTGGAACCATTTAACAAAGGCTATTGCTGTCAATCTAGAGCCGCCTTGCACAGTTCCTGTAAGATGTCCCAGAGATGGCAGACAATTCAGGTTATCTCCATGCTTTGCTAGCAGGGATCTGGAGGTTCTGGTAGATAAGGTAGGGCAGAGGAGCACCATAATCTGCCCATATGACAATCAGCAGATACCACACTACCAGACCCTACCAACCAGTCCAAAGTTACCATCTGGGTCATTGTGGTGTCCACAATCTAAAGGAACACCAAACATTGCTATAAGGATATCAATGACCCTTTCTAAGAGTGAGTGCCACACAATTGTCTCTGTTACTTCACATTCACTTTAACTCTGCGATCGCATACACCTCCTGGCAAGGCTCATGATCTACCATATCTAATTATTGCTTCCTTCATTGGCTGTCACCCACTCTAACACCATTAAGTCTGCACTGCCTATGCATTATCCCAGGATACCTCACATAGTGCAGAATGTTTGAGAACAATCTACTCACTCACTCAAGACACTTCACCACCTTTTCCCCATTTTGCACCAGCATTAACTGCTATGACACTCACTTTGATCCCAGCCCTTCCCTTTGTCTCATTCCAGGAGAAGTTGGCCCACAGTAGGGCAGAGAGAGCCAGGATGGGTGGTGAGGTATTTGACATTTATGTCTTCACCCCCTATGAAAGAATGATCTTTACATTAACAGGAAAGGACCTTGTCTAACCAGGTAGTGATCCTGAAAAAAGCTGGATTCATTGCCAAGAGCTGTGTTGCTCTTCAAAAACCATCATTGCTTATATGTAACATGCTGAAACTCTACCTCTTTTCGCAATTCATACCGTGAATTGTCACCTGCAAGTAACAGTGGCATCTGCACAATGCCTGATTTCAAGAGGATGGGCCTGAAAAACACTACCACTTCTACTTCTGATAAAGAAGCCATAGATCGCTCAGAGGAAACATCGATCAAAGCTGTCTCCTGCAGCCTCCACCAGCTAAAATAATGTCACCTCAGTGGGGTATTTCAGCTCAATTTGAGTCAGGAGTGAAAGCATCCCAGCTCACTGGCATTTCGATATTTGCGTGAGACCAAGTACCAGTTCAGCACCAGGCAAGAAATGAGACAGCGATGTTGGCCATTTTCCAAATATACAAGCAGACAGTAGCACAGCAAGCAGGTTTGTTGAAGGCAATTAGCAAATTGAGTTGAAGGTAACATTTGACCAGAATTCTCCAGGCATTGGGATATGGATGCCCCCATTAAGGATTGTACATCATTATCCTTATACAAACTCCTGTTGCTGAAGACAATTGATACATACACAGTAGGACGTTTGACATGTGACAGCAATACTGAAGGGCTATCCCCTGATTCCACCCCCATCTCACCAACAGAACCCAGGAATGGCAGTAGTATGCATAGGATAATGATTGGCTGTTTTATGGTGCAATGTGTGAAATGAAGAGCAGGTTGAGGCTTTGAAATTGATTTGAATCTTTACGCCCACAAAGCATTGTTTGTGCCTCACAGCCAATCATTGCATTGATTCAGAATATTGCATAATATGGTCAACAGTCCTTGTTACTTGGAGTTTTAGTTGACTCAATAGATCAGTGCATACAAACAGCATTTTTTATATTATACATATCCTTCCCCTATATTGTGTGGATGTCTGTTTAATTCTATTGCCTTACGAAGAGTGTCACATTGCACAAAATTGCATTCCCTCACAACAGAATGAAACACTTACTTTTCCCACTCCAAATGTGTTGGCAGCCATTTGAATTTCAATTGTGCACTTACTATTTGAATGAGGATGGAAAGCAATAGTGATCATGCTTCACAAAGTGAACCACAGACTCGGAATTTCAGAATAGGTGATCCCCCACAACATCATATTCATATTCACTCCCTGAAACCACCATCAGGATTTGATCTTCCCCAAGTTCCCGCTGAGTTTGGTTAATGAACACATCCATATCATATGGGAGCTGAAGCACAAATCCAGAGTTGCAAATCAAACCAGGAACATGATTCCCAAGCCCAAACTCTCAGTATGTGCTTTCTGATTCCCTCAATATTGCTCAGGGTCATCCATTTAACATAGAGATAAGGATGTCATGCCAGCCATAGAAGTACTCTGATACATTGAGACCAGAGTGGTACTGGTTGTCTATGACTAATTCTCTATCTCTATCATCTCCCTTCCAAATATGTTGAATTTCTCTACTTTATAATGGTTCTCCCCTCTGCCTGACAGCATGTTGCATCCAATACTCACACATTTTCCCCAGCTTTCCCATCACAGCATTAGCCCCTGACAATTTCAGCTTGATGTTTAGTTGACAGACCCCCAAAGATCTATCAATTTTGAGAGACTGGCCCATCTGATGAATGAGCAGACGTCTGACTTCCTGTAACTGTTCGAAGTGGTTGTACTGGACCTGCATAACAGACCCTGTACCACTTCCCAGACTGCAGAGATATTGTGCCTCTGGCCCTGATCACCTCAAGTGGCTGACTGATTGCTCTGAAGCTGCTGGACTGATACCAAACATGCCCTTAGCATAATGTGGTTGTACCCATTGACTCCAGGTTGTCTTCCTTGACCTGACTGAAGACTACTTCAGTCTGATGAAGGGCTCCTGCCGGAAACGTCGATTTTCCTGCTCCTCGGATGGTGCTTGACCTGTTGTGCTTTTCCAGCACCACTCTAATCTTGACTGAAGACTATTTCAGATTGCTTCAGACTTTGAGATATGGCCAGTTACCCGAAGCACATGCAATGTGTTTGCCATGTAAACTGCCGGCATATGATTGCCGTATGGGGTGCCACACAGCAACATGTCCATCTCCTTGCGCAATGACTACCAAAGCCATGAAAAATAGCCTGGCTTTGTGTCAGCCACTAAAAGGTGGGGAAAAGCATAAGTACTGTGAGCCTTTAAGCTCTAACTGAGGAATCAAAGAGGAAAAAGGCAGGGTAAGGAAAGGCAAGGCAGAGATGCTGTGAGCGTTAAAATAGGCACAGACTGACTGAGCAAGGAAACCTGCAATGCCACCTTGGTTAAATACATTAATATACCTGCCCTTTGAGCCTGCCAGCAGCACTATAATGAAAGATGCCTATGTGCACCAAAGTACAGTATGTACAGTATTGTACGGTATGTGAGTCAAAAATGTGCAAAAAGGGTGATTATGTATCTGATACATAATCACTCTGTGAAGTGGACAGGGAGGGGCCATACATGTGGTCATTGTCTAAGGATTATGCCCTGAGATGGTGGTCCCTGCTGTACAACTCAAGTGCCTTCTCTGACTTTTATATCAGAAATTGCCACTGACTAGTTTCTATCTGATGGGTTGGAGAACAGGAAACTACCTAAATATTAGCTGGGATTAGACAATAATAACGTGCTAGTGAATGCAAATGGATGCAAAGAGGCCTCAGGCTTTTTCCTGGCAAGATTCACATTCTCGCAGATCAAAACCTGGTTGCAGAGTTGAACCTTTTTTTGAGCTAAGAATCTCATTTTTTTCTGACCTCGCCATATTTTCCCAACTAACTCACCAAACCCCAGGCCATCCACAGGCTGAGATGTTTACACTTTAAATGCTCGCTGGAGGGTTGAGAACAATTTCTTATTTAGGATTAGGATTAGGGTCAGTGAGACTTCAGATATGGTTCAGTCTTCTGAGAAAGTGTTGACTGAAACCATTTAACAGGATGCTTTAAAACAATGAATGCTTCTGTTGGAGAGAACAGGGAAAGACCAGTTCCTTTGTTTGGGGAGTCAGTTTCAATGCTTTATAAGCTAAACGATCACTACATTTCAGAATAGATTCAAGCTTTTTTGTTCAGATGGAATATCATTGGTGCAAGAAATACTTGACTGCAGAGAATTTTTGAAGCTGAGACCACTGAATTTTGTAAGAGAAAACTGTTTAAATATTTGAAGCAGAAGATAATCCGAGATGTTGGGGGCCGGCAATTGTTCTTGCAGGGAGCTGCAATGATGAGTCAAAAGCCGCCTGTGATCTGAACAACTCAGGTAACTAAAGCTTACGTGGTGGGTTAGGTTCTTGTTTTCATATTCTGCAAAATAATTTTCTGCATGTAATGCCTCCCCTTCAGAGAACTTGCTCAGTTGGCTTTCCATTGGACTGGTGTTGTGATAGAGTAAAGTTTACATGCAAAGTAGTATTCAATGGACAAGTTTAAATGTCTGAAATGGTTGGCAAAAGGGCATGAGAATTCAACACAATGGTAATGTGTACCAAGGAAAGGTTTGGTGCTTTTAAGCACCAAACACTACAGTTCTTGCTCACGCCCTTACTTCAACAGTGACAAAAGAAGAATAGAATTCTGCCTGTGTTACAGTGTCAAAGTTTGACTTTAGTTCATATTTCAATTATGAGATTAATTCCATTCATTCTAACTTCAATAAAAAATTGGGCTGTTTATGATCGCAGTATCAAGTATGGTGTGTGAACTCTGCCATCATTGTCGGAAAGAAACAAAAATGTTACAAATTTGGAAAACATCCATTGATGTGGGTAAATGAACAATATTGTACAGCTCTGGGAAAAATATGAACTTTCAAACTTCTTTCATTAAAGATTATTGTGCTGATCCACAAAAAGTCACTTCAATTAGTTAAAAGGGTTGGCACATCAATATGCTACTCGACAAAACTATTTTGCTTCCCCCCCACTAATAAACAAATCCCAGTGACTTAACAGTTATTCTACCCAAAGAGAAATGGCTAGAGAAATTCAGTGGGTTTGGCAGCATCTGTGGAGAGAAAGCAGGGTCAATGCAACTGCAATTATTCTTTGCCACACACTGATAATGGTTGAGATCACTTGTTCATACAAAATGGTCCCAGCAGTGTTATCTGAAGATTTAATTTGGATACATCATTATGACACAGAGTAACCAACAAACCAAGTTTGTTCTGTTAACCCAATGCAATCAGATTTATTTTTAAAAAACAAAACTGAAAATATCCTAATCCTGCTTTCACAACTATGGTAATCATACAGCCAACGAGTCATACAGCATAGAAACAGGGTCTTTGGACAACCATGTCTATGTCAGCCAAAAAAACATTTACTCATCCAGATATTTTTTAAATGTTACAAGAGCGTCTGCCTCGCTACCCTATTCGACAGTATATTTCTTAAATCTACCACAGTCAGGGTGAAAAACAATTCTTTCCCATATCTCCTCTAATCCAGTTGCGCCTCACCTTAAACTAATACCCTCTGGTATTAGATATGTCTCCTGTGGGAAAGACATTATCACAATCTATATATTCCTCTTGAATTTTTGCAGGCCTTAATTAGGTCTCCCTTCAGCCTACTCTGTTCAAATGAAAACAAACCCCAGTCTATCCTCACAACGAGACTTTTCATCCCAGACAACCTCCTCTCCACCCTTCCCAGTACAATTATACCTTCCAACAGTGCGGTGAGCAGAACTACACAGTATTCCAAAGCTGGCCTGACCAGTGTTTTACAATGTTGTAACAGGATCATAGAATTCTACAGTGTGGAAACAGGCCATTCAGCCCAACAAGTCCACACTAACTCTCCAAACAGCATTCCATCCAGACTCACCCCTCCTACCGTATTATTGTAACCCTACATTTCCTATGGCCAATCCACCTAATCTGCTCATCTTTCGACTGTGGGAGGAAACCCATACAGACACAGGGAGAATAAACAATCTCCACACTGACATTCGCAGAAGGCTAGAATTTAACCCAGATTCCTGGCACTGTGAGGCATCACTGCTAACCGCTGATCCACCATGCCGCCCCAAAAACTCAATGTGACAAGCAACCAGCATATGTAGGAGCGGTGGGTTTTGAAAGTACACTGCTGTAGAAACTGGCATCTTAATCCAGCATCTTAAATCACAACAACCACCTTACCAAACATCTAAACATAGCTTGGATCCTCCCAAGCTGGGAATTGAACCCCAATCTGCCGCATGACTGGGAATACTAACCATTATACCACCAAGCACCTCCCTACTCCTATATTCAATGCACCAGCTAACAAAGGTAAGCACCCTGTATGGCTTCTTCATCACTCTGTCTACCTGTGTTAATGCCTTCAGGGATCTATGGACTTGTACACCAAGTTGTACACTTGTTTCTTGACACCAGTTATTCTGCGATCCACTGTTCACACATGGTGACTGAGCCAACTTCTCCCAGAATGGTCCTCAGTGATGTCTCTCTGTCACCCTCACTGAAAGTGACTACACAAGTAAATAGGGTGGTAAAGAACATTCATGGCATGCTTGCCTTTATTGAGTAGTCCACTGACTACAGGAGTTCAGGATGCAATGTTGCAGCTTTATAAAATTTTGTCTAGACTGCACTTAGAGTATTGTGTTCAGTTCTGGTCACCAAATTAGAGGAAGGATGTGAAGGCTTTGGAGAAGGTGCAGAAGGGTTTTACTAATATACTGTCTAGATAACAGAATATGAGCTATAAGGAGAGGCTAGAAAAACCAGGGTTGTTTTCTCTGGAGGATCAGATGCGGAGGGGTGACTTGATAAAAGTCTATAAAACTATGAGATGCATAGATAGGGTTGACAAGTCAGAAGTGGTGGTGGAGACAGATATGATAGGAATGTTTAAGGGGCTTTTAGATAAGCACATGAATATGCAAGGAATGGAGCGAATGGAGGATTATGGACCAAAGGCAGGCAGAAGGAATTGGTTTAATTTTGTTTCATGTTTGGCTCAATATTGTGGACCAAAGAGCCCATTCCTGTGCTATACTGTTCCATGTTCTATGTTCTATATTCTAAAGAGCTACTAGGTCTACTTAAAGAGGACAAGGCAGTTCTGCCCATAGCTTCAAGCCAAGTTCAACAATGAGCTCTAATACTAATTGAGAACAATTATAAGTTTGGAACATCATCCGGAAGGCCAAGTAACAAATATGGATGTATTGAGCCACCTCCTGCTGGCAGATACCACTGCCAGTGGTGCTGCACTGGAAGAAACCGTAATGTTTTTAAATGTTTGGACAAATTTCCAGCCAATGCTGACAATATTAGATTTTGGATGCAGAAAGATCTGGCACTGGCAAAACTGAAAGAGCTGGTTATGATGGGGGAAACCAAAGGGCCATCACAACAAAAATTGAAACTATTTTGGACCAAGTGAGACCAGATCACTATAGAGGATGGCACATTATTATGGGGAACAAGAGTGAATGTCCCGAGCAAAGGGTGCTGCCAGATACTGGCTGAACTCCACTAGACTCATCCAGGGGTTTCCAAAATGAAGTGGTTGGCAAGAAGTTATGTCTGGTGGCCAGGATTTGATATAGATATAGATGAGTTGGTGCGGCAGTGCCCAGAGTGCCAACAAGGACAAAAATTACAGCCAGCAGCTCCCCCACATTTGCGGGGATAGCTAGGTAAACCCTGGACTCAGTTATATGTCAGCTATGCAGGCCCTTTCATGGGCTCAATGTTCATAATCATTGTGGATACCCATTCAAAATGGCTAGATGTGCATCGAGTTAATTCATCAAACATGGGGACATTGATAGAAAAGTCGCTTGTATCTTTTGCAATACATGGCTTCGCAGATGTGTTGATCACAGATAAAGCGCTGATGTTTGCCAATAGGGAATTTGGCTATTTCCTAAAGTCATGTAAGGGCAGCTCCATGCCATCCATCATCCAATGGTCAGGCAGAAAGAACCAAAATTTGAAGGCGGTCTTAAAAGAAATCAGCCTCCAGCTTCCCTAGATATCAAACTGCATGATCTCTCATGCAAGTACAGGGATAACTCCAACAAAGTTGCTAATGAAAAGAAGAGTTAAATCTTCCCAGGCCTGGAGGAGGAGTGTGAAATGGCATAAGGAATGCTAATGTTTGACACAAGACTCCACAAAGTGAGAGAGTCAGTTTACTTTGGGGATGACATTTGGAGTAGGAATCACGGGAATGACCCTGCATGGATAAAAGGCATATTTGTTGTTATGTCAGTTCCAGCGATGTATCGAGTATGTGTGATGGTCCTGAACAAACACATGGACCATACGAAAGCTGCAAATGTACAAACGGTGTGGGAGCAAAACGTGCCTGGCTCCTCGCCATGTTTGTGCATGGAACCAAATAAATGTGTATCACCTTATGAATGGTGTTGCATTTATTTGATTGTAATTGGGTCAGCAATAGTACCAATGAACTTAGTTCTTTCTTTGTTTAATATAAGAAAATCTGTCTGAGTAATTCTTTACAACTTCAACCAGCATAGGTTTAAATTAGTTTACAGATTGCTATCTAAAAGTGGTTAGTGATGGGGTCATTTCCAATAGAAAGTAGGAAGTAATGCCAGACAGTTGACCTTCAGCTTCTGCAAGCTCAGTTTGTCAGACAATAATAGCACCACCCTTGGCAGTAGGAATTGTGACAATAGTACAGTTGGACCTCAAGGAATAGCGTGCAATGAGTTCAGAGTGAGAGGGTGGTGAAGAGTGTAGAGAGGTTGAGATAGCTGATGTTACAAAGGTAGTTCTGAGAGAGTTGATAAAGGGATGACAAGAGGACAGAAGAGGAACCCAAATGGAGGGAGAACACTGGAGATAGGTAAAAGGTTTGCTGTGTGTGAGGAGGATTGATAAATCCCCGGGGCCTGATGATCTACATTCCAGGGTACTGAAGGAGGTTGCTCAAGAAATCGTGGATGCGTTGATGATTATTTTCCAGAGTTCGATAGATTCGGGATCAGTTCCTGCGGATTGGAGGGTGGCTGATGTTGTACCGCTTTTTAAGAAAGGTGGGAGAGAGAAAGCAGGAAATTATAGACCAGTTAGTCTGACCTCAGTGGTGGGAAAGATGCTGGAGTCCATTATAAAGGATGAAATTATGACACATCTGGATAGTAGTAACAGGATAGGTCAGAGTCAGCATGGATTTATGAAGGGGAAATCACGCTTGTCTAATCTTCTGGAATTTTTTGAGGATGTAACTCTGAAGATGGATGAGGGAGATCCAGTAGATGTAGTGTACCTGGACTTTCAGAAAGCTTTTGATAAAATCCCACATAGGAGGTTAGTGAGCAAAATTAGGGTGCATGGTATTGGGGGCAAAAGTACTAACTTGGATTGAAAGTTTGTTGGCTGATAGGAAACAAACGGCTCCATTTTGGAATGGCAGGCAGTGACCAGTGGGGTACCGCAGGGATCAGTGCTGGGACCGCAGCTTTTTACAATATATGTTAATGATATAGAAGATGATATTAGTAATAACATTAGCAAATTTGCTGATGATACTAAGCTGGGTGGCAGGGTGAAATGTGAGGAGGATGTTAGGAGATTACAGGATGACCTGGACAGGTTAGGTGAGTGGTCAGATGCATGGCAGATGCAGTTTAGTGTGGATAAATGTATGGTTATCCACTTTGGTGGCAAGAACAGGAAGGCAGATTACTACCTAAATGGAATCAATTTAGGTAAAGGGGCAGTACAAAGAGTGTTCTTGTGCACCAGTCAATGAAAGTAAGCATGTAGGTACAGCAGGAAGTGAAGAAGGCTAATAGCATGCTGGCCTTCATAACAAGAGGGATTGAGTATAGAATCGAAGAGGTTCTTCTGCAGCTGTACAGGGCCCTGGTGAGAGCATACCTGGAGTACTGTGTGCAGTTCTGGTCTCCAAATTTGAGGAAAGACATTCTGGCTATTAAGGGAGTGCAGTGTAGCTTCATGAGGTCAATTCCTGGAATGGCGGGACTACCTTACGCTGAAAGATTGGAGTGACTGGGCTTATATACCCTTGAGTTTAGAAGACTGAGAGGGGATCTGATTGAGACAGAGAAGATTATTAAAGGATTGGACACTCTGGAGGCAGGAAACATGTTTCCGTTGATGGGTGAGTGCCGAACCAGAGGACACAACTTAAAAATACGGGGTAGACCATTTAGGACAGAGATGAGGAGAAACCTCTTCACCCAGTGAGTGGTGGCTGTGTGGAATGCTCTGCCCCAGAGGGCAGTGGAGGCCCAGTCTCTGAATTCATTTAAGAAAGAGTTGGATAGAGCTCTCAAGGATAGTGGAATCAAGGGTTATGGAGATAAGGCAGGAACAGGACACTGATTAAGGATGATCAGCCATGATCATATTGAATGGTGGTGCAGGCTCGAAGGGCAGAATGGCCTACTCCTGCATCTATTGTCTATTGTCTATTGATTCCTAGCTGAAGAAGTGGGCTCTGAGATGAAAATGAATAAAGACAATGCAAATCTCGTTAAGTTTAAAATTTATTAAACCTGGGAGGGTAACTGGATGAAGCTGAGGTTTCTGATGACAACAGACTATTCTATGATGGCAGGCAGAAAGTCGGAGGGTTTCATGAATAAAGGAGGTTTAAAACATGTCCGAAATGTGAAACCCACTTTACTATTATATTAGATTTGGCTATTTGAACAAAGAGAGTTCAATCATCTTACTTTTACTGAAGTAATAGGAGCCGCTGTGCTTTAATCTATTGCCAGACTGCAATTCAGTGTAGAAAACACTGAAATGTTTCTGATTACCTTCATGTCATCCACAGAATGTTGCAGGAAAACCAAAAAAGTGCTCTATTAAAATCAAATAATGGTACATAAAACAGAACCTGTCAAATAAATTAGATTTATATCAGATTTTTGTGAAAGGACATAATCAAAAACACAATTTCAGCATGTCTGAGAGAAAGTCAATGACAGCAGCCTCTTATTTTAGTCTGCCTCAAAAATGGTTTACAGAGATGTTTGTTGTCATACATCTGTGCAGTGAGGTCTGGAATTTAGATTTTTAACAGCTAAAACAAATGTGAAATCAGCTGCTATCGGTTCAATATGGCCTATTTATGATTCAGTGTGGGGCTAACAGTGTGGTTTGTATAGTTTGAGGACTGTGGTTAGGTGGAAAGGCAACAAGGTTTGCAAAATGACTGCAACATTTTTATTCGAATCATTTTGAAATCTATGCTTATCATTTCTCAGTTAATGATATAACCAAAAAATGAATTCAAAACATCACAGAAGCAACAGTAATCTTGAGCTGAGATTGTTTTATCATTTAATATCTAGATTCAGTTATAAAATGTTTAGGGTCCACACTCACAATTTATGTAATCATGTGACCTTGAACTCCTGTACCCACCCCCACCCCGGCCTTGTTAATTTTGGCTATCCAGTGTTCATCATGTGCTTTAGTATTTAATAAAGTGGATGTTCCATTCCAAGCTCTCCACACAGTCCTAAGCAGCCTTTTGTCAAAAAAGAAAGCAGTAGGTTTCCTTTAGTACATTTTTAATTGGTTTTCAGAGTATACACACTTTATACCCATTGGCAATATAGCCAAAATAACACAGTAGGACACTATCAGGGTGAAAAGGACATTGGAAACCCAGGTCTACTGAACAGTATAACTGGGTTATTCATCCGTTAGACAAAAGGCCTGATTTTTAAAACTGAGAGTATTTGTTGTGTAATGCGTATCCCCATTTACTTGCCCAAATGTACAAAAGAACTATGTTCAATGTTTTGTGCATTTGTTTTACAATACCAAATATAGAGATTGACCAGTGAAGTAAAAGTATTTAATGTATCTTTGTGATGGCACTTTTTTTTGGCTTTCAATTGCCAAGTGTGTAATTTATGCAAAACTGTTATAGAACAAAAAGGAAAAACATTAACACTTGAGAAACAGTGATAATGCATTGCTGCAACAACAGTAGCAGTTGCTCAGCCTGAGTGTATGGGATTGGTATTTTGTGCGTAACATTGCTGGATATGTACAGGTAATTCCTGACACCTAGGGAGGTCAAAATTATTCATTTGTGAATGTGACTTTGCAGCACAGTAGTTCAATCTCACATGCAATCTCTAAATCTAAACCATAGTACAAAAGGGGAAAATTCAGAATATGTGGAACTGGATCAGATAAAAGAACTTTTCTCTGTTAGTGGAATTTAAATCAAACAGCCCTTTTACTTTGTGTGCAGCCAGACGAACAACGTGTTCTCAATGCTACATCTAAGGAGGTTGGAACATTGTAATTTGCTTGCTACAATTGTCCAAAGTTAGGTTATGTGCTCAACTCCTCACAAAACTTACACATTTTGTAGCTTCCTGAACCTTGAAACAGGACTAAATTATTTAACTACTCGAGCCTGTTCTGCCATTTATTGAGATTGCTGCTAATCTGTATCCTTACTACATCCATCCATTTTGCTCAATATACTTTATAGCATTGGCTAGGAAAAGTTGATTGACATCACAGTACAATTACAATAGATGAAGATCAAAATCTTTGTTTTCAACTGTTAAGTGATTTTGCAGATGCAGTTTGTTTAACTTAAATTTGTTGAAGAAATGCATTTTATTTGTTGGAGCATGGGAACACTCAGGCTGGACACAACCATTGCAGTTCATCTGGCAGGTCCCAGCATCCCCGTGGTGCCACTCCTCACAATTTCTCTCATTCTCTTCTTTGTTTCTCTAGTTGCTTGTTCATCTGGTCCAATCCACAACCATTTCCTTCAGCCATCCATTCTATACAGTTGACATTGTTGTAATAAAATTGAAGCAATACATTCTAAGTTGCTCCCCCGTGTCTGAGACTTTGTCCTCATTTTATACAAACCTTTACTTACATTCAAAACATCAACATTCAATTCAGCTAACTGTTGGAGTGTGCTAGCCCATGGCTGGCACTCATAATAGAAATGAAAGCTGTAGCCTCATTAAGATTGGGCTTATTGGCAAGCTGTGGAGCACAAAATCAGATCTCCAATAAAGCTCACTTTGACTATCATAATATCAGGCTGACTGAGAAGTTGATAATTATGGAAGGAGTGGGTTTTCCGAAGGATGACTGCAAATCTAATTATTTTTGTGGGACCAAGAAGGGCATTCCAGCTGCTCCTGACCCTAACCACATAACATTATACTAACTTCTGCCTCAAAAATTGACAGTGTTGGTTCACCCTCTGACTATTTTCAAACTAATTTAACAGTTGGAATATCAATATTTTTATTTATATATTGAAGTGAATCTATGACCTGAATGTAGCAACGGACCCATAAAATAGCATCATTACATTGTTGCAGTTAATTGGGACACTAAAAGATAAATATTACATTAAGCGTAATACAATAAACATTTAAAAAAATTATATTTATAATTAGAGGCATTTTAAAAAACCAGCACAAAGAAGGTGTAATGTGGAGATGCTGGTGTTGGATTAGCGTGGATAAAGTCAGAAGTCACTCAACCCCAGGTTATAGTCCAACAGGTTTATTTGAAATCACAAACTTTCAGAGTGCGGCTCTTTCATCAGGTGAAGTGTATTAATTGCTCATAAAACAGTGGTTAGTCTTAAGATATGTTTATGTATCTAATTCCACTAGTGGGACAGATTGACTGTTTCTTCAGAACCAGTGCATGCATAAAAGGCTGAATAGCTTCTTTCCTTTGCAAGTGTTCAAGGATTATGCTGAGCTCATTACTACCATATAAACAACCGAAAATATGAGTTACAATGTGCAGTTCTGGTGATGGTCAATTGTCAGTGACTTATACTGTTGATGTAGTGACATGTCCTTACAAAGTGTTCAAATTGGCAATTGGAATTAAACTAGAGGAGCAATGGAATCAGAAGAGATAGCTGAGAAATTGCAGAATGACATAGCTAAAGTATGTAAGCAGTCAGAACAATGGAGGAACAACATTTAACGCAGAAAACTTTCAAGTGCTACTCAGAGGAAGGAGATAGAAATGGTTTGCATAATTTACAAATAGTATGGAAATAACTGAGGAGATAGTTGAAATAGACTCAGGAGTCTTGGTAGACTGTGTGTTCAAGATGGCGAAAGTGCGTACTGCAGATGCTGGAAATTAGAATCAAGATTAGAGTGGTGCTGTAAAAGCACAGCAGTTTAGGCAGCATCCAAGGAGCAGGAAAACTCTTCATTCAGGCAAAAGCCCATACTCTAATCTTGACCTTCATGCTCAAGACCCTTACTAATTGTACAGCAGCATTCATTAAAACAGAAGTGATAGAATGAAATGCAGAATGCATAATAATCAAAGTTTTTAGTCCCCTAGTCATAACACGCTCTGAATAGATCATGTAATCCTTGTGTAGAAGTAATAGATACACAAATTCCACAAACAGGGTAGAGAACGATTTTAGGCTTATTTCCAGTATTAATGCCTGAGTTATGGGGACAAACAGGACAAATTTAGGCTCTTCAAATACAATAGGGTTTCTAAGAGATGATCTTCAGCAATATAAAATATTGTTATGGGTAGAGGAAAATATACCCCAGATTATTACTGCAATTTAAACTGTGACAATAGACCTAGGGAATAGGGCTTAAAATAGGAAAATTTAACTTTATGATTGATATCAGAACATTTCTTTTCATACAAAAAGCAATTACCATAGGGAATAATACTTCTGATAAAGTAAAAGAGACAAAGACCTTGGAATTCTTTAATATCAATGGGATACCATAAAATAGGAAGGGTGTGAGTGGTGGCGACAGAAATATGTGGTATCAAGCTCTCTCTGATAGGTGAACTAAGATTATCAAAGTGACCCTCCCTCATCCTAAGTTTTCTTGTGATTTTATGAGACTTTCCTTCAGCTTTAAATTCTTCAGTGTGAATTTTGCTAACACCTGCAGTCCCTTCTCATAACTTAACATCCAATTGTACTATCAATTTAGTTTCCTACTGCTGCTTTGTTGCTCATAACATAGTGGCTAAAATTGCAATCCTGGTGGTACTGGATCAACAATCCGGATTAATCTTGGATCAATGGCTCCAATTTGTGCTCCACTTTTCTGGCTCTACAGTCTGATAACTTATTTGCTGTCTATCTTCTTGCCAAGTGCTGTGGGCGGCACGGTGGCACAGTGGTTAGCACTGCTGCCTCGCAGCGCCAGAGACCCGGGTTCAATTCCCGCCTCAGGCGACTGACTGTGTGGAGTTTGCACGTTCTCCCCGTGTCTGCGTGGGTTTCCTCCGGGTGCTCCGGTTTCCTCCCACAGTCATAAAGATGTGCAGGTCAGGTGAATTGGCCATGCTAAATTGCCCGTAGTGTTAGGTAAGGGGGAAATGTAGGGGTATGGGTGGGTTACGCTTCGGCGGCTCGGTGTGGACTTGTTGGGCCGAAGGGCCTGTTTCCACACTGTAAAGTAATCTAATCTAAAATCTAATCTAATCTAAATGATACAACGATTGATTTACATTGCAAATATCAAATCATCGTGTTTTGAGAAGATTTGTAGCTCAGGTTGAGGTTCTGGATGTATGTTTGTTCGCTGAGCTGGAAGGTTCATTTTCAGACGTTTCGTCATCATACTAGGAACATCTTAAGTGAGCCTCTGGGCGAAGCACTGTTGGTGAAAGCAGGAAACACTGGAGGCTCACTGTTACCTAGCATGGTGATGAAACGTCTGAAAATGAGCCTTCCAGCTCAGCGAGCAAACCTACATCCACAAATATCAAATCCGTTCATTACGCCATGACTTACAGAATCCTGTATTTTAGCTCAAATTGCTGTTACTTATTATTGCTTCTCAATCTTATAAATTTAGATTTGTCCAGATTAAATGACATTGCCCATCCAATAAACCAATTCATCAAACTCGGTCCTTCTGTTTTAAAAGAAATTACTCTTGCCTGTTGTTTACTTTCCTCCCAGTTTTCTGCTCTTTGCAAGCCTGTAGAGTTCTGTTCTTCTCAAATTTCAAATTGCTTATGTCGAATATAAACAACTAGTGCCGGCATTAGTTGCAAGTTTCCATGTATAGTGCACCATGAACTTATTTCTTCTTTCTGATCGATTTCAAGGCAATCTACCAAAGCCATGCCCTCCAACAATGAGATACTGGGCACTTTATCAAAAACCTTCCAGAAATCAGGAACAAAGCAACCCCCACTGCTTATGGAATCAGAAATTGTGCAGACGCTGGATATCTGATTCAAAAACAAAAACTGCTGAAAAAACTCAATGGGTCTGGCAGCATCTTTGAAAACAGAGTTAATGCATCAGGTCCAATATGACTCTTCTTTGGAACTGAGCTCAAGAAAAATCATGGTGAACCTGAAATGTTAACTCTGTTTCACAGTTCACAGCTGCTGTCAGAGCTACTGACATCCTCCAGCACTTTCTGTTTCTAATCCTGTGTAATCTCTGGCAAAAAGATTTGATATAGTGCTAAAGAGTGCCAAAATTTTAGTTTTAATAATCATACAAGCTGGAGTGGGGTCTAAGTAAGGATAGCAAATCACCCTTCAGAGTGAGACTCAGGATCTGGAGGCTAACTCAACAATCTGATCTTCAGTTTGACATGAATAATTTTTTCTTCATTTTTTTTTTGCCCTGCTTTCTTGTGTATGCCTAAAAATGTGCAGATAGTAAAATGATAATGAGTTCCTTGCTATTCACTCTGTGGCTTTCTCTGCGGCAACTGCAGGCCTTAGAATTCAAGCTCAGAGTAACCTTCAAAACATCCAAGAAAATGAGAAAATGTTTGCGTTTAGTTGCTTTGTTGTTTCCAGTTTGGAATTTCCAAAATTGAATCACAAACTAAAATGTGCCAAAATAACAAAATAGAAACTAAGAATATCCATCTTCTTTTGCAGGTATTTTATTTTATGAAGTGTTTCATGTTCTAACTCACAATAATAATTGTAATCCAGCAGACTGTGATCGATAGTCATATGCTGCAAGACGCTAGCAGTAGCATCTTCTTTTTTCTTGTTTCCTACTGCTCCTGCAGTAAGATTCATGTAATTAGACCATTCCGTAACTCTGAGTCAACATAGTGCCACAGTAGTGAAAACAGGTGAATAAAAAACAATACCCTTTATTTGCCAGAATTAACTAGATTTGAAGAGTTTTAAGGTGCTTTTGACATGTGATTAGAAGCTATGGAAACACAAATGGTTTCTTTCTTCCATTGGCGAAAAGTTAATATTTAAGCCCATTAATTTTAAGAAGATACATCAATGTGTTGTGATGTTTTAAAATTTGTGCTAGAGAGACACCAATGTATACCTTGCATTTTACTTCCATTTAGCTTCGTCAAATCTGGGGGCCTGAATTCATTCGCTTAATGTCAGTGTCAGGCAGCTATTGCATTCTTTACAAATAAAAAGTGTGAAAAGTGCAGTTGGAGAGATAGCGTATATTAAATAATCTAATTGTATTCCAAGAAACATGATATATTTAATAAACTTTATATGATTCCTTGAAATGGTAAAGATTAGACAATGTTCTTCTTTTGTATCTGTAAAATCTTCCTAAAAACTTCCTCCAACTAGCATTTGGAATTGTGTTGCTGAGATCTTTGGATATGAATAAACAATATTCACAACAGTGAAATATCATTACCCTCTGTCCACTATATTTAACTCCATTACATCCAGTGGCATCTTTCATAGTTTTCAAGATGCAGAATTTTGACATAGCTGATCTATTTCCCTGATCCCACCCATATACAAAATATTTCAATGCAATATACTTGTCATAAAACTTTTCCACATTGCCCTGATTCTATCAATTTATATACAAGAATAGATCCTGTTTGTTGGGCTTGAACCCATTACTTTTATTTTAATTATTTTCTCCCAATTTTGTTCCAATTTCCCACTTATTCCTTCCAAACGTATCTCTTCTGCTGTCATTCTAATTGGGAGTAAGAAAGTATTAGGAATGATGGACAAGGGTATTGTTGAAGGAAAGATCCCTGTAGAATACTGACATTGGAGCTGAGGGGACCATGTGTTTGGTTGTGGCATCCCATTGGTGCTTCTTAAAGGGAATTACTCTTACTATGATAATACGTTGGCTTCTCATTGTCTCAATAACCTTTTGAAATCCTAACGGTCTTATACAACACCATCTTATCAATCACACTGAAGTCATCTTTGCCAATTCCTTTAAATTCTCTTCACTCATACTGACTTCTCCCTCCCTGTTTGAAACTGATATTCCTCTTTAAATTGAACTAATTTGACATTTTATACAGTACTTCCAGTGTAGCACGAGACATCATTTGACTGTGTCATAGTAGTGACTAATCTCCCCCAACATAAACTAAATCTCTAGCACTTGAAAACAAATGAAAGTTCACAATAATCACTGAGGGCATGATGTTCTATTGGGCTGATGTCAAATCGAATCACATTACCTTGTGTTAAAGCAGCATTTGAGACAAAATTATGTGTCAGGCTGAGATGGATTGGCAGCTAACCTTCACATGGATGTTGGGCAAGGGGATAACAGCTATCCTGTTGCCAAGAGGAGTTGACCATAGTTGTTGTCCAAGTGAGTTCAGGTAGGTAATAGACACAGCATAGATTGCCAGTCCCCAAACCAAGACATATCAAAAGGGGTGTGTGGGAAGAGTGTTAAAGGGAGGAAGATTCCAGGGGAATGAGCACCCACCTTTCTGGGAGAAAACTAAGGGTATGATTTTAAAAAATGGCTGCTACAACCAAAGACTACCACCAAGACAGTGAAGCTCCACCACTCCAAACTGTAGGGGTTCAGTTCTTTTGCTTTACCACTCTAAAGAACAGCTTCAAATCTGTAAAATGTAGTATCTTCTGTCACAAGTAATGTTTTTCTTTCCTTTTTCAAATTAAATAATGATTAGTATCTAAACTGCTTCATAACAAACTCAAAAAACTATCTGGGAATTGCTTATGGTTTACTGTCTATATTAGGTAACTGTGATAATGAATCCTCAGAATTTAGCACAGCCCCAGTTCATTTTGTAATTGGAATTAGAATAAATCTCTTCCCAATAACATTATGAGTGCCCTTTCAAACTCAACTCTATAACCTTTGACCCTCCATTTTCTAAATTACTCCTGTATGCCAATCGAATCACATTCTCACAATCATCTTTGATGTCTTAGTCCCCAATAAAAGAGGTACACTCTCCACCACAATGATCATTCACCTTATTTCCATTCCTTTGAACTCAAGGGATGTAAACATGAACATGTGATAGGGTTAGGATTAGTGTGAGGGTTAGAGATTATCATCAAATCTGGATGGATTGTACAAAGCATCATTAGTTCCTGCCAATGCTACTCACTACTTCTGGAATGCAAATGCAATCCTAGTGTTTTTATTGTGTGTAAATCAGAATCTTAAACCTCACTGCACTCTTTCTTTTACACTTGCTTTCAACTAGAAATATAAGGGACTCATTGATTTCATTGCCATTAAGTTGAGATGGTTTAGCTGCCTTGACTATTCCTCCATTCACCGAAGTGATTGGGCCAAATATCTTTTCCTGTGTCTATCTTTCTCTGAACAAAGGGTCACTGAACTCAAAACACTCACTTCTTTTTCTCTACAGATGCTGCCAACCTCTTAAGTTTCTCCAGCACTTTCTTTTTTTGTTTCAGATCTCCAAAGTTCATAATTATTTGATTGTATCTTTCTCTACTGCCTCTTCTAACTCATCTCATGCAGTCTCCAATTTCACCTCATCTATGATACCTCTCTCCTCTCTTGAACCCATTTCAAAATGATTGTCTAGAGCACTCTGTAAAATAAGATGATGATCATTTCTTACTCCTTTTCGTCAAACATTCTCAAAACAATCTATGGGCAATCAGAGCAATTATACTTACTGACTCTGTGATAATTTTCACTCTTAGTGAAAGCAGTGATCTTTAACATGTGCACACTCCAGCAGATCCATCAATATGTTTGATATTATGTTGACCAAAGAAGAAAAAAAAGCCAGAATAACAAGAAAACCACTTAAATTAACATAATAGTATGCAAGCCAGGAAGAGCACTAGAGATAGTCACAGTAAATTCAATTGACAGAGAGCTAAGACATTGTCACACTTAACAGGTTTGTCTTGAAAGACTGGCGAGCCATTATTTGCTAGTGAATCTGCTAAGAATCTTGATATTAAGGTAATGTTAAATGCAACCTAAATATATTTTAAAATAATTTTTGGATAAAAATAACAATCATTGCTTCCTTCATGTACATGGACAGTTTCTTTTTCGTAGTATCGCCAAGATGTTTAGTGTTTATAAATGCAAATTTGTCTTAATTAATTGGTTGCCAGAGGACAGCTGTAACATACAAAAACCCATGATCCATATATACAGGCATCAAACAAGATCAGGTGTGAACAAAAACAAGTGACCTGCAATTCTAAGAAATCATGAATCAATATTACAACTGCGTTCACTGAACGCAGAAAATACAGTATCTCCCTTTCAGCACATTGGAGTGACAACTCAGCCACCTTGGAAACAAATTCCAGGATTCAAATGCATTGAATGGCCGAATACATTAGCTTGGGCCCAAACAAATCTGGAACAAATCTGCATGTCATTGTAAAGGAAAACACAAACATTTCTCCATCATGCATTCAAGATATAGAAACATATTCAATGTAAAGAGGCTTCTGATTACTGAAAGTTTGTACAGAAAAAACACTATACATGGTACCTTAGCCACTTAATATCCTTAAAGACTTTTGCACTTGATATCATTGACCTTAAGTAATGAGTTAAGGGCATATCATTGTCAATTTAATTTTAATAATTTAATTAGGATGCAGTTTTAAATTGATGCTAACCTTTTCAAATAATTAACTGTAGCTTTCAAAAAGTCCAAGTCATGGTATAATTATTCATGCTTCATTATAGCATTACTCACAGTCACATTATAATAGGCAATTGAATTCCATGCTCAACACAAGATTATGTAGCTTGCACGGTGGCTCAGTGATTAGCACTGCTGCCTCACAGCACCAGGATCCCTAGTTTGATTTCAGCCTCGGGCGACTGTTTGTGTGGAGTTTGCACATTTTCCCCGTGTCCGTGTGGGTTTCCTCCGGTTTCCTCCCACAGTGCAAAGATGCGCGGGTCAGGTGAATTGGCCATGCTAAATTGCCCATAGTGTTAGGTGCATTAGTCAGAGGGAAATGGGTCTGGATGGGTTACTCTTCGGAGGGTCGGTGTGGACTTGTTAGGCCGAAGGGCCTGTTTCCACACTGTAGGGAATCTAATAACCTTGGGATAAGTGAGAATAAAATAACTTTTCCATTTTATTGTAACAGTACTAACTTTAAAACCATTTGGATAATTATTAGCAGGTCACATAATTAAATAAAACGATGAGGCTGCATGCTTGATAGTGTTGTGTTTCCTCACCTCTTGGGAAACACTACAGTCATAGGAAGGCAATGCTTGCTTTAAGAAAGAGGTAAACATCTTTCTAACAATGCTTGTGGGTGAAGGAAAGCAGCATTTATCAGATCACCTCTTCCAGATATCATGGATATCCTTCAGATATTATGGATCAGATTCCTTGAGGATCGGGAGTGTGTTCAGTTACTCCTCATTTGGCTTTATGAATCTATTTACCACTAATGTACATTGAGCTTAATTGGTGTAAATTCAGAAAATTAGACAAAGCTGTATGAAGAATTGGAATCCAGACCTATAGCATGGAATTAAAAACTTTAAAAGCACTGTGAAAAAAATCAGTTGCACCAGAAACTGGTGTCACCGCTGCACAGAATTAAGAAATAAAACATGTAACAGGATTGGGGATCAGAAATTGTACCCCCACACTCCTAAACTTGCATTGTTGAACATGTTAATCCCACAATCAGAGACACCCTCTCATAATCGACACATCTTTCAACAATCCCAGTTGCAGGCTTCGTACATGCTTTGTCTGTTACCAAAATAATCAAAAACTTGTTTGAAAAAAAGATGCACACTGTTAAGTCCAAAACCCAAAGTATGCAGGTTTCCCAGCCAAAATCTCCTCCTAAGTCTCACTCACAAGACTCACTTTAGCAATGCAGCCTCACTACCTGACATCACCAACACAGACAGTTCCATAAAATATCCTTGAGTTGTCATTATTTATATGTCAGATCTTGGGCAGTCAATTTCAAAGTTGCAGAGTATAATTACTTTAGGTTCAAAATCCAGATTTGTTCAGAGGATTTCAAATAAAAGGCTAAAGTCATTGTTAAGATTCAGTAGAGTGTGTTCATAGAGAAGCAGTACAGAAATGTCTTTTGAAGATAAAGTAAAAATAATAATGCTTTGAAATTAGCGAAATGTAAAGGAAGAGGAATATGGATAAGACTGTCAGTTTGACATTGCCAAACTCTTCATATGCCTCGGGATGGAATTTCTGGAGTCAAGGATGAACAATATGCCTTATTAACTCAGTACGACAAGTTTAAATTCAATTTAAAAGATAGATCTCACTAACTTTGTTAACTACTGTTCTACAATTTCTCCTTCAAGTATGTGATGGTCTTAATTCAGGAAAACACAATTTTATTTCTTGTTATGAGGGTGAATAACACAAGTGAAGATCCAATCTGGAGCCCACTTTGTGCTATACACCATTCTGGTGTATACATTTTGGAGAATGTATTGAGAGTTATAACTGAGTTCTTATTTTCCTGCATTAACTACAGCACAGAAGGAGCTCTTCGGTACCTCTGAACAGCCCATCAGCCATTGGGAACAAAGCAAAACTCATCCCTCATATAGGTCAGTGTTCCCAGGAAATAGGCTATGCCTGAGCGGTATATCAACTTCTTGGTGGATTTCTTCTTGTTTTAGGATTACAAGTATCCAATTTACCATATTGTTAAACACAGTCAAACAGTGCATCCGTCACTTGTTGTATGGCCACATCAAGAGAATACCAGCTCACACTGTGATGCCACATGTTGAAGCTGAAAGCTTCCAGTGAGACAGAAGCTGAGAGCTGTCATTATATTTTCATCGAATGGTACTGCTGACTGCAGCCAGACCTCCTTCTTTAAACATTAGTAGCTGTTTCCTAACCACAACATGCTACACTGATCTCATCAATATAGGTGATTAGGAGAAATCTTTAAAATCTCAAGTTAACTGCTTTTTGACGTTTACAGTTGACTATATACATCTTTGCTTTCCGTTAATCAACCTGCTCATCGATGTTATTGCACATTCCTAGAATAGGTGGGACTAGAAGCTGGGTCTCCTTCTGGAGTTAGGGATACTAACACTGCATCACAAGAACCATTCCAGCTCCCCACATGTACCAATATTATTCATTCAAAATATCTCTAATGATACACATTTAGATAAGTAGGAATAAACACTAACTTCTCAAATATCCATGCTATTCAATGAGAATCCTATGGACATTTCTATGGGAAAAATCAAAATAAAGAATATCCTGATCAGAGATGCAGTGAATAAACCTCAGTCAGAATCTCAAAAAACATCTGAATAGATAATTACCTTTTACAAAGCAAAATACTGAGGCTAAGTGTGGTGCAGCAGTAGGTTTCTGAGAACTGAAACAAGGATTGTAAAGGCTGAAAAGATGATAATGCCCAGTGAATATTGTAAAGGAAGATTAAATGAATTTGTAGTTTCACTCTTTGTGAGTGCGACAATTTATAGTTCTCATTAGTTATTCAAAATCGATAAGATCTGTCAAGGTTATAGAAATATTCAATTAATTAAAGAGGAAAACAGCATGGACTGTATTCATGACCCCATTCACTGAAAATATCAAATCAGTGTGAATGTGTTGGTACCAAGGCTGGTCAATCACTAAAATACATCTCAAGAACTTCAGGTTGCAAGTTATAAAGGTGGGTTTGTGCCCCCGGACCTCTTTCAACCCAGAAGACATGTGAAATGGGTGTAAATCATCTGCAGTAGGCAAAGATTGTGTTGACATTGGAAATGCATCAGATATGAGGAAAATTCTGTATTGGGAGTTTCAGTAGGGTCTCATGGGATGAAAGCAAGGGATGATCAGAGGCTGCAATCCCATCAGGTTCTAGTTAAAATTGTGTCAGGATCCAATTGACACTATTTAAGTTACATGCATTTGCATCAACAATTAATGTTCCAGGGCAGATACAATTTTGGTTATGATTTGCAAGTGAGAGAAAACCTAACATACCATTGACTCCCTCAACTAACAATCAATAAGATCAATACATTCACATCTAGCTGTTGAATGATCCCAGTGAAAGTCAAGAAGCAAGTCTTCAACTTTGCCAATGCTAAACATTAGAAATTTCAATATAATCCAGAATTTAATATCTGGTAGGCATTTAAATGGGTTGAACTCAGCCTTAGAGATAACGCTAGTGGTGGAGAGGTAGAAATGGGCATGGTCTACATCTAGCAAGAGACACCCGGTCAATGAAGCATGTTACATGTAATGTGAGTAGAAATGGACCTAAATTAAAGTTCTGGCACACACCAGAAATAATAAATCACAGATGAGAATTTAATGTATTTTAAGAAACTGCATTTGGCAAAGCAATCAACAACAAAAAAGAAATAGGTACAGTGGTAGTGGTCTACATAGCAAAGATTGTGGAGCTGATTCACATTCAGTATGTTTAGAAACTTTCCACTCTGGGTTTGATTTTGTCACTGGAGATTTCTTGATGCTTTGAACCCCTTTTCATAATCAACGTATTTCTATTTAACTCCTGTGTGCATTCACTGATGTGCCTGGAAATTGCACCAGATCACAAATCATTCACAAAGCCCATTAACAGTTACTGTCAGTCACACATAATTCTTCACGAACTGAAGAATCCACCTTAGTCTTCCGTAATTGTTTTACTCTGAATTGTCCAAAGACTCAAATGCTCACCAGGATGTTTTGGAATTACCTCGCTAACAAAGTTATAAGCCACAGGAACTGATTCCAAGACGTACGAGGGCTACGTAGCACTCCACCTAGTGGGTAAATTGCAACAAATGGTAGGACACATTCTCACCTCAATTTTGTTTTAGGCAAGCAATCACTTCATTTAACAAACAGATCAAGAACGAAAATAATTGTTTTCATTTCCAACAGATTTAGTTTTGTCAGCACACATGTAATCCAGATGTCTGAAACAACACTGTATATTGCTGTTTAGGTCTCAGCGATTCTGAGATAGCTGAGCTAATTACAGATAAGCAAGCATGTTGAACACATTTGTTTTTCCACATTTGTACTTCCACCTTTCTTTGATATATTGTTTGACACTATTAAGTTGTTTAATTATTGAGAACTGGTTTTAAAGTTTAATTTGTAGCATCTCTGGAAAAAATTAAGACTTTTGAAGATTCCTAACATTTTCTGTTTCTGACCATGGATTTTCTTTTGGAATTGGCACCATTTTTTAATCTTTTTATTTTGTTTGCACCATTGCTAAGCAGCTGCTGGAATATAGTTGTTGAAAGTTTTATTTCCTCTCTTTGCTTTACCTGCATTTGCTAGTTTTGTCATTTTATTTTATGTTGAGTATTAAGGTTTGAAATAAATTAAGAATTGTTCAGTCATTGGTCATAGGTATAAATGTTGGATGTTCTGATTTCCAGCATCTGCAGTTCTTTGTTTTTTTTAAAATATTGGAGCTTGGATAGGTCACTGATGTAAAAGCTCGGAGTGGAATGAAATGGTAAAATAGGTGTGGAGAGCAGGTGTGATCAGGTCTTGCAGTGAAATAGTTGAAGAATTATAGGATACGAACCTACAGATTAGTGACAGGGGTAAGCTATTAGGTCCCTCGGACCTACTCCAGCATTCGTCAAGATCATGACTGATCTGATTGTAGCCTCTACATTTCCATTTTCCTTGACTTCATTTATCCGTGAATAGTCTATCCAACTCAATCTTAAATATATTGAATTGCCCCGCTTCCATCATTCTCTGAGCAAGGGAATACTACAGACTAATAACCCTCAGAGGAAAAAAAAACTCCTCTTCATCTTAATTGGAGATTACATATGATTCTGTTAGTGACCATCATTTTATAGGCGCCAAGGTGTCTTATGAGAATGAAGTCAAAGTGACCACATTATTCTAAACAAAGAAATTATGCACTAAAAAAAATATTTCAGACCCTCTGCACCTTCTTCCATGTCCATACCCCAACCTAGGGTGACTGCTTTGAGGGACAACTATGTTTTGTCCACAAAAATGGCCCTGAGATTTCTGTTGTCTGCTACTTCAACACATTACTATGTTGCCTGGCTAACATCTCGGTCTGAGGCCTGTTGTAGTGCTCCAGCAAAGCTCAGTACATCTCATTTTCCATTTGGGAACTATTCAACCTTCAGGGGTCAATATTGAATTCAATAATTTTACAGCATGATCAGCTTCTCTTATGTCCTTGCCCCAACCCCACGCACCAAGCCTTGTCATCATGTAGGCAGCTAGCACAAACAACCCACTGCAACTGAGGCTCTTGATTCTGCCAGGTTGACTTTGACCTATTCCTTTATCTGCCCAACTGTTGTTTTTGCCCTCTCTGGGCTTAATTTCCATCTACTGTCAACTCTTACTCTGTGCTTCTCCCACCACTAGCTACAATTAGTTCTGAAGAAGGATCACTGGACCTGAAACGTTACCTCTGCTTTCTCTCCACAGATGCTGCTAGACTTGCTGATTTTCCAAAATTTGCATTCCTTTTGGTCAGAGATGGATGAGATAGGTAACTGTGACAGAATTTCAAAATTTCCTGACACCCATATGCTGACTGGGCTTCATCAATGATTGAATATTGAGAAAACTGACTGTAGGGCTCTCAAGATTTTCATTTTGATGCAAAATATGAATGGTTTGTGTGACAGAACGTTGATAATTATGATTCTCCAGAGGGCTGCATTTTTTCTGAAGGTGCATTGTTAAAGGATAAAAATGCTCGTGCTTCACTGAGTATGTGGAAACAATTGATTGCATTCAAAGGGGAGCCAAAGAGAAAATTTAACTAGCAAACAGAGAATGTGACAATCGACTGGCAGTTAACATTCAAGCAAACCCAACAAGCATGCAAATAGATTAGAAAATTGTGGCAAGGTTTTCTATTACCTCCACCTCCACCAGCATCTTGAAATTTAGGCAATTTGAACCCAGAAACTTATCCACTTTAAGCATATCAAGTTTTCCAGGTCAAAGAACAAAGATCAAAGAACAATACAGCGCAGGAACAAGCCCTTTGGCCCTCCAGGCCTGCATTGATACATTCTGCTTTTCTATATTAAAACTGTCTTCGCTTACAGGATCCGTGACCCTCTATTCCCTTCCTATTCATTTATTCATCCAAATGCTTCTTGAATGCTGCTATTGTGTCTGCTTCCACCACCTCTTCTGGAAGTGCATTCCAAGCACTCACCACCATTTTTGTGAAAAACCTGCCTCGCATATCCCTTTTAAACTTCGCCCCTTGCAACTTGAACCTGTGTCCCCTCGTAATATACACCTTCACACGGGGATAAAGCCTCATACTTTCCATTCACAATCTCATAAACATTTACCACTCAACCTCCTGCATTCCAGTGAAAACAAACCCAGTCTACCAAACTTTTTTTCCGAGCTCAAAGCCCCATACTGGGCAACATCCTGGTAAACCTTTTCTGTACCATCTCCAAAACATCTATATCCTATTGGTAGGAGAAAAATGAGGATTGCAGATGCTGGAGATCAGAGTTGAGAGTGTGGCGCTGGAAAAGCACAGCAGGTCAGGCAGCATCCAAGGAGCAGGGGAGTCAATATTTCAGGCATAAGCCCATCATCAGGTGGTGGAATGACCAGAACAGTACAAAATATTTCATGTGTGGCCTAACTAAAGTTCTATAAAGCTGCAGCATAACTTCTCTAACCTTTTACTCAATGTACCTTCCAATGAAGGCAAACATGCCATAGGCCTTTTTTACTACCTTATCTACCTGTGCTGCCACCTTCAGTGATCTGTGGACCTGCACACCCAGATTTCTCTGCATATCAATATTCCTAAGGGTTCTGCCATTCAGTATAATTTTCATTTGTACTCTTGACCTTCCAGAATGCTTCACATCATATTTGTTCATTTTAAACACCATCTGTCATTTTTCTGCACATGCCTCCAACTGATCTTTATCCTGCTGCAACCTCTGAACATCCTCCTCACTATCCACAACTCCACCAATTTTTGTATCATCTGCAAACTTACTAATTAGACCATCATTGTTTTCCTCTAAATCATTTATGTACATCATAAATAGCAGGAGTCCCAGTGCTGATCCCTGTGGAGCAACACTAATCACAGTCCTCCATTCCAAAAAGCATCCTTCCACCCTTACCTTCTTTCTCCTATGACTAAGATGTGGAGGTACTGGTGTTCGACTGGAGAGGACAAAGTTAAAACTCACAATTTCAGGTTATAGTCCAACAGGTTTAGTTGGAAGTACAGAGTGTTGTTCCTTCATTAGGTAGCTGTGGAGCAGGATAATTAGACACAGAATTTATAGCAAAACATTGCAGTGTCCCGCAACTGAAATGATATATTTTTTAAAATCTTAGATTGTTTTTAAGTCTTTCATCTTTTAGAATAGGTTGCAAGTTTTGGTTCATTAATATGTAAGTCCCAGAACTGATTTTAAGTCACATTCTTGAAGTAACTTAAGATTTTATTTTTAAAAAGTAACATTTCAGCTCAGACAATGCATTAAGGGTTAGAGTCTGTCTGTAACCCAATCTTGAGTCAGACTGGTTCTATTTACAAAGTGGGAATTTATAAAATGTTACTTGGATTGACTGCCTGCATCGACTGCATGCAGATTGTTTTTTTGAGCAAAATAGATTGTGTCTGCAAATACAATTCTGCAAATCCAAATTCACCCCATAGACATTTTTGTGTGTGTGTGGGTGCATGAGAGAGAGAGAGAGTGAGTGTGAATGTGTGCATGTGAGTGTAGAGTGTGCATGAATGTGATGGAGTGTCACAATGTTGGTCTTTTTAAAAGGTTACTATGCCCTTGAGTTTTTTTCCAGAGAGCAGGTAGTTGGCCAGGCTCTAACTAGGCCGGGTTTGAAAGTGTCATTGGAGCCCTTTTTGTTTATCCCTAACAGATAATGCCTCCAGCCTAAGGCTTTCAAGTCTTTTTAAAAAAAGTATAATCAAAAGGGAGTGGCCAGCTAGCTGTGTAGCCTGCCTTCATTTAAGTTAGATTTTTAATTCAGTGTATGTGAAGGAAGGCTCCTGGGACCAGTTACTCTGTCTCTCTCTCTAACTTTAAGCCTGTAAGCCCTGGTTTGTTTCATTTTTAATCTTTGTGCTAAGGGATGTGTTTGTTGAGACTGTTGCAAGTATTTTAAGAACAGCATCATTACGTCGGGATAGTCTGTCAGATAGGATAAGTTGTCCGGTATTCTATTTTCTGTTCTTTTTATTTCATTCTGTAGTTTTGTAAATAAACTCTGTGAGTTTAAAACTTGGCAGTCAGATCAGCTAATTATCCCCAGGAATATCCACTATACACTTACCTAAAACAAATAGCAAAGTTACAGTCTGAGCTAACTGCTTAAAAGTTTTTGAGGGGTCGGTCTGGTCCATAACAAGAGAATAAGCCTATGAGAGGATGTGTGCGTGGGTGTGAGTGCGGGAAGTGTATGTGTGTGTATGTATGAGAAAGAACGTGTGTTTGGAAGAGGGTCTGCATGTGTGTCTGTGAGAGAGAGAGATAGCAAGAGAGAGAGATAGCGAGAGATAGAACGAGAGAGATAGAGTGAGAGAGATAGCAAGAGAGAGATAGCAAGAGAGAGCGAGAGAGTGAGAGCGAGAGAGAGCGAGAGAGAGAGAGCGAGAGAGAGCAAGAGACAGAGAGCGAGAGGAAGCGAGAGAGAGCGAGAGAGAGAGTGAAAGAGAGCGAGAGAGAGACCGAGAGAGAGGCCTTGTCTTAGAATATTTCTTTTTTGCTACACAGATTTATTGTCACTATTCTAAAATATCCCCTTTAGTGTTTATCGCCGTCTATCCCCTAGCCTAACATTCCAATTAACTTCAGCTAGCTCAGCATTCATGCTCACCATAGTTGGTCTTAATTATCTTTAAAGTAGTAAGCTTAGATTTACTCTTCTTCATAAAAATCAACTATCAAATTCAATGTCAAACACAATACACTGAATGATTGGATAAAAAACACTGAAAAAATTAAGAATATATGAGAGTGAGAATGGAATACAAACACTATAAAGATGTGATTTGCTCTGGTATTCTACTTGGTGTATTGATACAGTTTAAGGTGACCCAAACATAGAAGTAAGAACAGAAGATTTTGGAGAGAAAGCTGAAGGCTTTGCAAAGAAATGGATGTTGACAATTTCAGTTCTCATAATGGCTGGTTTTTGCACTTTAAGTCACAACATAACCTTATCTATAAGCCACTATGTTGGGAAGATTCATCTCCAGATACTTCATTCAGGATGGCAGGTATAAGCTTATTCAATAACTTAATCAAGGCTATAATTCCACTGATATTTTTAATACAAGTGAATCTTACATCTTCTACAAATACACACCAGATAAAACTTACCTTACCAAGGGCCAAACTGCAAACAGCAGTAAGGAGCCAAATATTGAAGTGTCATTTTTTTGTTGCTGCAAATATGTCTGGAACCAAAAAAAATGACTTAATACTCATCACCAAAAAAAAAGGTCTTAAAATTACATCTAGGAGAAAGTGAGGACTGCAGATGCTGGAGATCAGAGCTGAAAAATGTGTTGCTGGAAAAGCGCAGCAGGTCAGGCAGCATCCAAGGAATAGGCGAATCGAATTTTCGGGCATAAGCCCTTCTTCAGGAAGAATGCCCGAAACATTTATTCTCCTGCTCCTTGGATGCTGCCTGACGTGCTGCGCTTTTCCAGCAACACATTTTTCAGCTTAAAATTACATCAACCAGTCAGCTATGCAGCAAACCAAAGATATGGTTTGCATCAACAATTTTTACTTATGAGTTCAGCAACTTGGATTTCAGAAACTCAAGATCCTATTACTCATGAGTGATTGTCAGCTCATTGTAATGGACAAGGACTAAAAGCCACATGATTTTTGTTTTCTCCCACCCATTTCAACTTCAATGACTTAGCCAATGGACAAAGGTGCAATTAAAAAATTAAAATACTTTTACCCTAAGATGCGTACCCATAAGAAAATGGCCTGCTTGGAACCAAATGAAAACTTAAATGCTTCAAGCAATGGACATCTTGAAGAAAGCCTAGGATTTGGTAAAGCAATAAACAATTCAGAACTACTTCATGCACACAATTTTATTTGAAGGTAGAGATATCAATTTCAATTGATTTTTACAATGCACATCAAGAAATTTTCACTGCCACAGCTGTTGATGATGATGATACTCAACCTTGTGTCATACCAAAGGCTGATGATGCCATTGTGGGGATAGGTCCAAAGACAGCAGCTTTCAAGGAGGCAGCTGAGGAAGATGAGACACAGGCAGAAGCTGAATGTTCACTCATCATCAGTGTAGAAGCATTCAATATGTTTGACTCATTGCACAATGCTTTTCAACAGGCTGCTAATACAAACAGAAAAGCATTCAAGTCAATGTACCAGTTTTCCAGCCTCATAAAAAGGAAACAATGTTCAAGAAAAAAGTAACTACCATTGAAATGGGTCATTGGTGATCCTCTTGTTAATAACAAGGTTGTGACATCTTCCTGCCGTATGATCCAATTCTTCATCATTCTCACTATATCGTACAGGGAGCTTAGGAGAAACTGCAAAATCTTCCTGCAAGGCGTCCTTGATGTGATTCATTTTGCCCTCACTTACCATTTAGTAATACATGGATTACAGTTGAATGAAGTCTGCTGAAGTGGACTGGGTTAGGCAAATTCCATAGAAAATGCTATGTCCAACTCTTAGAGGCAGAAAAGCTGCCTCTCATTTAGTGAGGAGCAGAAAGGAATGGGCGTGGTAAACCCACCAGCTAGTGGTGGCAAGGCAATTAGGTTCATTAATGAGCCATGTAAAGCCAATTATCCCTGATCCCACCAGGAAATAATGGTGACTGAATGATTACATGAGATGATTACATGAATGCTGTGTCCCTCTGAAAAAAAACTATCCAATAAATAAACCAGTTAGGCTTGTCAGCAGCCTAACCATCTTGGATGATTATGACAATAAAATGAGTGTGCAAGGAAGTGGGGAAAAAGTAGGAGATTGGCATTAGGTAATGATGACTTTTGAGTTGCTTTTGCAAATACGATGGGCTGATTAACTTCCTTCTGCACTGTAACTATTCTGTGATAGCCATTTTGGGGATGAAGGTGAGATGCTTCTCGTTCTTAAGACCTCAGTACCTAATCAAGGGACCAAACAGTGGTGGAGGAGGGAGGCTTGCCCTAGCATTGTAGGCCATTCAATCACCCATCTTTGTCTACCCCAATTCCAACCCTTCTCCAGGGAGCCAGTTGTGATCCCCGGTGAAAACTCAAATGGACACTTCTCCTGGTGGCATCTGTGATTGACCTAACAACTCTGAATAGCCAGCAACTCTAGGGCAGGGCAATAGGGGAGGGGAAGATTTCTGTCATGATGGTTACTTAATCCAATGGGAATCCCATCACTGCCCAGGCATGCACCTGCCTGCTGTGTTAGTATGACAATCTTCTCAGAGAATTGACACCAATTGCTTCCACAACTGGTTGGAGAGATACCAGTTTCCAGCATCAAATTCCAAACACTGTAGTTGGTGGAGTGTTCCATATCCTGAGAACAGGTAGATTGAGAGTAACTGAATGTTTCTGATTTTCTTGAGAGTGCAACCCAATTGCAAAACAGGCAATCACTGGCTTAGTCGAGACGCTGAATATTGCCCAGAACCCGAAACACTTATTACACAGATTTAATCATTGAATCATATGGACTCAATTACCGTAGTAGTATGTGTTTGACAACAAAACCGAAGACGTCATCTGATGGTGGATTTAGCATGTGCAGAACAGAATGTTGTGCAGGAGTAACTTGCACAGGACAAATGTGAACAGGACTGAATATCACAGCAGAGAGATGGTATCAATGTTATACTTGTATGAGTGTCTACTCTGTTGAATACACTTGTCACTCCAATTCTGAATAGTGACTGGGAAGATTACACAATCATCCCTTTCTTTGGTTATTTTCTGACCAACGCAATTCCCCTTTATCTGTCTTTGCACATTTAGAATTTCACAGCAGCCCGCGTGTTTCAGCCAGAGGTCTTGCTTGGATTCATCAATTGTTTTACTGCCATTAAAAATTACTAACATTGATGTCAAAATGGGCGTCATCTGTTACTCTAATAGCAGCATTTTAAATCAATTAAAAGATTAAAAGATTTTAATTGGTATTAAAATGAAACAGACGAATCCAAATCCACGCCCTCCCTCTTTCTCCCTTATTTATTTTCTTGTTTCTGAATGTCAAACAAGTCACAATTCAGTTTGTAAAGAAAACACAGCATAACTGCCATAGGAATGACAAAGGAATATCGAGCTGAAAAACAATTTTTCTATTAAATTCACTTCATTCATTTTGGTATTTTTTCTTGGATACAAGCATGTCAGTGTTCCCTACTTACTAAGCTCCTTCCATCCGTTCTAGTGGTTTCCCCCAAATAAATAAACTTTTCAAATCATCAGTCGTGTTTTCTCTTTTCAATTTGAATTCACAGACAGCAATTTCAATACTAGCATTCAGATGCATGATTTGTTGAAATTGCAAACCAGACAGCCATTGTAAATATGGGACAATGTGATGGGGGAACCTACTGATTGTAATGGAGTGTGATATGGGCTCACCATTTTTAAAGGTCTTCAGGATCTCGATGCTATGTCCAGTCAGCGGGAATAAATTGAAGGGGTGACAGCTTAGCAGTATCACTGGGAGCACTGACCACTATTGGGGCTACAAAAAGATGAAGAAAAAGAGTAGCACTCTCATAGTTTTGGGGTCATATAGAGATCAATTTGGCAGGCCTGCCAAATGGGCAGAAATGGAGATTGATAAGAGTAGGTGGCTTTGAGAGCTGTAGGCAGGGGCTGAACTAGCTTCTGGAACAATCTGCTGTGGGCTAAAAAGTGGCTGAAGAGGAGGCATCTTCCCTCTCTCATTGCACCCAGACCCACTATGATGTAACCACAGTTTACCAGATGGTGTTTCTTATGAGAGGAGGAAGAGAGCCTTATTAGGTTACTTATTGATGATGGAAGGAAGGAATGGCCAATTACTGCCTTTCCACTGCTGGCAAGATGGAATGATGTTGGAAAAGTGACCACTCCCTCATCTCACTGTGTAGTGTGTGTCCCCAATAACACCCTCTTCCAACTTCATCCCCAAACTTCAAATCCTTAACATCCATCTCCAGTGGGCCTGGTAAAACCCAAACCAGGACACACTTTTAAGGCTAACTGAATGTGATGAATTGAATGAATTGAATTTATTGTCACATGTACTGAGGCACAGTGAAAAGCTTTGTCTCGCTAGCAATACAGGCAGATCACAGAGTTAAGTAGCATAGATAAGTAAATAATAGGTAAACAGTGGCAAAAACAAAAACACAGGTACAGGCGAATGATAAGAGTTTGTGAGTCCATTCAGTATTCTAACAACAGTAAGGTAGGAACTGTTAAGAAACCAGCTGGTGCGTGTGCTTAGGCATCTGTATCTTCTCCCCGATGGTAGAGGTTGTAGAAAAACATTGCAAGGGTGGGATGGATCTTTAAGAATACTGGCGACCTTTCCTTGCTAGCAGGCCTGGTAGATGGATTCTATAGATGGGATGTTGTACATAGATGGGAATGTACATAGCCACATCCTTGAAGTTGGCTAAAATTTGACCTCCAGCAACTTCACCATTCTTCCCATGTGTAGTGCTATTATTCAAACATAAACATAAAAGAGTAACTTAATCTCAAAAAGAATGAAATATTTCTTGTTTCAGCTAATGATTCACCATTATATCATAGAAACTTAAACGTGATTGATATTATCTCAAGGTAATGGATACCAAAGTTAAAAAAGACTCTATGAAGATTTGGCTTGGAATGCATTATATGTGGTTCATCCTGTTAGTTAAGACAGTTGTTTATCAATGGATTAGAAAGCAGGAAAAAGTTATTTTCTTCCTCGCTAGAAAGCCAAGCTCGGTTATGCAATAGGAATTCAACCACAAACTGAAACATTCATTTTGAAAAGGAAATATAAGTTGACTTTATACAAATCAAAGCAAGACTCTGAGCATTGAAGCAGTCAGGAAAATTATTTTACATGTAAGTTATGATACTAACTAATGTAAAAAGAGGCTGCATGTAAATAAATGAAACACATATTTGGTGAACGTCGAGTGTATTTGATTAAGTGGAGCGGAAGTACATTTAAATTAACAAGTGTTTGGTATTTACAGTTCACTAAAACACAGGATTATGAAGTAAACCAGAAAAGATAAACATTCTGATTCAAATTTTTAACGTAAGTTTCCCTAAAGTACTGTTGAAAGTATTTGAGAGAATAACATTGCTTAGTGGTGTTGCTTTGTTTTCACATTTGAAACTTGCTGATGACTTCAGATAATATATAAAATAATCAAAATCATAAGTTGGAGGGTATTAATGAAAAACTAAAGAAGAAAGACTTCAGAGACAGGTTGGTTTCTGAGTGTTCTAATATCTTTACGGTCGTATGTCTCAGGAAAATAGCACTTCGCCGAGCATCTCAGCCGGGCCCACAGGGGTTGACCTGACCTCCCAGTCACCGTTCGTTTCAATTCCTTTTTCCACTCCATTTCCAACATGAACCTCACCTTCGCCTCCTCCATTGCCACAGTGAATCAGGCCGCAAAGTGGAGGAGGAACACTTCATCTTCCACCTGGGCAGTCGACAGCCTGGAGACCTCAACATTGGGTTCTCCAATTCCAAATAACCTCCCTTGCCATCCTCCGACTCCCTGTCCAGCTCCTCCCCCTCCCTTCCATTCCTGACATCGGCCCTTCCTTCCAGCCACTAACCGGATTCATCCCTCCCATCGACCAACCAGGTCATACTCTCTAACTGTTTTCACCTATGCCCACCTCACCACCCTGCCCCACCACCCCCTTTATCTGCAGCTCGCCTTACACCCACTCCCACTCCTGAAGAAAGGTTACATCCGAAACATTGACTTCTCCACCTCCTGAGGCTGCCTGGCTTGCTGCGTTCTCCCAGCCTCCTGTTTGTCTACCTCAGGAAAATAAAAGACTGTATTTTTGGTCTGTATTCCAGCCTCATCAGCTATCTCTACATGCCATTGAGTACAGCCCATGGCACTGGGAGTGTTTTAGATTGGATAGTTGTCACACTGCAGTTGACCTGGTTCTGGCTAAACAGGGAATTTTCCCTCTCTTACCAGCTGCCTTTTACATACAGGATGGATTTGCAACTTGACAATCAACCACCTTGGCCTTGCTACGATCGCTTGTTAGGTGACTATTGACAACTGGAGTGGAACTCCACCCTGGAGCTTCTGGTTCAGAGGGGGCATTATTACCCTCTGCACTACAAGACCTCCATATAGTGAATTACTTAATATCTCTCAGGTTAATTATAGGGGTACTGCACGTGGTCAATATGAAAGGAAAAGTAAATTAACCAGACACTCAGCTTCTAATTGTAATCTGGGAAACAATACATGGGAATGAGTGAATGACAGATAGAGAGAAAGAGTGAGAAATAAAGAGAGTGTGTGTGTGGGTGTGTGTGTGTGAGAGAGAGTGTCTATGAGTGTGAACGTGTGTGAGAACGAGAGTGTGTGTGAGTGTGTGGGTTTGTGTCTGTGTCTGTGTAAGTATGTGCTGACATGTAGAAGCCTGAATGGTACCTACTTGTAGTGTTTCCTCTTCCACGTCATCAGCTTGTGACTTGAATGGAACTATAGAATGCAGACTGGTGAGTATTAGGTGGGAATCTGGATAATGAACTTGTGGTCTCACAAATACCTGACTGAGAAAATTGGCCTTGAGCAAGTTCATTAAGTCATGGTTCCTTTGCATCGCGGCATGAGAATAAATTGAAGGCTGCTGTATTAACCTTGGTCTTGAATTACCACACCAAACGGAAATATTAATGATTATGTGATGTTAAGCTGGATTTTAACAGAAAAGTTGGTGCGTAGTAAGTTATGATCAATCAGTTTACTTACTCATCAACATGCCACAGTGATTCTGCTGTTGGTAATGTTACCTGTTTTCTTTTTAATGAGGGCTATGCCAGCAGATTCCCACCTTTGCAGTATCAATTGGGATCATGTTGTGTCAATGAGTTGCAACTGCAATTTTAAATCTAGTTTGGCGAGAGTGTGTGACAGAAACTTTTGTCATCAGGATTTCTATCCTGTTTTGTCAGAGTCATTGGGGATGAAAAGTTTTTTTCCCGTGTATACAAGTCAGATTTGAAATCAGAGCAGCCATCTTACATCCCCACGGATGCTCAATACTCCAAGTCAACAGGACTGTTCAAAATATAATGAGTCTGAATTTTAAAATTTAACTCCAGGAAGTCTCTCTCTCTCTCATAGTGTGTTTTAAAAAAAATATGGCGACATAAACATTTGCCAATTAATCCCTGTGTGAACCCCTGTGTATTTTGTGTATAATAGTTGCAAAGAATCTGAAGGTGATGGTGCCCTTGCCCTTGATGAAAATGTGCACTACATATAGAAATGTTAAAATGGTCAGCATGCTGCAATTGAGTGCCACAACTTAAATGTGAAGACATTGACATTTATTTGAGATAGCGCAGTTTCAAGCAGAATCTGCTTAATTATTCTTTCCTTCTTCATAGTAAACTGTGAAACTTTCTCTTTTGGCATCTTTAGTTTTTCCAGTTCTGTTGGTAGATCATTCAAATGAAAATTAACTCTGTGTGTGTACGGAGGCGGAATATTTTCAATATTTTCCAATTTTTATAACAGACTTTCACCATCTGCAACATTTTGCTTCAGCACGTCCTTTTTTTTTGTTCTCCTAAAATGTGAACATCATTGTCAAGATCAACCAAGTGAATGGATTGCTAGGCTATTTAAATAGCTTAGAAATAGTGGGCTGAGTGGATTGTTCCTGTGCTGTACTGCTCTATGTTTTATAAGGTTAAGAGTCAACCACATAGTTGTGGGTAAGGCAACATACTTTCATTCCTAAAGGAAATTACTGAAATCAAAGTTCAAATCTCAAATCAATGTGGATTGTCAACGAAGTGAAAAATGTGAGGAATTGGATCTTTCAGTGACTTTTCAAAGCTGTGAATTTCCAAGTAGGCAGCTTTGTTTTCATGGCAGCAAACATTTCACACGAGCAGTCAGTATTTGCATTTTGTTTGCCTTTAATTGTCTATAATAGCACATGTTTATCTTACTTTTCAAAATAAACATATTTAAAACCACAGGCAGGGTGTCATGTCATATTTACAGAATGCTGTTCTTCCTGCAATATAGCTGTATATTTAAGCAATACCTGCAATTAAACCTCAGAAAGGTATGTTACTTCAAAACACAGTGCAAATCCAAAAGATGCTTGCAGGATGAAAGTGAACATTCCACATTCACCTAGCGTGCCAGGTTAATGAAGCAGCAGCAAAGGAGCAGGGGGCTGCCGGGAAGGTAAATTAATCCTTTAATAACTTATCTCGTGAATAGACAGAATGCTGCTAAGCAGGAGTGGACATGGGAGTAAGTGAGGTAATATATTAGGAAGGTTGCTTTACCTGAAACACCACTTATGTAATGTCTCCCAACCATCCTCCTCCTCTAACCAAAAAAAAAGCTTCTGTGCACCGATTCGGTTAGGTTACTTGTTTTTTTCAATTGTCTCTTCGGGAGTTCAGAACAGTGGGAATGGATGTTAGGGCAGTTGAATGTTCCTCCTGTAGAATGTGGGAGGTAAGGGTCACCACTAGTGTCCCCGCTGAATTCATCTACAGGAAATGCACACAACTTCAGCTCCTCAGAAACCACGTCAGGGAACTGGAGCTAGAGCTGGATGAACTTCGGATCATTCGGGAGGCAGAGTGGGTGATACAGAGGAGTTATGGGGAGGTAGTCTCACCTCAGGTACAGGACAAATGTAGATGGGTTACAGTAAGAGGATGGAAAGGTAACAGGCAGACAGTGCAGGGATCCCCTGTGGCTGTTCCCCTCAACAATAAGTATACTGTTTTAGACACTGTTGGGGAGGGATGGCCTACTTGGCGAACCCATAGTGGCCAGATCCTGGCTCTGTGGCTCAGAAGGGAAGGGAGGAGAATAGAAAAGTGCTAGTGGTAGGTGGCTCAATAGTTAGAGGAATAGACAGGAGATTCTGTGATCACGAACAGGACTCTCGGAAGGTATGTTACATCCCAGATGCCAGGCTTCAGGAGGTCTCTGATCTAGTCGACAAGATTCTGAAGGGGGAGGGTGAATAGCCAGAAGTCGTGGTGCACATTGGTACTAATGACGTAGCGAGGAAAAGGGATGAGGAATGATAAAGTAATTTCAGGGAGTTAGGTTGGAAGCTACAAAGCAAGGCAAGCAGAGTAGTAATCTCAGGATTACTACCGGTGCCATGTGCCAGTGAGGCAAGGAACAGGGAGCGAGTGCAGCTAAACACGTGGCTACAGGGCTGCTGCATGAGGTATGGCTTCAGATATGTAGATCATTGGGATACCTTCTGTGGAAGGTGAGACCTGTACATGAAAGAAGGATTGCACTTAAACTGGGGTGGGGGGGCACCAATATACTGGGCAGGAGATTTGCTAGAGCATTTCGAGTGGAATTAAACTAGATTTGCAGGGGGGTGGGAACCAGAGCTACATACCAGAGGACAGGGTAGTTCTTGAATGGGCAGAAATAGAATACAGAGTGTCTGTCAGGAAGGATACACAGTTGATAGGGCAAAGGGATGGGTTAAAGTGTGTCTGTTTCAATGCAAAGAGTATCAGCAATAAGAATGTGAACTTAGAGCATGGATCAATACTTGGAAATACGATGTTGTGGCCATAACAGAGACATGGATTTCACAGGGATGGGAATGGTTGCTGGATGCTCCAGGGTTTAGATCTTTTAAAAAGAACAGGGAGGGGGAATAAAAGAGGAGGGGGACTATCATTGTTAATTAGAGAGTGCATCACAGCTGCAGGTATGGGATACAGGGAAATTTGGCTGTCTGGATACAGAATTGGCTGGCCGAAAGAAATTAGCGAGTGGTAGTGGATGGAAATTATTCTACCTGGAGGTTGGTGATCAGTGGTGTCCCACAGGGATCTTTCTTGGCCCTCTGCTCTTTATACTTTTTATAAATGACTTGGATGAAGAAGTGGAAGGGTGGGTTAGCAAGTTTGTCGAAGACACAAAGATTGGTGATGTTGCAGATAGTGTTGAGGACTGTTGCAGGCTACGACAATGCATTGACAGGATGCAGAACTGGGCTGAGACGTGACAGGTGGAGTTCAACCTGAATAAATGCAAAGTGATTCATTTTGAAAGGTTGAATTTGAATGCTGAATATGGGGTTAAAGACAGGATTCTTGGCAATATGAAAGAACAGTGGGATCTTGGGGCCCATGTACATAGATCCCTCAAAGTTGTCACCAAAATTGATAAGGTTGTTAAGAAGGTGTATGGTATTTTGGCTTTCATTAAAGGGGGAATGAGCAGGGAGGTTTTGCTGCAGCTCAAGAAAACACTGGTTAAATCACACTTGGAATACTGTTTCCAGCTCTGGTCGCCTCATTATAGGAAAGATGTAGATGTTTTAGAGAGGATGCAGAGGAGATTTACCAGGATGCTGCTTGGATTAGAATGCTTGTCTTATGAAGAAAGGTTGAGTGAGCTGGGGCTTTTCATGCTGGAGATAAGATGGAAGAGAGGTGTATTGGGGGCAGAAATGGCTGTCATGAGGGTCATAATTTTAAGGTGACTGGAAGAAGGTATAGTGGGGATGTCAGAGGTAGGTTCTTTATGCAGAGAGTGGTGGTTGGAAAGCACTGCTAGCGATGGTAATGAAGTCAGAGACATTAGAGATATTTAAGTGATTGCTGGACAAGCACATGGACGGCTATGTAGGATAGATTGATCTTAGATCAAGATAAGTGCTTGGCACAACATCATGGGCTGAAGGGCCTGTACTGTGCTGTACTCTTCTATGTTTTATACTGGTTTATCAATGTCTGGGTACTTATTAATGCCAATTCCTTATGTCATATGTCAAAAGTAGAGAAAGACAATGAACCACATATGAATGAAGATTTGATGTATTGCACCTAAAAAAAAGTTAAATTAGCCAGAATTATGTTAAGGAGCAAAAAAAGTCATTTTCTTCTTAATTTTTATAGCTTTATTTGATTCTAGAACTTTAAAATTATGGGCTTACTCAAAAATGATATACCAGAATGAAGGAAAAATAGCACCTAATGATTTTTGTTTTGAGAATTACAGCTATGGATTCAGAGCAAGTTTTAGAACTTTAATATGATGGTATCATCTGCATTCAATTTCCTTTGTGATTATTCCATGCAGGTAGCATTAATTTTGTTGTTGCATAAACACCACAGTCTACTTTTTTGCATATCTCATTGTGCCAGTCATCCAGTAAATTGTGGCCATTCTCTTTTGACCTGCTCATTTCATAGAACCTTGTCACAGTTGTTTTCCACGTCTATATGCCATAAACAAGACATGTGATTGTGGTATTTTAAAAAAGTGACCAAACTGATTAAAAGACCCTCCGGAACACTCAAGGCCACGACTTGGTGCCCAGGACCCCATCAGGGGCATACATTTACCTCTGAGAGCATCAGACTTTCTTAATTAATGCCCGGGATTGACTAGGAGCAGCCACCTGTCCAAGAAATGTGGGAAATATGTTGGACTGCAGGTGAGGCTGAACTGCATTCAAGAACATAGAACATTACAGCGCAGTACAGGTCCTTCAGCCCTCGATGTTGCGCCGACCAGTCATACCAATCTGAAGCCCATCTAACCTACACTATTCCATGTACGTCCATATGTTTGTCCAATGACGACTTAAGTGCACTTAAAGTTGGTGAATCTATTACCATTGCAGGCAAAGTATTCCATACCCTTACTACTCTCTGTATGGAATATTATTAGTGGTCAATAAAACTACTAAGAACATACTAGTAATTAACATCTGCTTACCTAATTTGTGTTACATTCAGAGAGTACACCACTATGTCACTGCACCATCAAGTGCTGAATTTGATCATTTTAAGTCCAACGATATTGCTACTTATCTGACGAGGAACTCTCAAACGTATAGTATGTAATATTATTTTGACTACTGATCCAGAGAATGTTATCAATTTACTTTCAAAGCATTTCATCGTGGAATTTCACAGAAGAGGATGAAGATGGTCAGATAAAGCTTCAGCCCTAATACTACCATGTCAGCAACTATGTCTACAGGTTAATGCACAGATACTTAGCAATAACTAGGCTCGAACTACTGCTTCAGTTAAGCTATGCATTGTGGCTAGGTGATCTGCAGATAATTTTGGCTATTTGAACAGGAATGTCAATTGCAGTCAAGAGTACGTCTCCCTTCAGAATTCTGCTTTCGTCTGTAAGATCAACAATGTTGCAGCCCACAGATGTATTGCACAAGAAATTGTTGCATAGCTGAAACAGAGTCAGCATATTTATTTTCTTTTCCACAGCATAACAAAATTACAAAGTGTGTAACACAACTGCATAATACCATGTCAAAAATCACATAACACCAGGTTATAGTCCAACAGGTTTAATTGGAAGCACACTAGCTTTCGGAGCGTCGCTCCTTCATCAGGTGAAGGAGCGTCGCACCGAAAGCTAGTGTGCTTCCAATTAAACCTGTTGGACTATAACCTGGTGTTGTGTGATTTTTAATTTTGTACACCCCAGTCCAACACCAGCATCTCCAAATCATGCATAATACCATAGTAGAGGAACACTGACCAAAGAAATGTAGGCGAGTGGATTCCATTCATGGCTTTCCTCAATTGTCATGATTTGGAGATGCCGGTGTTGGACTGGGGTGTACAAAGTTAAAAATCACACAACACCAGGTTATAGTCCAACAGGTTTAATTTGAAGCACACAGGTTTTTGGAGTTTCGCTCCTTCATCAGGTGGTTGTGGACGGCACAATTGTCAGACTCAGAATTTATAGCAAAAGTTTCCAGTGTGATGTAACTGAAATTATACATTGAATAATACCTTAATTGTTTGTTGAGGCTTTCATCTGTTAGAATACTATGATAGTTTCACTTCTTTTATGTGTAAATCACAAAACCTTTTTTTTAAAGTTGCATTCTCCGGTTAACTGTAACAATGGGTGTTAGCTAGACAATATGTTGAAGGTGTTAGCCCTCTGTGTTCCCTGTCTTTACCATAATGTTTAGACTGATTGTAAACTAAAAAGTGAGATAACGGAATTTTACATTAATTCATGCAGTCTTTGAGCAAAGTACAATGTAACTCTGCAAGTCCAAATTCACCCCACAAACGTATATGTATATGTATGTGTGTGCATGTGGGTCTTTGTGTGTGTGTGTGTGTGCATGTGTGTGTATGTGTCTGTCTGTCTGGGTTGGGGGGTTATGAGAGAGAGAGAGTGCATATGTGTGTGTATGTGAGTGTAGAGTGTCTTAAGTCTGTGAGGAGGTGCATGTGTGAGTGTGGGATTGTGTGTGTGTGTCTGGGATGGGGGGTTGTGAGTATCTATGAGAGAGAATGTGTATGTGTGTGCGTGAGTGTAGAGTGGTCTCAGTCTCTGAGAAGATGCATGTGAGTGTGTGGGAGCATGTGCGTCTGTAAGGGTGTGTGTGAGTGTCTGCGTGTGTGTCTGTGTACATGTGTGTTTGTGTGTATGTGTGTGTATAGGAGTGTCTCTGTGTGTGTGTAGGAGTGTCTATGTGTGTGTATAGTGCAATGGTGGTCACCTGTAGTGTGACATGAACTCAAGGTCCTGGTTGAGGCCCTCCCTATGAGTACGGAACTTAGCTATCAGCCTCTGCTCAGCCACTTTTCGCTGCTGCCTGTCCCGAAGTCCGCCTTCAAGGATAGTCATCCGAAGGTCCAAGGTCGAATGTCCTGGACCACTAAGGTGTTCCCCAACTGGGAGGGAACCCTCCTGTCTGTTGATTGTTATGCAGTGCCCATTTATCCGTTGCCGTAGACTTTGCTCAGTTTCCCCAATGTACCATGCCTCAGGGCATCCTTGCCTGCAACGTATAAGATAGACAACGCTGGCTGAGTCACATGAGTACCTGCCACATACATGGTGGGAGATGTCCCCACGTGTAATGGTGGTATCCATGTCCACACTCTGACACATCTTACAGCGCTACCGTGACAGGATTGTATGGAGTTCTCCTGAAAGCTGGGCAGTTTGCTACGAACAGTGATCTGTTTGAGGTTTGGCAGTTATTTAAAGGCAAGCAGTGGAGGTGTGGGGTAGGTCTCACCAAGACAGACAGACAGACAGACACATACACACACACACACACACACGCACGCACATGCACACACACACATGCACACACACACACACACACAAAAACCCACATGCACACACATATACATATACATATACGTTTGTGGGATGAATTTGGACTTCCAGAATTACATTGTACTTTGCTCAAAGACTGCATGAATTAATGTAAAACTCTGTTATCTCACTTTTAGTTTACAATCAGTCTAAACATTATGGCAAAGACAAAGAACACAGAGGGCTAACACCTTCAACATATTGTCTAGCTAACACCCATTGTTACAGTTAACCGGAGAATGCAACTTTAAAAAAAAAGGTTTTGTGATTTACACATGAAAGAAGTGAAACTATCATAGTATTCTAACAGATGAAAGCCTCAACAAACAATTAAGGTATTATTCAATGTATAATTTCAGTTACATCACACTGTAAACTTTTGCTATAAATTCTGAGTCTGACAATTGTGCCGTCCACAACCACCTGATGAAGGAGCGGCGCTCCGAAAACCTGTGTGCTTCAAATTAAACCTGTTGGACTATAACCTGGTGTTGTGTGATTTTTAACTCAATTGTCAACACCTTGATCAGTACTGATTACACCGTGATTCACTCAGCTTGACTGCCTAAAGCTCATTAGTTTAAGCATAAATCACTACGCTGATGCCTGAAAACATTTCTGAAAATGTGTAATTGTAAAGCAAGTAGTAAAGAAAGTAAATGTATGTAAGTTTAAAGTCAGCAATCATGGGCTATCAAAACGTAAGCAGCACACAAATCAACATGATGGTGTTTAGTGTTATAGCCATAAAATTGTCACTTCAACTCCCTGAGTTGCATTCTTATTTAATTTAATTCCCTGCTATGAATTTCATTGACAGTGACAAGATACCTGCCTAACTTGAAGGTCAGAAGTCACACCATATTATGGTCCAACAGGTTTATTTGAAATCACAAGCTGTCAGAGTGCTGCTCCTTCGTCAGGTGAAGTGAAGAGAAGCAGACAGGCACTGAATTTAAAGCAAGAGAGATCAAAGGATAGTACAAATGGTGTGAATGGAGTGTTGACAGGCTAAAAAACAAGCTTCTGCAGGTGACCATAAGTGTCAGACAGTGTGAGTAAACTGTCAACAGCTGAATAGCAAGGGAAGGGATGACCCTATTGTTTAATTAAGGTGCAGAGATAATTACAAAAAATTAAATATAAGATTAGATTACTTTACAGTGTGGAAACAGGCCCTTCAGCCCAACAGGTCCACACCGATCTGCCGAAGCGCAACCCACCCATAACCTTACATTTACCCCTTACCTAACACTACGGGCAATTTAGCATGGCCAATTCACCTGACCTGCACATCTTTGGACTGTGAGAGGAAACCAGAGCACCCGGAGGAAACACAGACATGGGGAGAATGTGCAAACTCCACACAGTCAGTCGCCTGAGGCGGGAATTGAACCCGGGTCTCTGGCGCTGTGAGGCAGCAGTGCTAACCACTATGCCACTGTGCCGCCCACAATGGTGCTGGAGACAAAACAAATGGCTGGAATAATATGATACGTATAAGAGTCGCATGCTGAGGGTCTAACCAAAGTAACAAATAATCTAAAACTGTGCAAACAAATTAAGGTAGAGAGATCATAACAGGTTATCAAGGTGATGGTGTCAAAACAGTACAGTGACGATGATTTTACAGATACAGAACAGTGTGGTGGGGTTACATGCAATGCAACATGAACCCAAGATCACGGTGGAGGCTGTCTTCATGGGTACAGAAATTGGCTATCAGTTCCTGCTCAGAGATTCTTCATTGTTGTGTATCCCGGAGGCCACCTTGGATGATGCTTACCTGAAGATCAGAGGCTGAATGTCCTTGACCACAGAAGTCTTCCCCAACTGGGAGGGAGCACTCCTGTCTGGTGATTGTTGCACAGTGTCCATTCATCTATTGCAAGCCCAACGTGTCAGAGAGTGAGGAACCCCGGCATCTGCAGCACCAGCAAGAACAAACGGACTGAGGCAACAGGCAGACCCAGATTGAGTTCAGTGCAGTCTGGAGCTGAAGCCCATTGCAGACTGCTTGAAGGACAGTAAATGCTGAGTTTTTTTTATTTCTTTTTTTTTCTAATTTATCCCTAAGATGTTGTACTTATGCACCTTATTCCTAAGATGGTGAAAAAGACTGTCATGCTAGGCTTTTTATTTCATTATTTTTCTAATTTGTCCCTAAACTCCTGTACCTAGGTACCTTATACCTCAGATGGCGACATAAGTGGCAATTTTGTAAACATTCCACTGCACTCATGTGAGTGCATGTGACAATAAACCTAATTCGGTTCAATGTTTACATGGTCATAATATCACAGACTTACATTGATAGTCTGAGTACTGCCCTTATTGATACTACTGTACGAAACACACATAACTGATTGACTACACTGACTCCGTAACACAGTGAGAGTGATTGAAGGTGGGTCAGATCTAGTTAAATCCAGAATGCCATATGTTGTGATGTCATTATGTGTTAAAGATGCAGCTGTGGGACTTTGCCATAACATGATAGTAGCAAAGGCTTCTGTTGCTGCAAAAAGCAATTACCTCATAACTGTTGCAGTACTTGGAGGGTAGTCACATAGGATTGCAGTGAGGATTGCAGATGCTGGAGATCAGAGTCAAAGAGTATGTTGCTAGAAAAGCACAGCCAGTCAGGCAGCATCTGAGGAGCAGGAAAATTGACATTTTGAGCATTAGCTCTTCATCAGGAATCCTGATGAAGGGCTTAAGTGCGAAATGTCGATTCTCCTGCTCCTCAGATGCTGTCTGACTGGTTGTGCTTTTCCAGCACAACAGTCTTTGATTGCATATTCACATGCGCAATGCTTTCAGTCAGACTTTTGACCCAGCAACAGCTGTCTGTCTGGAGTAACCAGGTAAGAGTGGCAGATGTCCTTGCCTAAAGAACATCAAATGAGCCTGATCAATTGTCACTGAGACTACTTTCAAATGCTGATATTTTATGAATTGAATTCAAATATCCCCAGCTGCTGCGGTGGGGTGTGAAATCAAATTCCCAAAGTATTAGCCTGACCTTGTATTACTAGTACAATAATATGAATATTTTGTGTCATCATCTAAGAGGTAGTTTGCCTCTAACACCAGGGTGAATGGGTTGTATACTTAGGACTGAAATGAAGAAAAATTGCTTCACTTAATGGGGAGCGAGTCTTCAGACTTGTCTTCAACAGAATATGCACAAGGCTGAGATCTGTAGATTCTTAATTGTAAAGCAAAATTTTCATGATGGCAAAGACCCTTCCTACTGTGGCAAAACTGATGGAAGACTTTGGATATCCTGGCTTCTCCCCCAAATGCAGCACTTCACTTTCCCATGGGCAGGAAATGGAGTCAGCTTAGGTTTCACTCAGATATGGTTCATGGATTTCTGCCCTTCTATCCCATTTTTTATAAACCATGCTAAAGTCTGAATTTCGCAGCACAGATGAGATCACTGTAGGTCCAGTCTCAGTGCATTTATTTTAAAAGCTGAGGTACCTCCATGGAAAGCAAAGGTACCCCTCTGGATATGATATAGGGACTCTGTGGGAGTGGGGGTTCAGCTATCTATTGGCTTTAGGTTTGTTAAATAAGATTTTTTTTTAAAGTTGAACTGTCACATCTATAAAAGTCCAATTAAATTTAACATGAACTGAAAAGAACCGTCATACCTGTCAAGAGCTGTCAAGATGTGATTTTCAGGGAGAGTATTTTCTTCAATATTTTAGTTTGCAGTATAGAACATGAAGCAAAAGAACTTTTTTTCTTTTTCTTTGTGCATGGGAACTGGTGAACACTCTGCACATTGGCATGGTGATGAAGGGCTAAGGTTGATGGATCCATGTAGTACGCTTACTTGACACAGGGGTAGAAGAGGCCATGGTGTTGAGGAGATAGCATTAGGCACATGGAGCATAAATGCACATAGATGGCATAGATGTATGTGGATGGGGCATGGTGGTGAGGTGGAATGAGGGGTGTATGAACGGGGAGAGTTAGAAGAGTGTTTCATCTCAAATTATTTTAATTTTTTGGAAGTACTGAAGACCGAAGGCAGGTTTTCTGCCCAGCCTGGCTTGGGAACTGGCAGCCTCCTCAGCTCTTCTTAGATTGCCTGGCTCAAGTTGAAACTCAGCCTGCCCATTCCCCACCTCAGCCTGGACTGAAAACAAGCAGCTGACAATCCTCTCGTCGCTGTGCGTCTGACTCAGGAATAAAAACGAGGGCCGAAGGGAATCATAAGACATTGGGAGTAAATGGAGAAGAGGAGTTGATGTAGAAGGTTGTCCATGAGCCTATTGAAAGGTGGTGCTGGCTCATGGAGCTGTATGACCTGCTCCTGGCTCTTGTTCTCTTCCTGCTTCTTTTTATGTCTTTTATTAATTCACCACTTGCATTAGGTGCAAATTTGGTCTCGGAGGAGAAAGTGAGGTCTGCAGATGCTGGAGATCAGAGCTGAAAATGTGTTGCTGGAACAGCGCAGCAGGTCAGGCAGCATCCAGGGGACAGGAGAATCGACGTTTCGGCATAAGTTCTCCTGTCCCCTGGATGCTGCCTGACCTGCTGCGCTGTTCCAGCAACTCATTTTCAGCAAATTTGGTCTCGCCCTTCCGGAGCTGTGATAAAATCTACAATTTGAATCAACATATTTAAGCATTTTATATTAGCAGCAACAATACTAACAGTCTAAATCTGTGATGCTGACTGCTTTATTAAATTAAAAATCACACAACACCAGGTTATAGTCCAACAGGTTTAATTGAAAGCACACTAGCTTTCGGAGCAATGCTCCTTCATCAGGTGGAAGGAGCATCGCTCCGAAAGCTAGTGTGCTTCCAATTAAACCTGTTGGACTATAACCTGGTGTTGTGTGATTTTTAACTTTGTACACCCCAGTCTAACACCAGCATCTCCAAATTTTGCTTCATTAAGATAATCCTCAACTCTTCCCAGAGAATATCAATCTAAAATGATGGCTGGTATCATGCTTGTAAAAAGGAACTTCTATGTTTTCAAAAAAAATCTGACATCATCACCACTAAGGTGTTGTTTCTTCTCACATTCCTATCTTTATTCCCACCTAAAACATGCCAAGCATGTTTCAGAATTCCAGGTTCATGTCTGCAAGCTCCCACTCAGTGGGCTGAGAGATGGAACTTGTCAACAATACTGAATGATGAGAAACCTTCTGTATATTGTCTTAAAGATTCCGAGGAGCATCTCTCCATTAAGTCACCCAAAATAGAATTTATCCCTTGACAATCTATAAGCTACATCGCAAAATTCTGAACATTTCAATTGAATTTGCTCTCACTCAGTGACTGAGAACATCATTGGCGTGATTTTCAGAAACAGTTGAAGAAGCATTTAGTCGCTGCATCAAGACTGCTATTATTGCTGTCTCTACAGCAACAAAGAAGAGTTTTAAACTTTGAAGAATAGAGACATAAATTTCCATGTGTTAAATATTTAACAGGAGAAAGCTGAACATTTTATTTACATGATATGTTTGTAATGATGTGACTTGTAATTATGTAGCTTACAATGACATGACTTGTAATGATGTGGTTTGTAATGATGTGGTTTGTAATGATATGGTATGTAATGATGCAGTTCACAATGCCTAATTTCTCTCCACAGATTCAATGATATTTTCTTCTTGTTGGCCAATCATTATGTATTTATGGTCGATAGAAATGTGTCCAGCCATAATCTAACCCTGCCATCAGGAATCCGATGCGATTGACTGTAAATCTGGTTTAGTAGAGTGGCTGACTTTATTTGCTGTTGAACTGAATGGATGGTAATACTGTCTGTGTCATAAAATTAGCTTTCACCCGATTCCAAGCGTCTTTCCCCTGTCAAGTTAGGTTCGGACTTTTCAACCTGTCCAAAATGTAATTTAAGATGGAAAAAAACTGTTATATCCATGTGAACAAGCAAATTAGAAAGAAAATCATCCAATAATACCCTGAATGAATATAGGGCTGTCATAGATTGATGAACCAACAGAAGCAAAGAGTTCAAATTGCTATTCATATGTATGCATTCAGCTACTGTAGAGTAGAGTTGCATTTTCCTGTCTGTGATATTTTAGGTAAATGTAAACATAAATTAATGGGTAGATATTTACTTGTCAATGAGAATACCAATGGTGAGAAAGTGCTTGAGGTACTGGTAGTACTGTATTACCCATTTGGTAATGACTCACTAGACTTCGCTCATAATACATTTTTTGCTAGTTATCAATGTTCTGACAAACCGTCATTATTAAATGGTTAACTCTGATTCCCTGTCCACAGATGCTGCAAAACCTTTGGCGAACTTAATCATTTTATGTTTTTTGTTTGTGTTCTGACAACTTCTGCCATTCAAAGATATAAGAAACAAAAATGCAATCAGGGCTAATTGAATTGTAATTGAAATAAAATAAGTCTTTATGATAAAAAAAAGGTTTACAACAGGAGTAAAACAACTTACAAGCTCATACTGTAAGGCACATTGTTGTGGTTCTGTTCGCCGAGCTGGGAATTTGTGTTGCAGACGTTTCATCTCCTGTCTAGGTGACATCCTCAGCGCTTGGATGTCCTCCTGTGAAGCGCTTCTGTGATCTTTCCTCCGGCATTTATAGTGGTTTGAGTCTGCCACTTCCGATTGTCAGTTCCAACTGTCCGCTGCAGTGGCCGGTACATTGGGTCCAGGTCAATGTGTGTGTTGATAGAATCTGTGGATGAGTGCCATCCCTCTAGGAATTCCCTGGCTGTTCTCTGTAAGGCACATTTTAGGAGGCAGGAGCCTTAAGCACCCTTTAGGTCCATATCAATATAAATGATAGCAGAAGAACCTTGCATATCCTAAGGTCAGTATCTCCTTCGGAGTTGACTACAGTATAAACCAATTCCGATAGACAAGATAAAAGAAAGACCCAGGATGGAAGATTTCTGATTATCATACAAGGATAAAATGCAAACAATGAATCATGGATTTAAATGTTGATGAATTTCTGCATGTATGGTTTAAGGACCAGAGTGAAGTAGAACCAGAGTGAGGTAGGACTGAGTTTCAGACAGAATTCTACTTAGCCAGTATAAGAGTTTGTGTGAGTAAATACAATGTTAACCTGCATGTCTGTGTTCTTCTGTGGTCTGTGTGAGGGAATGACCACAACAAACATATTTTTTCATTGAGTTGTGGAATTGGCCAGCATTATTTTCTTTGGATATGTTTTCTTTCTTCATTTCTGTTAAGTTTTTGATGTATATAGGTTGTTTGGTCTTTCACCACAGTACATATTGGCAAGACGTAAAATTTGTGGGTAAATTCATTGACAGAATGCTCTGAGCAGGGATTTGCGCTTGAAAGAAATGCAGGCATGAGACAGCTACTGCATTATTCTCTAACCCACAGTTCCTTAGATCACAGTTCCCTACTTGGAATCAATTCATCATGAAGTTGCCTTCAACTTTATAAGCTACGTGATGATAATTCTACATTGCCTTCACTGCCCCTTGTGAGTCTTGCATTTTTCTGCACTGATTATAAATATGCCCTTTGAAATCTGATTTTATGCTGCCTAACTTTCTGGAGTTTCTCTTTTGCTCACTGTTAATTAAGGGTTTAGTAAGAGACAACCTGTGCAGCAGGATTTAATTGCATGACACTAATTCTTCAGTAGTTCTACATACTCAAAGCTCAGTTGGAGTGAGCATAAAGATGCTTCTGTCAAGTGATATTGCTGACTGACAGATATCACTTATTATCTTAGACAATCATTTAGGAAGTCAATTACGAATATATTACCTGTCTCTCAACAATGGGCAAAGGCAACTTCAAAATTTATCTCCTGTCACATCATGAAAGGCCTCTGCGCAGACATACTTCAGGGCAGCGTTTAATTCTCTCTGGAAGTGTATTGGCTACACCATTTTCCCAATTATATTTTTGTTTTCAGTAAGTGAACCCTCTTTAAAACCTCATTCTGTGAAGTAATGATGCTTGCAGACTAAAGCTGCAGTCTGGGAGGAAACATTTCCACTGTGTTGTCTGTATCTTTCAGTGCAATGCGTCAGACTTCTGGATTCCAACCCTATGATTCAAACTGTTCGGCAAACCATAAGTCACTAGTATTAACTATGCAATGTCTCAAATTATTTCTTCATTAAATAAATAATGTAATATTTACTGGCAGCATTCTAGCTCAGAATCAGAATAAATTATTATGGAGAATGAGAAAATGGCAGAGATATGAATAAACATTTTACATCAGCTTTCACAGCACAACATATCTGTTCAATATCAGAAATAGACTGTACTCAATGGATGAATAAGAGTGAAGAACTTAATGCAATCGATACCAGCAGATAAAAATACTGAAGAAATTTGATGGACTAATTTTCACCAAATCCCCTAGACCTGGTTGCTTACATATTATAATGTTCAATAACCAATGGTTGAAGAGACAATGGATACACTGGTTATGAATTTCCTTGAATCTAAAATGTTCCCACTGGATTGGAACTTAGCAAATGTAACACCAATTTTCAATAAAGCTTGAAGAAAGAAAACAGGGAAATAACAGCCCAATTACATTCCTTCAAGTCAGTCAAGAAAGTGTTGAAATAAGAATATCTTAATAATGTCTGAGAAAATCATATTACAATTAAGCAAAGACAACATGGCTGTATAAAACTGCAAACATCTGTGACAAATTTGTTAGAGTGACTTGAGAATGCATCTTTTACAAATTATAGAAATCAATAAGGTGTAGTATGCCTGAATGCATCCATAATGGTGCCAAACAAAAGGTTAATAGACAAGGTAAAGGTGCATTGAGTTGGGGATAATAATTAACATTAAAAGAAGATTGGTTAATTGGCAGACAGCAAAGATATAGAAATGGTAGGGCATTTTCAAATCAAACATTTGTATCAAGAATCAATGCTATTCAATGAGTTTGATGAAGATATAGTGTAATATATCTGACTTAGCTAACGAAACAAAGCTTAGCTGGGAATGAAAACTGTGAGCTGTGCAGAAAGACACTGCAAAAGACTGGTTAAATGACTGGGCAACAAAATGACAGATGAAGTATGACGTATTGAAATATAAGGCTTTTCACTTTGACAGTAACAATAGAAAAGCAAAATGTTTTAAAAGGATTGAAACTTGCAAACAAGCTGTCAGAAAGACTGAGTTGTACCTGTACAAGAAACACATAAAGCAGATAAAGCAAGAACGAGGAAAGCTCAAAACATGTTGGCACTGTGATGACCAGCTAAGGAATGAAATGAGTCCCCATTCTTTGAAACAAAGATATTAAGTTATTTTCAGCACAGAGCTGTATCAAACTCAACTAAAATGTAATTTGCTAATTCAACATTAAGAAGCTAATTACAAGTTTATCTTGAGTGAAAGAAAGAATAATTTTATTTCTTTTGAATTCCGAGGAAAAGAAATGGAATACTACATTGATCAAACACAGAAACTCAGATGTAAATATTTAAAAAGAAGCCAATGTGCTAAGTAAAAAGAATGAGGAATATGAAATTTTAAAATTCCTCAGAGTCCTTGAAACGTTATATTCTAACCTGAGACCAAGAATGCTTAATTGTTGACTCATACCAAGAGCAGTAGTGAAATTTGTAAATGCTTTTATGTTTTTTTTGTGATGAATGGATATTTCTTCAAATATTTTTTCACTTGGCATTAGCTTCAAAGAGGCAAAGACTTAAACTGCAATTTGAAAGACTTTCTCAAGTCATTTTTTTTTCCTTTCTGCTCTCTCCAAATGTTTGAAATGAAGGTATTCTTGATTGAAATAAAGTTAATTTGTTCATTTCTGTCTGCCTTCATTTTTCTAACCTGAATAATCTGCAGGCATGTTTTCCATCTTAACAGGCAAAATTCCTTAAAGGTGAAAATGAAACAAGAGATGCAGTTCTGAGTAGCTCTTGTTTATTGATGGTTTTATGAAAAATAAATTCAACTTATCTGCATGCTGTTACAAGCAGTCAGAGCTGGGCAGAAGTCCTAAGATGTTTGAATTCACTGAGAAGAAAGGTTCAGAAGCAGAAGGTTGTGGTATTTTCAGAGAAAAAGACATCCTACAAAAAGCTGTCAAAGACTTAAATTTGGGGAACTTATTTTAAGGAATGGTGATCTGAGTTAGCAGTTTGTTTTAAGGGTTTTGGGGAGAGGTATTAACTGCAGAAAATAGCATCCAGCAAATTTGCAAAAATTGTGTTTTTTTATAACTTTGATCAGGGTAAAGGAGGGAGGGTGGCCCATCACACAAGACAAAGATTGTTAATTGTGGTGAAAGGAGGATAGAATTAGGGAAGAAATGGGTCCATTCTATTGACAGTATAGTAAACAAGAAAAAACTAAGACTAATTTTAGGACTAATCCTACACATGTTTTCCCACTTGTTCTAATAGCACCTTCATTCTTATCCAATTGCAAAATTTTGATCAAATAGGAATGTGCAATTAAGTCACTTGTTCTTTGGACTGACCAAGCCTATTGTTTGAATCTATGATTCCAACCATAAATTGAAAAGATGCACACAAAGACACTTGGGCTTTATAAAAAATGTTATTGAGTACCTTTATAAAGTTCTGCTTCGGACATTAATTGTGCATTGCATCCAATTCTGGTCAGTACACTTTGCAAATGTTTGCTGATAGGAATTAGAAGAAAGTGAGGATTGCAGACGATGGAGATCAGAGTCAAAACGTGTGGTTCTGGAAAAGCACAGTTGGTCAGGTGGCATCTGAGGAGCAGGAGACACAAGGTTTTGAGCATAAGCTCAACGTTTCAAGCATAAGCTCTTCATCAGCTCACCATCATTCCTGACTGGAATTAGAGTCATGCCAACTGCATTAGAGTCATTAGCGTGGAGGTAAGAATTTATCTCACTGAAGTTTTAATGACTCAAGGATATTACTGAGTAAAAGGATCTAATCTTTCTTTCTGAAATTGTAATGAGATATTCTAACAGTTTTTTTTTCTTCCTTTGTATAATGAACCTCAATGTTATTTTGTTGAATGTACATTGCAGCCTCATGTGAGATATGTTTAGTGGCTGACCTCTACAAAAAGATTAAACTTGTAGTCTATCAAGCTGGATTTCACCAGGGGATCTGACTTGTCTACTGTTGCTGTTGACAGAAGAGGTTAAGTCAATTAGGTCTACTGTATATTCTCTGCTGGTTTGGGAAGCAAGAGCATATAATCATTAACATGTATGAATAAACACAATTGAAAGCAATTGGAGTTGTTTTCTGTGACCAGTATTGTTCAGTTTCACAAACTTGTAAAATAGACTTGCCAAATATCTCTGCTGATTGAACAATTGTTCATGATGAAGGCTGCTGCCATCACACTGCTTATATGAAGCATATGTTTATCTGATGAGGCAATGCTTAATTTATCTCCCGTAACATTTAAACCTGGACATGGGCAGTGGGATATAGGAAGAGTCAACAGACGTTTATTATAGCTCACTAAAATATACAGACATTACATTTACAGTCACAGAGATGAGGAGAATAGATTCTTGAGAATACAAGAGGTGAAGTGAGATTTACAGGGTTGGATGAGAATGTGGAATTCAAAACAGAGACAGATCAGACATGATCTTACGGAATGTTGCAGCAGGCTTGAGGGGTCGAATGGTCTACTCCTGCTCCTATTTCATGTACTTGCATATATATTTGGATCTGGGACAGCATTAAGCTATTTTCTTATATAGAGTATTGTGCTTCGATTGGTGTGTAACACTTCAAGTGACCTAGTTCAGATGGCATGTGAGACCTTTGAACTTTCAGGTTACATGCTTTGATACACTGAAGATATCATGAGTGTATCTCTTAAAGATATGCCAATATACTCTCTATTATTGTTGCCAATTTGTAGAGTGGACACAAGTATTCTTTAAGAGAGGATGATATCCTTTTAGCTTTTTTTTAAATACCTAAAAAATATACTAACATACCAATTGTGAGGTATAATAACTTTAGCACCTGCTTGGTCTTGCATAATACAGGAAAAACATTTCTTAGATTAACTCGAAGCAACAGGTAACATTCACATTTGTTGTATAAGATGCTTAGTATCTAAAAAGGTTGACATATATCATGCCATATGTTCCAGTCATCAGGATATAGCTGGTTGTTCTAGGGAATCAGTGTAGTCTTATGTTGCAAGAAGAGCCAAATGCAACAGATGTGGAAATCTGAAATAACCATAGAAAATGCTGGAGAGACTCAGCAGGTCTAGCAGCATCTGTGGAGTGAGAAACAGAACTAATATTTTGAGTCTATTATGACATCTCAGAACTAATAGGGGTTGAAAATTGTGCTTTTTTATAACTTTGATCAGGGTAAAGGAAGGAGGGTAACAGTTGGTAAGAGAGGCCCATCACAAAAGACAAATAGTTGCTAATTATGGTGAAAGGAGGATAGAAATAGAGAAGACATGGGTCCTTTCTACTGACAGCATAGTAAACAAGAGATAACTAAGACTAATCCTACACATGTTTTCCAACTTGTTCTTATAGCACCTTCCTTCTTATCCAACTGCAAAATTTTGATGAAGCAGGAATGTGCAATAATGTCAGTTGCTCTTTGAATTGACCAAGCCATGATTCCAATCATAAATTGTAAAGACATGCACAAAGACACTTGGGCTTTATAAAAAAGTGTTATTGAGTACAAAAGCAGGACAGTGTTGATGTACCATTATAAAGCTCTGCTTAGGCCATTGCATTGCATCCAATTCTGGTCAGTAAACTTTAGGAATGATGCAAGCATCCTTGAGGGGTTTGCAGGACAGATTTGTCAGAATTGTTTCAGGGATGGAAGATCTTAGCTTCAAAGTTATGTTTGAGAAGCTGGTACGTTGTTCTTGGAGCAAAGGAAATGAGAGGTAGATTTAATAAAGGTACAAGATCATGGCAGGTTTGGATAAGATAAACCAGAGAAACTGTTTCCATAAGTTAATGGTACAAGGATTAGGGGTGCATTTTTTAAGGTTTTGGCAAGAGATGCAGGAGAAATGTGAGGAAAAACATTTTTACACTTTGGATAGTAGTAACTTGGCTCTCACTGCCTTGGAGAGTGGTGGCAGTGGAGATGAGCCATTACTCAAAAGGAAATTTCATGCGCTCTTGAAGGAGATTAACTTGCAGGAAGAAAGAAATAGAGCAAGACAATGAATGAGATTGAGTGAATTGTTTTGCAAAGAACCAGCACAAACACTACAGGCCAAATGGTCTTGCCTGGGCTGAAAATAACTATAGGCCACAGTTTCATATATTTGGGAAGAGGCTGCAGATATTCAAAAATGATGCTCAGGACCTGGTTGCAGAAATCCAACTGATTCTGAAAGATCATCATTTTTGCTGGGGTGAAGGGATGAATCTTGATTCTCACAGGAGAGAGACCAAAAATCAGTGAGGTTATTTGAAACTTGTGTTGAGTTCAAATAGACTGCATTTTCACTATTACAAGGGGCATGACACAGGAGTATCAAGACTGTGAGTCGCAAATTTGAAGGGTGGTCACATATATTCTTTAAGGAAGGATGATGTCCCTTTGGCTATCATTTTTTTTGAATATCTAGCTCCTTAAACTGGAAAATATAACCAGCTGTAACTGATAATGATAATTAAGAAAAGATATTTGATAGATTGCTTTAATTGTAAGGCTAGAATCCATTTATGTTGTTTTAGTTGAGTTCTTTGCTGATATTTTTTCTAAGGGATATTCATCATTAATGCATGGATGACTTTCAAAAGCTACAAATATCTCAGTAGAGGGTTCTGAACTCATAGCTTGACTTGGATTTAAAAAGCTTTTAGTGAAGTACTTGTGTTATGACCAGAGCTTTTTGCTTTTTTCCATAAGAAATAAACCACTTGACACAAATTTTTAATTCAACTTTGGGCACGGCATAAATGTCAGAGGACTGAAGAATAGCAAATGTGGTTCCACTTTTTAAGAATAGTGTTAGAGATGCATCAGAAAATTAAACACCAGTGAGTCTCATGTCAGTGGTAGAGAAGTTATTGGAAGAAGAGAATTTACATCCACGTAGAAAGGCACGGTTTAATTAGGGATGCCTAACAAAGTTATTTAATATTTTTTAGGAATTTCATCAATTGTGTAGATGAGGGAAGTTCACTTGATGTAGTTTGTACAGATTTTAACAAAGCTTTTGACATGGTTCCACATGGGAGACAAACTGAAAAGGTTAAACTACATGGAATTGAGGGAAATGTGGTGAGATGGATCAGAAATTGGCTTAGAAATCGGACACAAGGTGTAATAGAAGAAAGTTGCTTGAGTAGTGGAGACCGGTGTGCAGTGGTGTACCACAAGGATTACTATTAGGGCTCTTACTGTTCGTTATATGCATAAATGATATAGATAAAAATGTGGGAGGAATGTTAAACAAATCTGCAGACAACACCAAGATCAGTAGCATGGTAAATCACGAAGAAGATGGTTGTTGATTACAGGAAGACATAGATGGGTTGGTCAGATGGGTAGTCCAGTTGTATAAGGTATTTAACCCTGATAAGTGCAAGATGATGCACTTTGGAAGAAGAAGCAAGATAAGGAAGTATTAATGAATAGCTTAGAGAAACAGAGGGATCTTAGGGTGATTATTCGCATATCACTGAAGTTGGCAGAGCACATGAATAGCATAGTTAAGAAGGCATAAGGGACACTTGCTTCATTGCTCTTGGCTTAGAGTATATGAGCAATATGATAATGTTGATGTTGTACAAAGCAATGGGGGTTAGGCCACAACTGGACTACAGTGTGCAGTTCTGGTCGCCTCACTACAGGAAGGATGTGATCGCGCTGGACGTACACCAGGATGTTGCCTGGGATGGAGAAATTGAGCTATAAGGAGACACGAGATAGGCTTGGATTGTTTTCTTTAGAGCACAGAAGACTGAGGGAGGGCGTGATTGAGGTGTATCAGAAAAGAGCAGCTGTTCCCCTTGCTTGAGGGTTTAAACACAAGAGGGCATAATTTTAGGGTACAGGGCAGGAAACTCAGAAGGGATTTGGGGAAAAACTTTTCTTTGAGCAGGTGATGGGAATCTGGAATGTACTCTCAAAACCTTTCAAAAAAAAAATTGGATGAGCCTTCCAGTAGCATAACATTTGAGGATATGGGACAAATGCAAGAAATTTGGATTAGTGCACTTTGAGTGGTAGTTATGTTGGTGCACACTCAATGGGCCGAAGGGTTTTATCTGTGCTGTATGAATCTATGAATCTACTTGAGGAGATCTAAATGGTTAGATTAGATTCCCTCCAGTGTGGAAACAGGCCTTTCGGCTGAACAAGTCCACACCAACCCTCCAAAGAGAAACCCACCCAGACCCACTTCCCTCTGACTAAATCACCTAACGCTATGGGCAATATATAATGGCCAATTCACCTGACCTGCATATCTTTGGACTGTGGGAGGAGGAAACTGGAGCAACCGAAAGAAACCCACGCAGACACAGGGAGAATGTGCAAACTCCACACAGGCAGTCACCCAAGGCTGGAATTGAACCTGGGTCGCTGGCACTCTGAGGCAGCAGTGCTAACCACTGAGCCACGATGCAGTCCTAATGCTTTGATGCTTTCAAACAATTGATTTTTTTTTTCATTAATAGCAACTGGTGTAATTTCATTTTTAGAAGTTCATTGTATTTCTTATGTACTTAGATTGTGAGGTCTTTCCATATTGGATACTGGGCAAGTGGCTATGGAATTGCTATGGATGCTACGAGAGTCTATAGGATATTATGGACTTTGATGTGTGAGTAATGAGGCATGGAGGGCATGAAATCTTATAAACCAGTTGGACCAAAGACTCAGAGAACTGTTCAATAAGACTGGGACAGGCTGTTCCTCAGTCATAAAGTCAAAGACTCACAGAGACGTACAGCATGGAAACAGACCTTTCAGTCCAACTTGTCCATGCTGACCAGATATTCCAATCCAATCTAGTCCACCTGCTAGCACCTGGCCCATATCCCTCCAAACTCTTCCTATTCATATACCCATTCAGATGTTTTTAAATATTGCAGTTGTATCAGCCTCCACCACTTCCCCTGGCAGCACATTCCATATGCACACCACCCTCTGCATGAAAAAGTCGCCCCTTAGGTCTCTTTTATATCTTTCCCCTCTCACCCTAAACCTATGCCCTCTAGTTCTGGACTCCCCTACCCCAGGGAAAAGACCTCTTCTACTTATCCAATTCATGCCCCTTATGATTTTATAAACATTTAGAAGGTCATCCCTCAACCTCCAATGCTCCAGGAAAAACAGCCCCAGCCTATTCAACCTCTCCTTACAGCTCAAATCCTCCATCCCTGGCAACATCCTTATAAATCTTTTCTGAACCCTTTCAAGTTTCACAACATCTTTCCGATAGGAAGGAGACCAGAATTGCACACGAAATTCCAACAGTGGCCTGACCAATGTCCTGTACAGCTGCAACATGACCTCCCAACTCCTGTACTCAATACTCTGACCAATAAAAGAAAGCATACCAAACGCCTTCTTCACTATCCTATCTACCTGCGATTCCACTTTCAAGGAGCTATGAACTTGCACTCCAAGGTCTCTTTGTTCAGCAACACTCCGTAGGACCTTACCATTAATATATAAGTCCTGCTAAGATTTGCTTTCCCAAAATGCAGCACCTCGCATTTATCTGAATTAAACTCCATCTGTCACTTCTCAGCCCATTGGCCCATCTGGTCAAGATCCTGTTGTAATCTGAGGTAACCCTCTTCTCTGTCCCCCACACCTCCAAATTTAGTGTCATCTGCAAACTTACTCTCTATAGCTCTTATGCTCACATCCAATCATTTATATAAATGATGAAAAGTAGTGCACCCAGCATCAATCCTTGTGGCACTCCACTGGTCACAGACCACCAGTCTGAAAAACAACCCTCCACCTCTATTCAATGTCTTCTACCTTTGAGCCAGTTCTGATCCAAATGGTTAGTTCTCCCTGTATTTCATGAGACTTAAGCTTGCTTAACAGTCTCCCATTGTTGAACGCCTTACTGAAATCCATATGGATCACGTCCACTGCTCTGCCCTCATCAATCCTCTTTGTTACTTCTTCAAAAAACTCAGTCAAGTTTGTGAGACATGATTTCCCATGCACAAAGCCATGTTGACTATCCCTAATCAGTCCTTGCCCAGAGAAGATGGTTACCTCAGATTACAACAGGATCTGGACCAGATGGGCCATTGGGCTGAGAAGTGGCAGATGGAGTTTAATTCAGATAAATGCGAGGTGCTGCATTTTGGGAAAGCAAATCTTAGCAGGACTTATACACTTAATGGTAAGGTCCTGGGGAGTGTTGCTGAACAAAGAGACCTTGGAGTGCAGGTTCATAGCTCCTTGAAAGTGGAGTCGCAGACAGATAGGATAGTGAAGAAGGCGTTTGGTATGCTTTCCTTTATTGGTCAGAGTATTGAGTACAAGAGTTGGGAGGTTATGTTGTGGCTGTACAGGACATTGGTCAGGCCACTGTTGGAATATTGCATGCAATTCTGGTCTCCTTCCTATTGGAAGGATGTTGTGAAACTTGAAAGGGTTCAGAAAGGATTTACAAGGATGTTGCCAGGGTTGGAGGATCTGAGCTACAGGGAGAAGTTGAACAGGCTGGGGCTGTTTTTCCTGGACCATTGGAGGCTGAGGGGTGACCTTATACAGGTTTACAAAATTATGAGGGGAATGGATAGGATAAATAGAGAAAGTCTTTTACCTGGGGTCGTGGAGTCCAGAAATAGAGGGCATAGGTTTAGGGTGAGAGGGGAAAGATATAAAACAGACCTCAGCGGCAACTTTTTCACACTGATGGTGGTACGTGTATGGAATGAGCTGCCAGAGGATGTGGTGGAGGCTGGTACAATTGCAACATTTAAGAGGCATTTGGATAGGTATATGAATAGGAAGGGGTTTGGAGGGATATGGGCCAAATGCTGGTAGGTGGGACTAGATTGGGTTGGGATATCTGGTTGGCATGGACGGGTTGGATCGAAGGGTCTGTTTCCATGCTGTACATCTCTATGATTCTATAAATATATCTTGTCCCTCAGGATTCACTCCAACAACTTGCCCACCACCAACGTCAGGGTCATTGGTCCATAGTTCCCTGACTTGTCCTTATCACCTTTCTTAAACAGTGGCATCATGTTAGCCAACCTCCAGTCTTCAGGCACCTCATCTGTGACTATCGATGATACAAATATCTCAGTAAAAGGCCCATCAATGACTTGCCTAGCTTTCCACCAGAGTTCTAGAGTACACCTGATCAGGTCCTGAGGATTTATCCACTTGTATGCGTTTCAAGACATCCAGCACTTCCTCATCTGTAATATGGACATTTTTCAAGAGGTCACCATCTATTTCCCTACATTATATATCTTCCAAGTCCTTTTCCACAGTAAATACTGAAGCAAAATACTCGTTTAGTATCTTCTCCATTTCCTGCGGCTCCAAAGGCCGCCTTGCTAATCTTTGAAGGGCCCTATTCTCTTCCTAGTTACTTGTCTTTAATATATTTATAAACATCCTTTGGATTCTCCAATTCCAGGAGCAGCAATTACTGTTTTATATGCTGTTGCATTGTTTTGGAACTTTGGCACTTTCAAAAGGGAGAACTACGGACAAAGAATGCACATGGTGAGGTCAGCACAGGAGAGAGAGAGAAAGAAACTTACAGAGCAGTGAATCTGCACAGTTACTGCCTTTGCTGTTTGAATTCATGTTTTGCTAAACATCGGAGTGCATCTGGAAAAATTAACCAACAGTGAAATTCACAACTAATCTTGGAGGAACCTGTTTGGGAGAGGTCACAGCACAGAAACGGATAAGTGGATATTTAAGTGTGACCTTACAGTAAGTCTGCAGTAATGACTAGAGTGGGTTCTTTCTTGATTATATGTTTTATTGAGATATGTCTCTGATTAAACTTAAAATGTAAGCCATAAGTATTAATATAACCTGGAGCAGTGTTTTGTAGAGGAATAAGACGGTGTTATTTTCTGGGTCTGTGGATTGAGAGAAGCAAAAATAGCCTTTAGTCGAGTGCTTTGCAGTTCTTGTCAGATGTGGGAGCTTATGGAGAGTTTACGGGTTACTGAGAATTATATCTGCAATAAATGACATTGGTTACAAATCCTATCAGATCGAATGGATCGGTTGGAGAGACAGTTAGAGGCAATGAGGAATCTGCAAGAGCAAGGGGATGTAATGGATGGCACTTATAGGAAGGGGGAAAGATCGCAGATACAGTCATGTAGATGGGTCAACTCTAGGAAAAGTAAAAGAGATAGGCAGTTAGTGTCGGAGTCTTCTGTGGCTATCCCCATTTCAAACACGAATGCTGTTTTGGAAAATGTAGGGGGTGATAGATTCTCAGGGGAATGTAGCACGAACAGCCAAACTTCTGGTATTGAGACTGGCTCTAATGCAATTAGGGGCATGTCAGGTTTCAAGCGGTTGGTTGTGTTAGGGGACTCTCTAGTTCAAGGTACAGACGAACGTTTCTGTGGCCAGCAGCAAAAAATCAGAATGGTGTGCTGCTTCCCTGGTGCCAAGATCAAGGATGTCTCCGAGATGGTGCAGAATGTTCTCAAGGGGGAGAGGGGACAGCAGGAGTTCATTGTGCACAGAGGAACCAAAGACATAGGAAGGGAAAAGGATATGATTCTGAAGAGAGATTACTGAAAGCTAGGCAGGAATTTAAAAAGAGATCCTCGAGAGTAGTAATACCTGGATTACTCCCGGTGCTATGAGCTAGTGAGGGCAGGAATAGGAGGATAGTGCAGATGAATGCATGGCTGAGGAGCTGGTGTATGGGAGAAAGATTCATATTTTTGGATCATTGAAAGCTCTTTTGGGGTAGAGGTGACCTGTACAAGAAGGATGGATTGCACATATATTGGAAGGGGACTAATATACTGGCAGTGGGGTTTGCTAGAGCTGCTCAGGAGAATTTAAGCTAGTAAGGTGGAGGGGGGGGGGGGGAGGGGAAACCCACCGAAATACTGAGGAAAGAGATCAATCTGAGACTGGTACAGTGGAGAAAAGAAGTGAATCAAACAGTCAGGGCAGGCAGGGACAAAGCAAAGAACAACATTGGACTGATAAACTGCATTTATTTCAATGCAAGGGGCCGAACAGGGAAGGCAGACAAATTCAGGGCATGGTTAGGAGCATGGGACTGGGATATCATAGCTATTACAGAAACATGGCTCAGGGATGGACAGGACTGACAGCTTAATGTTTCAAGATACAAATGCTACAGGAAGGAGAGAAAGGGAGGCAAGAGAGGAGGGAGTGTGGCATTTTTGATAAAGGATATCGTTACAGCTGTACTGAGGGAGGATATTCCTGGAAATATATCCAGGAAAGTTATTTGGTTGGAACTGAGAAATAAGAAAGGGATAATTACCTTATTGGAATTGTATTATAGACCCCCAATAGTCAAAGGGAAATTGAGAAACAAATTTGTAAGGAGATCTCAATTATCTGTAAGAATAATAGGGTGGTTATAGTCGAGGATTTTAACTTTCCAAACATAGACTGGGACTGCCATAGCGTTAAGAGTTTAGATGGAGAGTAAGTTGTTAAGTGTGCACAAGAAAATTTTCTGATTCAGTCTGTGAATGTACCTACTAAAGAAGGTGCAAAACTCTTGGGAAATAAGGCAGGGTAGGTGACTGAGGTGTCAGTGGAGAAGCACTTTGGGGCCAGCTACCATAACTCTATTAGCTTTAAAATAGTGATGGAAAAGGATAGGCCAATTTTGACAGTATGAGGCAAGAACTTTCAAAAGCTGAATGGGGGCAGATGTTCGCAGGTAAAGGGATGGCTGGAAAATGGGAAGCCTTCAGAAATGAGATAACGAGAGTCCGGAGAAAGTATAATTCTGTTAGGGTGAAAGGAAAAGCTGGTAGGTATAGTGAATACTGAATGATTAAAGAAATTGAAGACTTGGATAAGAAAACAAAGGAAGCATATGGCAGGTATAGACAGGATTGATCAAATGAAACCTTAGAAGAGTATAAAGACAATGGGAGTGTACTTAAGAGAGAAATCAGGAGGGCAAAAAGGAGATATGAGATAGCTTTGGCAAATAAAGTTAAGGAGAATCCAAAGGATTTTCACAAATCCATTAAGGACACAGGTGATATTTCAGGATCTGCAGTGATCGATTTGTGCTTCCCCTTTCATCTAGGGCTGGTTCTATCTTTGGGTCATCTTAGTGAGCTTAGTTGGTCTGATGGTGCTTGTCACGAGGTACAAGGAGCTTCAGGTGTCATTGCCATTTGAAGGTGCACTCTGGAGATGCCATTGAAGAAGATGCAGAGACAGCTGGAGCTCTATGTTATCCTTCTTTATTCTCCTCTTCACAGCTTCTTGAAGATTCTATGGGCTGTCTCCAATACCATCATCAGGCAAGTCCAATATACTTCCTATATTGAGAGGTCATAGAATATGGTTTTGAACTTTCAACTCTCAATTGCTGTTCTTGTCAAGCCATGCCTATAGCCTCCTACTGAGCTGGTTCCATCAAGTCTGTGTAGCAATCTGCTAATGAAGCAAGTTCATTGGAGGTGCAAACAACCGCTCTTTCCAAGCAATGCAGCCATTAATATCTGGCCAGGCAGCTCCAGGCCTGTCTGATTTCAATGGAAATTTGACTATCCAAGGCTGCATGAATACTGTCTGTTCCAGCTCTGCAGTTTGCAAATTGCAGAGTATGACTCACTTTAAATGTAGCTCTCACAATCCTGGAGGTCATGTGTCACCTGACCACAACATTTAAAACTTTAAGAATGATACCATTTACAAATTTGATCGAGATAAATGTAGGAAAACTATCACTTCTATTAATAGTAGGAGCTGCTCTATGTGCACACCATGCCTGATTTGCAGTATATTGCATTTACATAGAATGTACAACACAGAAAGAAGACATTCAGTCCACCCAATCCATGCCAGCTTTTACATTCCAATTGAGCCTGCTTCCTTATTTAGCACTGTCAGCTGATCTTTTTAATGTCTATTCCACTCACTTCTCTTTGTTTATCCAATGTCTCCTGAAAAGGCATTGATGGTGTATAACTCAACTATTTCCTTTGAATGTGAGTTCCACATTTTGCATCCTTCACTGGGTAAAAAAGTTACTTCTTGAGTTCCTAAATATCCTAAATATCAGGCTGTGAGTGTAACAAGCAACCTGAAATGATTTTTCTGACATTATATTTGTACTTTGAAGACATTACCAGTAATCGCAAGACACTATTTTCCTCCAGGTACCTGTGCCCACTTTATTGTAAAGCAATCTAGGTAATCCGAGGCAACTTGCACAGTTTTGTTTGTAAATATTTGGAACTACTCACTGTTGCCAGTAGTCCCTTGATTTGAGGATGAACTCCATTCAGGATCATGAGTTTCTGCCATGCGTCTTCCTGTGACTGATTCTCAATCCTCACATACTTGGACAAACAGGGCAACTCATTCCATGTGGGAGCTGGAGTGTTAGATTTTATTGAGTATTGATGAAAAAAAAACATTTTGTTGATGTTTTTTCATCTTGTGTTCACAAGATCAATCACAAGAAATACCAATATAAAGGGAGATAACATATTTATACTACATGAAAACGTGTACTGATTGAGTAGCAAGTAGGGGTGTGCTCTTCCTCTTTTGATACAGTATGAGGAATATTATTGCTCTTTACAGTGGTATTTCTCGTTAATTTTCTTGATGAGTGCAAGATTAAAAGCTTCAACAAAATATAGTCAAAAGTGAGGACTGCAGATGTTGGAAACCAGAGTTTAGATCAGAGAGGTGCTGGAAAAGCACAGCAGGTCAGGCAGCATCCGAGGAGCAAGAAAATCGACATTTCGGGCAAAAGCCCTTCATCAGGAAATGTCTCTTTTCACTAATGGTCAAGTCCAAATGACAATTTAGATTTTCTTGTTTTTCTTTCCTTCTCCATAGTCACTCCTCCTTATTATTAAGACAGTGTGTATGAAGTAGCATGATGGACAGGCTGTCACCATCTTCAATAATTTGTAGGAAGCTTCTCCAGGTCATTAATATCAACCCTGCCACATTTCAAGGAGAGTAACAGAATTGTTTCTTTGACCTTTCCTGCAATGTTGGCCATTTCAGAATTGAGAAAAGGCGAACTGATGAGTAGACTGTTTTTGGCCATCCAAACAAAGTTACGTCCATTGAAATCTCTTGCAGGAGATTTGCATGATTGCTTTCAGAGATGATTTCAAGATGGATGCAAACATTTGTTTGATGTTCCTCCCATTCAATCCAGAGAAGTTGTGATAAAGGAATTGTTGATGGAATCTCTCTAGTGCTTCTATATATTGCAGAACACACAATTCAGAATTCACTGTGGTTCAAAGCTGTGGTGATGACATCTCTCTGCACACTAGGACTTCTGTTACATTCCAGAAACCTATTGTTGACAAACACTTAGTACTGTAGGTTGTAAAATAATAAGCTGAAGCAGCTGACCCCTGTTGGATTTCATAGTCGGCTATAGAAAGATGTTGCTAAAGTATATGAAGTGCTTAACATATTCCAGGAGGAAAATTCTTCACTGGTTAGAATCATACCTGGCTCACAGGAAGGTTGGTTATGGTTGTTGGAAGTCAGGCTTCCAGGACATAACTGCAGGAGGTCTTCGGCACAAACTCCTTCAGCTGTTTTATCTTAGACCTTCCCTTCATCATAAAGTCAGAAGTGGAGATGTTCACCAATGATTGCACAATGTTCAGCACCATTTACAACTCCTCAGATTGTGAAGCCGTCCATGTTGAAATGCAACAAGATCTTGCCCTGAGGAATATTGCTGATCAAAGAGTGTAAGTGCATAGTTCCTTGAAAGTGGAGTCACGGGTAAACAGGGTGGTGAAGAAGGCATTTGACATGCTTGCCTTCATTGGTCAGTGCATTGAGTATAGGAGTTGGGATGTGATGTTGCAACTGTACTGGACATTAGAGAGGACATTTTTAGAATACTGCATTTAATTCTAGTCTTTTTGCCTGAAGGAAGAAATTGTTTGACTTGAAAGGGCTCAGAAAAGATTTACAAGGATGTTGCTGGAATTGGAGGGTTTGAGCGAAAGGGAGAGGCTGAATAGGCTGGGGCTTTATTTCCTGGAAGGTTGGAGACCAAGGTGAACCTTATAGAGGATCTGAGGACAACATTTTCACACAGTGAATAATGTATGTCTGGAACAGGCTGCAAGAGGAAGTTGTGGAAATGTGTACAATTACTTCATTTAAAAGGCTCTGGATGGGTACATCAATAGGATGAGTTTAGAGGGGTTTTGGACAAATGTTGGAAAATGGGACTAGATCAGTTTAGGATATCTGGTCAGCGTGGACAATTTGGAACAAAGGGTCTGTTTCCCTGGTGTGTAACCCTATGAATCTATGACATAAACTCAATGGCTACTGGAACAGGTCAGAGGCTAGAAATACTGTAGCGAGTAACTCATCTCGTGACCACGCAAAGCCTGTCCATCATCTACAAGCATATGTCAGGAATGTGATGGAATACTCCCCACTTATTTGGATGGCTACAGTTCCAACAACACTGAAGAAGTCTGACACCATCAAGACAAATCTTCCCCCTCAATTGGCACATCCACAAGCATCCACTTGGTCCGCCACATTCAGTACAAGCAGTGTGTACCATCTATGAGGTACACTGCAAAACTTCACCAAAGATCCTTAGACAGCACCTTCAAAACCCACAACCACATCCATGTGTAAGGACAAGGGCTGCAGATGCATGAGAACATTACCACCAGTAAGGTTCCTTTCAAGCCACTCACTAAAATGACTAAGAAATAGGACACCAGTCCTTCACTGATGCTGAATCAAAATCCTGGAATTCCCTTCTGAAGGGTAACATTGCAGCAGTTCAAGAAGGCAACTTTCTCAAAGGCTGCAATGGATTGGTAATCAATGCTGGCCAAACAATAATGTCCACGTCCCAGTATATATATAAAAAAAACTGTTGCAGAATGAACAATCATACTGCTGACATCCGATGGGCAGTTCAGTTTATTCATGGAGGTAACTGAGATCGAAGGGTTTTCTATCTGGACATGATCACACACACACACACCTCGGTGGTTGGTCTCTGATGAATAGGTGACGATGGTGAAGTTAAGGGGTAGCCACACAGACTTACTTGACACCGTTCAACTTTTGAAGGCATCTGTTTCAGATTTCCCAATTAGGGAAGTTGCAGTCATATCATCATGAAGCACTTACAGGATCATGATGAAGTGGTCGACGTTAGTATCCATGTAGCTTATTGACAGTTCACAATTGACCATCAGTGCACACATGTTCTATTTGATTAGTTAACTGAAACTCTAAAGCTGTAATTCAGTTTAACTAATCCAGAAAATCATGACCACCAAAACAAATGCATAAATTTTAATGTTTATTTCAGGAGGGAAGATGCTTCCGTGTGATAAGTATTGGCATACATACAATGCATCTGACAAATTCAATTCTATGTAATTCTAAAACACAGCTGACTCTTTCTATAAATAATATGTATAATGCACGTCTTCATTCACTGCAATGTGTGTAATATTCTTGATATGACCAACATCTCATCCAGATACCTATTCATATATGTGACTGTGCATAGCCTGTCTGGGATTCCACCCTCTCCTGTGATGAGGTAGAGCGCACATAAACAATTTAACCTGTTGAAAGTGTCTAAATGCTCAAAAAGACAGTTCAAAACATGCCTTGCTCTTTGGACAAAGCAGGGTGGATTAATTTTTAAAAATTGGTATGTGTTTATGCAGCAGCTTCTGTTTAAAACATGCCCATCCTTTTGACCTGAAGCATCAGCATTAAAATTGTTACATCCAAACCTGTGCTGTTGAAAGAAAAGCATAGCTACAGGATTGTATTTAATCTAGTACAACCTGCATCAGAGCTACAAAGCTCACGCTGACAGACTGGCACTCATCACTGACAGAGTTATCAGTGGAATGAGGTACTGGCAGCTAAATTTAGTGCAGATGAGGCAATAAAGTGCACATTATGTTTTCTCTTGGTGTATGAAATGGATTCTCTTCCCATTATGATCACTGACTAAATAAACAGCATTTGAATTGTTATTTGTTGGTACCAAGTCTTTGACAGAAGTATGACAACTACCTGATGAAGGAGCAGTGCTCTGAAAGCTAGTGCTTCCAATTAAACCAGGTTGGACTATAACCTGATGTTGTGTGATTTTTAACTTTGATGGAAGTAGCTTTCTTATTTTATTTTGCAAAATTATTTCCAGTGAATTCTGGCTGAAATTGGTTAAGGTTTACAGAGGAAATGTGAAGTACATTGATTAAAGAAGATGGAATGGAACATGGAGAAAGTTAGACTCCTGGCACATCTGGAAGTATTAATTCGATAGTGCAAAAACGGCCAGTGTATTATAGTAGTCAGTGATTTGGCATATCATTTTAACACAATGTTGAAAGGCCTGGAACCAAGAGCAGCTTCATGTCTTACAAATTCCTCCCCCATTTTGTATTTTGGAGATATTAAATGCCTACTTCATTGGTACTGGAAGGTAAAACAGAATATCAATGCCTACTTGAGAACTAAGGCCACAAAGATTATAGTGAGATGGTTAAGTACACCCTTACTCTAAGAATGGCTATTGAGCATACGCAAAAGGAGCAAGGTCATATTGACATAAGTCTTACCATACATGATTGTATTCTGTGTTTATAAGGATTCAAAGGCATGTTGTCTCCTATGATGGCTTGTTGGCCATCACATCAATAACATTGTTAAGATTTGCTAAGCAAGTTGTAATTTGCAGCTTTTTACATGGTGGAAAGCAGTGATCAGACTTATTACTCTGGAAACAAGTGGCAACAAGAGCACAAGGTGAAACACAGAAACAGCAGTGATACAGATAAACCACAAGGTCATCCCATTCAACTAAACCCAGAAGTCATGGAAATACCTGATGAGAGGCTTAGTAGCAGGAATGATGAATGTCAAGACCCACCTAGCCTCTGAACTGTGGAGAGACAAAGCCCACGCTAAAGCTGAAAAACACAGTGCAGAAATCCCACCATTGAGAATATGACACGCAAGGAGCAATAAAAAGAGCGGAAGTCTAATAAATTTTTGGAGGTTAGAAAACCTCACAGAAAGGCATAACCACACAGTGGAAGAGATCTTTGTTATGTTCTGCCAAGAGGAGAAGCCTGCAGATAACTTGAAATAGGTGTAGAAAACAAAAGCTGCGTCTTGGTCACATAGGCTGTGGAGTAAATAATAACAAGGACTTACCTGTACAAGACCCTGCAGATAATGTGGAAGGTCATGATTGGGCTATGCATCAGCTTCAATGGTGTTCATGATTTACCAGAAACTGTACAGTTTCAGGCCTCAGTACAAAGCCAGACAAAAACTAAGCTAATTTACTGATTTGCACAGTTGGGATGTTAAATCATTTGGAACTATAGAACTATTGGAACTATCTGTCTGTAAGGCTGTGGAAGCCTGTCCATCTCAGCATGCCTTTAGTATCTTAGCAATGGTTATATGAATAAAGTTGTTGATGTGCACTCATTAGACAGTGAGAATGCAACCTATCAGTAAATATTTCATTTTTGAACAATAAGGCATAGAATTTCCTTCTAATTTCTTCAGTTTCTAGCCATAACTTTAGACAAAGATTGGTCAAAACCCAATAGAAATGCTGAAAACTGGAAATCAGAAATGTGGAGTTATTCAATACAAAAGATTGTTTAAATTGTTTGTGCTAATCTCAAAGAATATTAGACAATAAGTGGCAAGTTGTATTTTTGTGTTTTATATGCAATGTTTGATCAGCATGCATTTATTTAAACATTTTTTTTGTGTTATTTATTGTGGACTGATATGAAAAACGGGCTGCTTTTAAACCAAGCATTGTGAATTAAATTCTTGCTGCATCAAAATGCAAGTTACGGAAACTCACTGTAAGCTGTTTTTATACTGTCGCTTTGTTGAAGAAGTAGGGGAGATTGTTTGTAATTGGGCCAGTCTCAGAGAGCATGTGTGCAAAGTGAGATCCGGCCAGCAACCAATAGCTTGACGGTTTGTGGAGTTGTAACCAGTTATGGATGCCAAAAGTTATTAGCCTGAAAACAACATTTTGATTTGTTCTTATGCGGCTGAACCGCTTGCGGATGTGAATATTACTGGCAGGAGTCTTCACACTGTTGCAAGAGCAGGTAGCGTATCTTTCTCTCAATAAAATATCTAAAGTCTGAAAAACGATCTTAATTTTTCCTTACGAGTTGAAGCAAGATATATAATTTAACCATTAAACTTTACAGTTAGGATATCAATCAACTATCCTTCAAGTAAAGAAGTAAAAATAACTTGGAGAAAAAGAGATTAAAGAACAGAAAGCCCTCCCAAGCATAAGGAGAATCTCAGTGATCCCCGTCGGCTGGGCAATTAAACTGCTTCACTAGGTGCGTTTTTTCCCTCTATATGCAACAACAATTTTTTTGCCTGTCTGTGGATTTTCATGTACTTTGATAGAACTTTAAGTTTTGAGATGACTCTAAGAACAATGAGCCTCAATTTCCAACATGTTACCTCAGTGAGGTAGGACACATATTTATCAATTTTATTATTAAGTCCTATGCTACTCTTCTCTCAAGGCATGAGATTGCAGCTTTTTGTGGTAAAATTTCCACAGCTGTCTGTGCACAGTGTCATATTGAGAGGGGATGATTAACTATTTCTTCAATGAAAATTGAACACAAAGTTTCACTCTCAAAATAAAACTAATCCATTCTTCACATAGCGTGATCATAGCAAAGTTTTTAGTGCATCTTAATTTGCAAAGCAAATGTACACCCTGCTTCCATGCTAATACACCCTCTGTTTTGTTTCAGACTTGGAGAAAAACAAAATGACAATCTAATTAGCAGCAGCACATATAACGTCCCTGAGAAAAATAATAAATTCACATGAAGCATCATACTGGTTTTTGCATGTGGAAATGGTCATTGCTTGGTACCCATGTGCTAGAAGGCTTGATAATCACTGGAGTTGCCATCACTGAAGTCACACAATATCAAATCCAGGGTTTCCACTGAGCAGATATTGGCAGGGACCAACAATATAAACAATGTGGCTATAAGAGCAGGCAAGAGGCTGGACATTCTGCATGATTTGGAGATGCCGGTGTTGGACTGGGTGTACAAATTTAAAAATCACATAACACCAGGTTATAGTCCAACAGGTTTAATTGGAAGCACACTAGCTTTCAGAGCAACGCCTGATGAGGGAGCGTCGCTCCGAAAGCTAGTGTGCTTCCAATTAAACCTGTTGGACTATAACCTGGTGTTGTGTGATTTTTGACATTCTGCAGCAAGTAACTCACTTCTTGACTCCCCAGCGCCTGTTCAATATCTACAATCAGGGATGTGCTGAAATACTTCCCACTTGTCTGGATGAATAGAGCGCCAAAAAGACACTAAACATTTAGTAGCATTCTGGATGAAGAACCCATCGACCAATTTTAATATTCACTCCCTCTACCACTAGCCTCCAGTGACAGCAGTGTGTACCATCTACAATACGCAGTGCTGTTTCACAGTACATCAGGAAGCTGTGTTACCATGTCTGCAGCTGCTTTCCCCATTATGTTCAGTATGTCAATCTAATTAATGTGCAACGTGTAGATGTAAACCAGTACTCATTTGTTAAACTTGTTCAATATTTGTTTTTGATAAGTGATGCATCTGTAATAAATTATCACAGAAAAATGTAGTAAAAACTAAGACAGAAATTCACATGTGACTATTAAGGTGAGTATTTTTTGCATCAATTTCAAACGACACAATGCTGCAATCTTCATTTTTGCTTTGAGATAGCATTAAAACAACTGGTGGTAGAAAGCAATGCTTTGTAATAATGAACATAAAATGATTATTACATTCATTTAAATACTGTTACAAAGGGTTTAGAATCCTTTTTTTCCAGATACATAAGAGAGAAATGACTTCCATTTATAAAGAAGCTATCAGTTCATAGGGACTTACCAAAAACTTTTACAAGCAGCAGATTTCTTTTGAAATGTAAGTTTTTTTTCTGGGCAATAAAAGTAGCTAACCTGCACACTGCAAGGCCTCACAAACAGAAAATGAACAAATCACAAGCAAATCTATTTTTAGTAGTATTGGCTGAGGAAGGAATATTGGCCAGGACATGCATACCATCTTGTTAACTTGCTTTTGTTAAAGTAATGCAATTGTATTGTTTGCAGACTGATTAGCATCTATACTGGGTGGTTCTCTGTAACAGAGTAGAGATCAACTTGTAAAACATTCACAGCAAAAATTAGGTTGGATGTGGGTTTTGCCATGAATTCAGTAAAGGAAGATGAAGGAAAATGGGAGTAGTAATTCCATAGAATCAGATATTATAGACACTGCATTTAGAACATAGAACATAGAAAAGTACAGCACAGAACAGGCCCTTTAGCCCACGATGTTGTGCTGAGATTTAATCCTAATGTAAAATATAGTAACAACCTATGTACCCCTCAACTCACTGCTATCCATGTGCATGTCCAGCAGTCGCTTAAATGTCCCCAGTGACACTGCTTCCACCACCACCGCTGGTAACACATTCCATGCATTCACAACTCTCTATGTAAAAAACCTACCTCTGAAATCTCCTTTATACTTTCCTTCTAATATCTTCAAACTATGACTTCTCATACCAGTCAATCCTGCCCTGGGGAAAAGTCTCTGGCTATTGACTCGTTATATTCCTCTCATTATTTTGTACACCTCTATCAGGTCTCCTCTCTTCCTCCTTCTCTCCAGAGAGAAAGGTCCGAGCTTATTCAACCTTTCTTCATAAGGCAAGCCCTCCAGTCCAGGCTGCATCCTGGAAACCTTAATTGCACCCTCTCCAAAGACTCTGTATCTTTCCTATAGTAGGGCAACCAGAACTGGACACAATATTTCAAGTGTGGCCTCACCAGGAACTTGTAGAGCTGTAGCAAAACCTCACAGCTCTTAAACACTATCCCCCTGTTAATGAAAGCCAAGACACCATATGCTTTCTTAACAACCCTATCCACTTGGCTGGCAACTTTGAGGGATCTATGTACTTGCACACCCAGATCCCTCTGTTCCTCCACACTGCCAAGAATCCTGTCTTTAATCCTATATTCAGCATTCGGGTTCGACCTTCCAAAATGCATCACTTTGCATTTATCCAGGTTGAACTCCATCTGCCATTTCTCACCCAGCTCTGCATTCTGTCTATGTCACACTGCAGCCTGCAGTAGCCCTCTATACTATTGATGACACCTCCAACATTTGTGTCATCTGCAAATTTACTAACCCACACCTCAACCTCCTCATCCAAGTCATTTATAAAAAACGACCAAAGTACAGAGCCCTGCGGGATCAAACTCAACACTGTCCTCCAGGCAGAATACTTTCCATCTACAACCACTCTCTGCCTTCTGTCAGCCAGCCAATTCTGAATCCAGACAGCCAAATCTCCCTGTATCCCATACTTCCTGACTTTATGAATGAGCTGAAAATGTGTTGCTGGAAAAGCGCAGCAGGTCAGGCAGCATCCAAGGAACAGGAGAATCGACGTTTCGGGCATAAGCCCTTCTTCAGGATGAGCCTACCATGGGGAACCCTATCAAATGCCTTGCTGAAATCCATATACACCACATCCACTGCTCAACCGTCGTCGACCTATCTTGACACCTCCTCAAAGAACTCAATAAGATTTGTGAGGCATGACCTGCCCCTCACAAAGTCATGCTTACTGCCTTTAATCATGCTATGTTTTATCAAATAGTCATAAATCCTGTCCCTCAGAATTCTTTCCAAAACTTTGCTGACCACAGATGTAAGACTGACCGGTCTGTAATTGCCAGCGACTTCCTTATTACCCTTCTTGAAAACATTCGCCTCCTTCCAATCCTCTGGTACGACTCCTGTGGAGAGTGAGGAGGCAAATATCCTCGCCAGCGGCTTAGCAACCTCCTTTCTCGCTTCCCGGAGCAGCCTAGGATAAATCTGGTCTGGCCCTGGGGACTTATCAATCTTAATGTTTTCCAAAATGTCTAGCACATCAACTTCATCAATCTTGATCTGGTCAAGATTGTATCCCAGCTCCTCTAAGTTTTCATTTATAACAAGTTCCCTTTCCTTGGTGAAAACCGAAGCAAAAAACTCATTTAGGGCTTCCCCTATCTGCTCAGACTCCATGCACAAGTTCCCTTCGCTATCCCTGATCGGCCGTACCTTTTCCCTGATCATTATCTTAGTCCTCACAAATGAGTAAAACGCCTTTGGGTTCTCCCTAATCCTTCTTGCCAAGCCTTTTTTGTGCCCCGTCCTGGCTCTCCTCAGTCTATTTCTGAGCTCCTTTCTAACAACCCTGTAATCCTCTAAAGCTGTGCTAAATCCTTGCTTCCTCCACCTTACATAAGCTGCCTTCTTCCTTTTGACGAGAAGTTCCTCTGTTCTTGTCATCCAAGGTTCCTTAATCTTATCTCTTCTTACCTGCCTCAGAGGAACAAATTTGTGCATCACTCGCAACAACTGTTCCTTAAATAGTCTCCACATGTCTGCTGTGCCCTTTCTGTAGAACAATTGCTCCCAGTCTGAACTTCCCAACTCCTGTCTGATAGCATCATAATTTCCTTTTCCACAATTAAATAACTTTCCTCGGTAATTGCTCCTTTCACTTTCCAAGGCTGTGCTAAATGTGAGGCAGTTGTGATCACTGTCACCAAAGTGCTCTCCCACCATGAGATCTGACACCTATCCTGGCTCGTGGCCGAGCACCAAATCCAAAATGTCCTCTCCCCTCAACGGTCTGTCTAAATACTGAGTAAGGAAACCCTCTTGAACACACCTGACAAAATTGGCTCCATGCAGACCATCTACACTTAAGAGCTTCCAGTCGATATTGGGAAAGTTGAAATCTCCCATAACAACAACCCTGCTACTTTTGCATGTTTCCAGAATCTGCCCACCTATGAGATCTTCAATCTCTCTACTGCTATTAGGTGGTCTGTAGAAAACCCCCAATGCAGTGGCTGTTCCCTTGCTGTTCCTAACTTCCACCCATACTGACTCAGTAGACAAACCTTCCTCAACAACCTTCATTTCTGTAGCTGTGATGCACTCGCTGATGAGCAATGCTACACCCCCTCCTCTTTTTCCACCCTCCCTGTTCTTTTTAAACATTCTAAACCCTGGAACATCAAGCAACCATCCCTGCCCCTGTGAAACCCACGTCTCCGTTATGGCCACAAAATCATAGTCCCAGATGCTGATCCATGCTCTAATTTCGTCACTCTTATTTCGAACACTCCTTGCATTAAAGCAGACGCACTTTAACCGATCCCTTTGTTTCATCACGTGAGAAACCTTCCTTTTAGATTCAATATATCCTGTCACTGTCACATCTGCAACTGACCCCCTCTCAGACATGTGACTCTGATTCCCACCCCCCCCTACCAAATTAGTTTAAACCCTCCTGAATCACACGTGCAAATCTCCCACCAGGACATTTGTACCCCTCCAGTTCAGATGCAACCCATCCTTCATGTCCGGCCCCATCTTCCCCAGAAAGTATCCCAATGGTCTAGGTATCTGAAGCACTCCCTCCTGCACCAGCCTCGCAGCCACGTGTTAAGTTGCATTCACTGACTGTTCCTCAACTCACTATCTCGTGGCACTGGTAGCAAACCTGAAATCACTACTCTATTGATCCTGTTCTTCAGCTTCCAACCCAACTGTCTGTAGTCACTTTTCAGATCGTCAGTCTCTTTCCTGGCTAGATCATTGGTGCCAATATGTACCACGATTTCTGGCTGCTCCCCCTCCCCCTTCAGAATCTTGTAAACCCGAACGGCGACATCCCGGACCCTGGCACCGGGGAGGCAACATACCTTCCGGGTGTCCCATTCCTGACCACAAAATCTCCTGTCAATTCATCTAACTATTGAGTCCCCTACCACTAGCGCTTTTCTGTTCTCCCCCTTCCCTTCTGAGCCACAGTGTCAGGCTCAGTGCCAGTGACACGTAGGGCTTTCCCCTGGTAGGCCGTCCCCACCAGCAGTATCCAAAATGGTATACTTATTGCTGAGGGAAACGGCCACAGAGGATCCCTGCTCTGACAGTCGGTTCCCTTTCTTCCCCCTAACAGTAACCCAGTTGTCCTTATCCTGTGTCTAGGGAGTGAGCACCTCTCTGTTCATCCTCTCAATTTCCCCCTCAGCCTCCCGGATGATCCATAGTTCATCCAGCTCCAGCTCCAGTTCCCTAACTCGGTTTTTGAGGAGCTGGAGTTGGGTGCACTTCCCCCAGAGGTGGCAAATGGAGGCTCCGACACCTGAAGTGAGTCTTTTAAATGGTTTTACTCACGTTCCCAGAAGTCCTTCGCTCCTCCCTTGCACCTCTTGGCATTTCTGTTGATATTAAGCACAGTGGTGATTCTGTTTCAGCTAGATATGCATGGGATGTTTGATGAGTCTTTAGAGCCTTAGTGTGGTCCAGGTAACCAGCTGCAGAATCTGCAGAATGACGTTTATCCCAGTATTTTTATTCTAATCAACAATGGGAGAAAGGTTTGCCCAAATTTTTTTTAAGTCGGCTGTCATTGCACAAATTTCATGGGCTGATTTTGTTTCTGTCTTGAAGCAGGACAAACCCACCACTGGGCAGAATGGATGGACACCTCCCTCATGTTGTGTATCAATTCCATTCCCGTCTGTGTCAACTTTAGCACGAATTGTTGGCTTTATTGTGCATCTGTCTGGTTCTTTAAGGCAGGACATCACACCCAGGTCAAGTCTGCCTCACGTAAATTAACTCTGCTCACTGTGTAAAATGATGTGGTGTCAGGAATGCCTCTGCATTTGGGAGGTGGGGTACGAAACATATCCATCTGCAAAATTAGCCCCTACATCCAATTCATCATCCATGAGTAAATCTATTGTAAATGTTAAGAATGATTTGAAAATAAAACGTCACTGAATCAAATATTCAGAAATTACTTTAATTACATATTGAAAAGAAAAAGGTCCATTTAAAAACATTTAACTTGGACTTGATAATACGCTTGCATCTCAAAGAACCAGTTTAATTTCAAACATTACCTTGAAGGCTCACAGATAGACTGTAAGTGGATTCTCACCATGGTGATCAAGTCAATTTGTGCCAGTTTTATTATTTTTGCAATGTATTTTAAACAATATTGAGGTCCCATTATCTTGTGCTCTGCCTTAGCACAGTACTCACTAGTCCACCTTACATTCAGTCCATCTGTTTTTATTCTGCCAAACCGACCGACTCCCACAGCTACCTGGACTACACCTCCTCCCACCCTGCCCTGCCCTGCCCCCTGTAAAAACGCCATCCCATTCTCCCAATTCCTTCGACTCCGCCGCATCAGCTCCCAGGAGGACCAGTTCCAAAAATGTACAACCCAGATGGCCTCCTTCTTCAAGGACCGCAATTTTCCCCCCCGACGTGGTCGACGATGCCCTCCACCGCATCTCTTCCACTTCCCGCTCCTCCGCCCTTGAGCCCTGCCCCTCCAACCGCCACCAGGACAGAACCCCACTGGTCCTCACCTACCACCCCACCAATCTCCATGTACAGCGCATCATCCGCCGTCATTTCCGCCACCTCCAAACGGACCCCACCACCAAGGATATATTTCCATCTCCTCCCCTATCAGCATTCCGTAAAGACCACTCCCTCCGTGACTCCCTCATCAGATCCACACCACCCACCAACCCAACCTCCACTCCCGGCACCTTCCCCTGCAACCGCAGGAGGTGCAAGACTTGCGCCCACACCTCCCCCCTCACCTCCCTCCAAGGCCCCAAAGGAAACTTCCATATCCGCCACAGATTCACCTGCACCTCCACACACATCATCTATTGCATCCTCTGCACCCGATGTGGCTTCCTCTATATTGGGGAGACAGGCCGGCTACTTGCGGAGCGTTTCAGAGAACACCTCTGGGACACCTGGACCAACCAACCCAACCACCCTGTGGCTCAACACTTCAACTCCCCCTCCCACTCCACCAAGGATATGCAGGTCTTTGGACTCCTCCATCGCCAGATCACAACAACACGACGGTTGGAGGAAGAGCGCCTCATCTTCCGCCTAGGAACCCTCCAATCACAAGGGATGAACTCGGATTTCACCAGTTTCCTCATTTCCCCTCCCCCCACCTGGTCTCAGTCAAATCCATCGAATTCAGCACCGCCTTCCTAACCTGCAATCTTCTTCCTGACCTCTCTGCCCCCACCCCAGTCTGACCTATCACCCTCACCTTGACCTCTTTCCACCTATCACATTTCCGACGTCCCTCCCCTAAGTCCCTCCTCCCTACCTTTTATCTTAGCCTGCTGGACAAACTTTCCTCATTCCTGAAGAAGGGCTTATGCCCGAAACGTCGATTCTCCTGTTCCCTGGATGCTGCCTGACCTGCTGCGCTTTTCCAGCAACACATTTTCAGCTTTATTCTGCCAAACACAGTCACAAACGTCCATCAACAAGCATCCACTTCAAATAAAAGGGAAAATTAAAAGCAGCTACTTATTTATCTGACTGATTTTATACAACAATTAATTTATTTTTCTTTGGGAGCCAAGTGAACTGGAAACTATAGGGTTATTAGGGTATTATCAACGCAGGAATTGACAGGACTGAGTCTGAATGTTATAGCCACCAGAAAACTTATCACATCTGTGATATCGAATAATGGATCTTGTGGACAACAATCCAGTGTATTGCAAAAGGTTGCTGACACTCAATTTGCACCGGGCATGATCTATATTAATGATTCTGTCAAATGTTTTAATTCTTTGGGAAATTGAAGGTGAACTGCACTGATAGAGTAGTACCTACAGAGATGTTTTGATTAGACAAAAGGAACTACCAAGAGGAGCTGTTTGCTTCTTCCAGAATATGTCATATGTTATATCTTGGGGAAGTAGCACAACAATAGAGGATAGCCTATTCAAAGCATATAGGAATAGTGATGAAGAGAAGAAAGTTGCAGAAATATCAATACATCAAGGAAACTTAAGTTTTAACAGCATGTAAAATTATACATTACATTTTAAAATTTGAATTATCCCTCTTATCAGTCCACTGTCATTCTCTCCCTTGCTTTACGTCCACAAAAAGGTTTTGTGACAGGTTAGGTGGAGTGGCTGAGTGTGGTGTTGGCATTGATAGAGATGGCTTGCTGATGTTTATACTTTGCACTATGATAGCGCAGGCAAGTCCAATCTACCAGCTAAGTTGGTCCAGTCCTTTGTTTCCATGTTAGCGTGATTTTAAATGGTAGTTTTGTCAGGAAGAATGGGCAAGTTACTTATTACTTGGAAGGTACAAGTCTAGGTGGAGCAGAGCAATAAAGGAACTTAGGAGTACAAATATGCTAATTGTAAATAGTTATGCCATAGGTTAACAAGGCAATGAAAAAAAACAAGCACTTAATTTTACTTATAAAGAAATAAGATTGAAAATTAGGGACACTATGCTCAAGCTAAGCTTTCATTTGTCAGACCACTCTTTAAAAAATGCAGGCTGTTTTAGTTGCTACAGCATAAAAAGGACATGGAGGCATTGGAGAGAATATATTTAATAAATTATAAGGGTGATACCATAAATGTATGTGCATATATATCAGGAAATGATTACCAACTTGGAAAAAGACTAAAAAAGAAGACAAAAACAGGCCTTTAACCAGGGCCCTCTTGGAGTTTGATAGCAAAAATGCAGAGAGATTGTTTCTTCTTCTGGGGAAGAGCCTAACTAGATTTCATCAAGATCAGGTAGTCACCAAGAAATTTATTAATAAATTCAGAGGAAAAAAAGGATTTTCAGCTGAAGAGTGGTGAGAATGTAGAAACCCTGACCATATAAGATATGAGAGAGAAGGAAATAGATGGTTACAATGATGCATTTCGATGACAAAAGAGGGAAGAAGTCTTGATTGGAGTATTAACATTAGAATGAATTAATTGGACTGAATAGACTGTTTGTGGGCCTCATATCTTAAGCAATTCTATGTAAGTTTAGCATGCAGCAGTTTACATGATACATATAAATGGAAATATGCTAATACTTCATACAATCCTAAAATAAGGAGGTTCTATTCCTTTTGTCTGCAGGACAGTTTGGAATTCCTCCAGCATTCTTGATGCACATATCTCTTTTTTCTGTTGGTTGAAGAGATTAGAAATATCAAAGATCTATGGAGGTTTAATTCTAGTCATTCAAGCTTGGGCATCATCATGGGAAAGGACTGTTGGTACCAATGAGATTCCAGGAAGATCCAGCATCTTAAAGTGGGAAAAATAAATGCTGTTTATTACAAACAAGTAAACTCTGCATGTAAAATGCATTATTTATTAAAAATGTTAAATTTTAGTTGGAGGTATTTCTGGATGCAATGTCATTGAATCAGCAACCAGAGGCTAAGCTGATTAAAAAGGCACAGACCAACATGAAGAATGTCTTCTGTGTGCTTGTGTTTCTAGTGTTTGCCAGACAATTGGAATTCAGTGTAGGTCATTTCTAGTGACAAGAGAAGCATATTAACTGAGAGAGAACAAAGGTGGATAGAAGTAACTATTTTCTGGAAAGTATACTTGCTGTGCCAATAAACTATGAACATCACAGATGGTCAGTGCTTTGAAGTTAGGCTCTGAAGTGGAGCCAAATCTCCCATGATATTCACAGCGAATATGCTGTTGTGATAAAGGAATTCTATGATCTAAATAAAGGTTCCATATCTCATTCGAAGGAAATAAAAGCACATTTATCATTGTGAATTTCATTGTACCTCATGGTCTTTAATGCAATGTATTTACAACTGTTTTGGGAAGGCCAAGAAACACCACAACAACGTTTTATAAATTAAAATACTGGGCATCTTTCCTTTCTTACTAAATATCAAGCTAAATGTATTGATCCATAGATTTAAATTGAGACAACAATCACAAGTGTGGATTTTCCAGCGGTTGGCCTCCTGCCCAAACCTCAGCAGCGTTAAACCTGACATGCTTTAAAACTTAGGCCTGATCCTCATGCTTTGGTCACTTTCCATCTGACTGGCAGCAACAGTTGACCAGTGAACAAGAGCTTAACATTGGGAATAAGTGAATGAAAGGATATATGGCAGATTTGGAACTACAAGATCACCATAGATTAATCTTGTACAAGGCTTATCTTCAACTTTCTAGCTGTATCTTCACTAGTGATTCTGGTGAATGAATGGACCTGGTCAATTAACCATTCAACTGGGCACTGGATTGGGGGGGGTATGGAAATCAGAATGTTATTGGTCGAAGTGGCAAACAAATCTTTTTCACTGAGGATCCACTGTTAATTAATTCTTACTTTAAAAAGTTCTATCACTTTGCAATCCATAAAATTAAGACATGAGAGCCACTACCAAAGAAATGAGGATTTATGTGCATGATTGTACACCTGCAGTACACATCCAGCTGAAGTGGTTTGTTTTCTTTGGAGCATGAAGGCTGAGGAAAGACCAGATTGAAGAGTCCGTGACAAGGTGTATAGGAGGTAGCTGTCCCGCTTAGGGTCAATAACGAAGGAGCATAACTTTAAGTTGAAGGGCAGGAGTTTTACAGGAGATGTGATGAAAATGATTTTCACCCAGAAGGAGGTGGAATTCTGGGATACATGACCTGAGAAGGTAGTAGAGGCAGGAAACCTCATGACCTTTAAAATGTTCTTGGATGAATTCTTAAAATGTCATAACTTTCAAGGGCCAGAAGCTGAGAGTAGTGTATATGGACAGTGCAGACTTGATGGGCTGAATGGCTTATTCTGTCATGTATGACTCTGTGGCTCCATGAAACAATATCTGTATCTGTTGCTGTATATGCTAATGATGCTGTTGGTGATGGGATCTCATATGTCCATGTTGCCTCATCTATGGCTTCTTGGGTGCTAGGGAGTCCCATCATTCAGTGAAATGTCAATGCATTGTTATTTTGAGGCCAGAACATTTTGGGAGAACTGATAAAATATCTAGCTTTAAAAAATAATGTTAGTGTGATTCACAGATGCTGAGATTAGTTCTTTGGTGGCAGTCTTCACTGACTTCATTGTGTACAAATGAAGGATGATGATGATCTTAACAGCCATGAGTAGAGAGATGCATGTGGTGACAGTAAATTGCAATAAGTAGGAGAGGAACTCAATGGCAGACTATTAACACATTTTGAGTGCAGGCAAGAACGTCTCTGCCCACGTAACCTGTTTCAGAACATTAATGTGCGAATTGTATGCATCTTTGTTGCAGTCATAGTAGTCTCCTCTCTCTTTGTGTGTCCTCTTCTTCAAGATGCTAAGAAGGCAGGGAACTCACAATGTAAATATATTGTGGCTTGCTTGAAAGGAGAGGTTAGTAACAAATTCACAATAAAATGGTAACTTTGCAACAAAAGACATAAGGGCAGATAGCAAAATAAGTGATAAAAATAGGTGACAAGAAAAATAATTTTAAAAATTAACAATACAATAATTTAACAGCAATATAAATTAAATTAGATTTTCCATTTATAGTTCACTTTCAGTGAAGTGTCCTGAATGTGTACATGATGGTAAAATGGATATTGACATCCCAACATCATAACTTACTCATTTTCTTGAGATTACCAAAACTGACTGACCACTTCTAACTTTGTTTGATAACAAGTCGTTAAAAAGATGATCATTCACTTTAACAAATACTTGTGTATTTTCTGCTTATGCATGTCCAATAATTGTGGAGAAATGTGGTGGTAGATCCGAGCTGAGAGGTATAACAATAGCATTACACATTAACAGCCTTGTTGTGCCGAAAACTGAATTCTACATTAGTGTCTGAAGACCTGACAACATCATGTCAGTACTTCTGAAATTGTATGCTTCGCACTGTGGGTGGCACAGTGGTTAGCACTGCTGCCTCACAGTGCCAGAGACCCAGATTCAATTCCCACCTCAGGTGACTGTCTGTGTGGAGTTTGCACATTCTCCCTGTGTCTGCATGGGTTTCCTCTGGGTGCTCTGGCTTCCTCCCACAGTCCAAAAATGTGCAGGTTAGGTGAATTGGCCATGCTAAATTGCCCGTAATGTTAGGTGTAGGGGGGTGGGTTAGTGTGGACTTGTTGGGCCAAAGGGCCTGTTTCCACACTCTAAGTAAAAAAAATGTTATTTTAACACTCATATTTTATATGGACACATTACAAACTGGACAATTATTAACGGGAAGAAAAAATGAAACATAAAAATGAAGACAAATTTTAGATGCTCCTATCACTGACACTTACTGAGAAAAACTGGCCTAGACAATAGCTTTGCCAATTCAAACAAAACAAGTTGAACCAGATAAATATGAGTTCTATGAAAATCTGTTGAAAGCAAATCTTCAGATAAAGTTTCAAGAATGGTTCATAGGTAAACCTTATTTACAAACATTGAGCTAGCAGTTACCTTGCTGAAAGAGTACAGAAAAGCTTTTTAACGATCCATTCCAGACTAAAGGGTGACAGCTTTTGCTGCAATTCCTTCGAGCCTTCATGGCTGACTGGCAATGACTGTAAAGTTAATTGTCGAGAACAAGTGATGTAAAATGATCTTGCATGCACCACAAATATTGCAGAAAACAAAAACAGTGCCTGAAATATTCTTGTTTCTAAGTATTAGCATCTAAGATTTTGATGCATATATTTTTATAGATATACATGATAGTTCAACGTTTTGAAAAGGTATATTAGCATGAATGATTCACATAATCAAGGCTTGAATTTTCTTGAACAGCCCACTGCTGCACTATCGCAATTTCATTGAGTGTGCAATGCAAACCCTGTTTCTAGGCATCCTTAGGATACGTTCACAGACAGAGGAAATTTGGCACCCAAACACCAAGTATATTTTGAAAGAAGCAACAACTGATTTTAAAATAAAACTTCTTAAGTTGGACATAACGAGAAGCACATTTCTGTATCAGACCTATGAACATAGCAGATGCTTCCAAAGAATTCTTCCACACCTGACCCCATCCCACTTGCACCCAGTTGGACCCTATCATGCCATCCACTGCAGCCAGACTGACATTTCCATCTCAGACCGAACAATTGACCTCCACTCCCATTGATATATCTAATTTCTACCACCTACTCCATAAGCACTGTATCACTTACTTGATCCCTTACCAACCTTGCACTCTGGCACCCTTCCAACTTGGCAACTTAGCCACTGGGTACACTACCCCAGCATTCTACTTTCTATCCACTTGGCACCCTGCTCATAGGTGCATTTCATCACCTGTCATTCCACACCCAGGATGCATCTTATCCAGCTCGAACTTTACATCTCTGGCACCTTACACAACTTGCACCCTATTCTCTAATCATCTGATGCCCTAACATTTCATCATCGCAACACCTGCTTATCTCATGCTCTTACCTTGCAACAGCAGCTATCAGAGTGCTTGGATCTTTTTGTTTTCAAAATAATGCAACTTTAATGATCACCAACTGAGAGCTGTAAAAAGCATATATGCTTAGTCTTCCTCTGTGCTATTAAAGAATTGTCAGAATGCAAGTACTAATCCACATTTCTGGGGCAACTTGAGCAGAATCTCCCCTCCAAAATGCAGAGTTCACTCCTACTTTGAAAAAAGTGGCAATCTGTATGAATGAAGAGTTCTCAGTCCATTCAATGCGATATTCTTAATTCCCTCATCAAAGCAGATTATCTACAAAATGATTGAAAGTTTTGGGTTCTTTTATTTTTTACCTAGAATTCAACGTAGTCAAAATACTCATTGTGAACTGGTTCATGAACTCAGTCCTGAATTTTCCTTTCACCAGTTTGCAACTGTGTTTCTTTCGTAGTTTAAAATATGAATACTCAACATGTGTAAAGACTGAATAATTTAAATGAGAATTTGGTGATCATTAAAGTAGCTCCCACACAAAAATAGTTCTGTTTAGTACAAAATCAAAGATGTTTTAATGAATATTGATTCATCCTTAATAACGTTTTAGCTCAGGATGCTTGGGTTCCTCAAAGGTTGTGAGTACATATTTAGAAACTCAGGAACAGAAATGGTCCTTTTCATTTTCTAAGTATTATAGTTGTTACAACTCTGCCAGCATTAACTGTAACCACACACTGATAAACAGTAATGACTGGATAATTGAAACTAGTAATTAACATATCAAATTTTCAACAACCATTTTCTCTTCATATGCACTTGTTAACAAATTGTACATTGTATTTATAGTCTATAAGCTGAGAAATTTTTATTCCTCTTCTTCAAAACATGTGGCAATTCTGTTATGATGGTAACAAAAATCTCATTTTTGCCCACAGTCTGCACAAAAAACATAGTTTCACCAGCTTTTTCATTAACTAAAAGAAATGATTCTCTCTCAATTTTTCTTTTTGTCTCTATACAATAATTCACAGTGACCATAAAGCAAAATTAACCCGGGAGTGGAGGACAGATGAAGACCTAATAATTTCATTTGTGTTCTTAATAAGTTGGAAATATTGCTTGTGGTTGTTCAAATTTACACATCTTTTGCTAGTTGTGGAGTTTTGGAATTCACGTCTTACCACGTTATTCATCAGGGAATGTGACAAAACACTTAGAATTCACAACAGGCTAAATTGCTGTCCTCTCAACAGGCACTCACATTTGAAAAAGAACCAGCACTGAGTGCAGTCACCTTACCATCAAGCTGTGCTTCCTTCAATCATGTTTACTGCCTAGGAGTACATTTATCACCACATCTATCTTAAAGTTGAAGAAGCATTTGATGGGTAACATTATGACAGCAGTTTCTTGGTGAGTTTTCTGCAATGGACATTTGAATGTGTGTGATTTTAGTGCGCAATGATAAATATTGACCCGAAGACAGACAAATCATAAATTATAAGGTAGAGAAACAATGAATTTTGAAAAATGAAAAAAATTAGGAAGAGAAGATTGACATAACATTACACAAATACAACACCTTATTTTCAAAACATAACTTCATCTGTTCAGTATTCTTAGTTGTACCATTAGTTTATATCACTATATCAATTTTCTGCTCCCATGCCCACATGTCTGTCCTTGGCCTGCTGCAATGTTCCACTGAAGCTCAATGCAAACTGGAGGAACAGCATCTCACCTTCCAACTAGGCACGTTACAGCCTGCCAGTCTCAACATTGAATTCAATAACTTCAGATGATTATCCCATCTCAACCCTTCTGTTTTCATTCTGCTCTGTAATTTTATTTTATTTATCTTCTTTATATATTTTTTTCACTGTTCTGTATCTCTTATTTTTTGATTGTCTCTTTCTCTCGCTCCCCACTCTCTCATTACCTTTTTCCTCTCCTCTTCCCCCTTTGCTACCCTTCTCCCCTGTTTTCCATTTTGCCTCTGCTTCACCCATCCCCCCCTATCCCCCACATATTTTATCACATAGCACTGGTCATTCACAGCTCCTAATCTCCCTATAATCTCTCTATGTACCATCATTATCACCTCTTTATTGCTACTTTTGCTTCTGGAGCCATGACTCACGTTCTCTCAGCCTAGTATAAATACCTCCCTATTTCTCCCTTTTTTAGCTTTGACAAAGGGTCAGTTAGACTCGAAATGTCAGCTCTTTTCATTCCTTACAGATGCTGCCTGACCTGCTGAGATTTTCCAGCATTTTCTCTTTTTGTTTTCAATTTCCTTTTCATTTGTCTTTTGTACTTTATTAGCTAATTGAGAAAAGTATTAAATAATCATTGAAGTAAGATAATTGCTGACTTAAAATCAGTTTTTAGGAGATAGTCTGTTAATAATGACTTTTTTAGATACCAATAAATTGAAATGAATTTTATATTTTGTTAACAATTCAAGTATGAATTTCTTAAATTTACTGAGCTCTAAAATTTTATTTGTAATGATCGTGATGTCAGCCCAAGTAATACACTGCCCAGGAATAATGTCATTTCACACAGTTATAGTGAGGTGTGGTGATGAATTCCAAAATTGTTTTATCCTTTCAGTAGTTTTTATTGCATTTCACACTTCACTCACCAAGAGCAGTTTATTTTAATGTTATGGAAAGCAGGTCATTCAATTAAGAAAACTAAAAGAACTGCATCTGTGGATCACTGCACCACATCCAGACATCTCAGCTTGCTTTTTCACACAATTAAATCTCTTGGAATTTTTAAAACTTTATTCACAGGACATGAATGTCACTGACTGGCCAGCATTAAATGTCAATCCCTAGCTGGCCAGAGCATAGTTAAATGTCAACCAAATTGATGTGGGTTTAGAGTTACATAGAGACCAGATCAGGGAAGGACACAAGTTTCCTACCCTAAAAGACATGAGTTATTCTAAAACCTAACCTTATTAAGCATGCCAACGTCAGATAGGAGCACACTTACAACTAGTGTAGTTCAGTTCCCTGCCACTAATAATTGAAGGAAGTTAACAGAAAGCTGTACAATCCCAAAAGCAAAGTTGGAAAGAAGAAACATAAAACAAAGGTGAAAGATCACTTTGAATAGTCATTGGGTCAAGAACCAGCCCAGAACATGAAACTATACCAACATTTTATAAATAAAACTTGATAACAACACAGAAAAAGTTGCTCTTGAAGAATTAGATAAAGCATGTACCCCAAACAGTACAAGAAACATCCCTGAGATGGTAATAAGTCCTTCAAAACTTTGAAATTTGCAATGCTTTCAAAATTACCTCTTCCAGCTGCCTGACTATATTTTTCATCAACTTTAAGAAACCAGAAAACGTTTCTTCAGACCAGCAGCAAAGAAAGGAAATTTAAGCCTCACAATCAATGTCAGGAAGCTATCATTTACGTTAACAGCTGCACACATTGACAACAGACTCGTGTTGAATACATGTTGTCCACCATACAGAAACATTTGACAAAGAATGGGAATGGGCTTCAGAAAAGGAAGGTCAACTTGTGGTCATATATTCACTTTGAACAGTGGAAGAAAATGGTCTACCCTGTGTCATTACATTTTAAGGAGATTTTTGACACCATACATCATTGTCAGAGGCTCAAATTTTGAGGCTGTATTGAATTTCATACAAAACTGACATAGGCATTTCACTGATTGAAGACAATAACTCAGACATACTACAACCCCAGAATTATGCCTTATAGATTAAAGTAAGAGTTCTTTGAAGAGGTAAGCTAGCTCTCTTAACATTTAACAATATGGTTCACTTTGTAATAAGAAATGTCTCAGGCCTGGCAAATTGATACAACAGGTGACATGCCATTTAAGGTAGAAATGAGGAGAAATTTCTTCCGTTCGAAGAAATCTTACTGTTAATCCCTGGAATTCTCTTTCCCAGAGAACAGTGGAGGCTGGGTCATTGAATACATTAATAGAGTCATAGATATGTACAGCACAGTAACAGACCCTTCGGTCCAACTCATCCATCCTAATCTAATCTAGTCCCATTTGCCAGCACTTGGCCCAGATCCCTCTAAACCTTTCCTATTCATATACCCATCCAGATGCCTTTTAATTGCTGCAGTTGTACCAGCCTCCACCACTTCCTCTGGCAGCTTATTCTATACATGCATCACCCTCTGTGTGAAAACGTTGGCCCTTAGGTCCCTTTTATACCTTTCCCCTCTCACCCTATCCTATGTCCTCTAGTTCTGGATTCCCCCACCCCAGGGAAAAGACCTTGTCCATTTATCCTCTCAATGCCCTTCATGATTTTATATAACTCTATAAGGTCACCCCCTCAGCTTCCGATGTTCCAGGAAAAGCAGCCCCAGCCTATTCAGCCTCTCCCTAGAGCTCAAAACTTCCAACCCTGGCAACATTCTTTTAAATCTTTTCTGAACCCTTTCAAGTTTCACAACATCCTTCTCGATAGGAGGGAGACTAGAATTGCATGCAATATTCCAAACATGGCCTAATCAATGTCCTGTACAAGCTGCAACATGACCTTCCAACTCCTGTACTCAATGCTCTGATCAATAAAGAAGAGCATACCAAATGCCTTCTTCACAATCCTATCTTCCTGTGACTCTACTTTCAAGGAGCTATGAACCTGCTCTCCAAGTTCTCTTTATGCAGCAACACTCCCCAGGACCTTGACGTTAAGTGTATAAGTCCAGCTCTGCTTTGCTTTTCCAAAATGCAGTACCACGCATTTATCTCATTTAAACTCCATTTGCTACCCCTTAGCTCATTGGCCCATCTGATCAAGATATTGTTGTACTCTGAGGTAACCTTCTTCGCTGACTACTACACCTCCAATTTTGGTATATTCTGCAAAATTACTGACTAAAACTCCTACGTTCACATCCAAATCATTTGTATAAATGACAAAAAGCAGTAGACCCAGCACTTACCCTTGTGGCACTCCACTGGTCACAGGCCTCCAGTCTGAAAAGCTATCCTCTACCACCACCCTCTGTCTTCTACCTTTGAGCCAGTTCTATATTAAAATGGCTAGTTCTCACTGTGTTCCACGAGATCTAACCTTGCTAACCAGTCTCCCAATCGAACCTTGTCGATTGCCTTACTGAAGTCTATATAGATCATGTCCACTGCTCTGCCCTCATCAATCCTCTTTGTTACTTCTTCAAAAAGCTCAATTGATTTCAAGGCAAACTTAGACAGATTATTTATCCACAAGGGAGTTGAGGGTAATAGATGACAGGCAGTTAAGTTCAGTTAAGACACAATCAGATGAACCTGGTTTTACTAAATGGTTTGTGGGGTTCAATGGCTGGCTCCTACACTATTTCTAATGCTCAACCATGCCTTTTGCAACACTATTGGAAAGGTGGCCAATTGCCCATCTGCCCAGAGTCCAGATGAACTAGCTAAGTGACAGTTTCAGTGCTCTTCTATCTCTGTTGACACTTGGGACCCTTGCCAAGCAGTAAACACCAGTGATCGCTCAGAGCGATCTGTGAATGTGTCCTCCTTTTCGGTTACTCCTTGGGAAAAGGAGAGGCTGACTAGTGGCAATGGTCTGCAACAACACTGCCTGTTCTCAACAATTCCTGCCTCTCTTGTTGGGGCCAGCCTGACCCATTAATAATATCCTCTCCTCCAAGATCAAAAACATCTCCTACCTAACATTCAGGTCACATACACATCTCAACCTGCAGCCTGAACAGTGGGCCTTACTAGCAATGATGCTGCTGAGGCTGCAGAGCTGACAGTCCTTTGATGAGAGCAACAGTTCTCAGGGGCAAGCTACAGCAGCTGGTGAAGTGCAGTCCTCTCCCCTGCCCACCATCTTCCCAACTAGGGGTAAAGCTTCCTTTTCACCAGAGGGGAGAAACCCCTACCATTTTCCCACAACCCTGTCTTCAGACTCAGAGTGAAAAAGAAAATCAAATATGATTTTATAATCAAGCAAGTGACAGGGTGAAGAATTTCAAAAATGAAGGTCATAGATTTTGATTTTTTGAATGCTACAACTTGCTGCAATAACACAGATGAAAACGAAGAAAGGTTATTAAATGAGATGGAAAATAAAACAGCAAAAGCTGTTTTTAAAATGAATGCAATGAATGAAAATATATACGATTAACAATTAATGAAGAAGCAAGAGAATTGATAACTATGTGAAATGAAAGCAATTCTTTAAATCTGTGGGTTTATGGACTAGAACAGCAAAAATAGGATATGAGCTCAATATGTTTGAGACCTGATAGGTTTGCAATCAATTTAATGAATTCTCGAGACTCAGAGGGCTGGATAGCAAAGAATAGGAACAAGATATTTAAACAGTAGAGTTACTGTTCGGAAAAGGGTCTGTTTTATTTTTTAGTAGTGAAGAAATACCAGTAAGTATTTGGTCTTGAAGGAAACGTCATATTCAACTCAAATAAAAATGTTTCCTCTGTTTCTCTCTTGACAGATGAAGCAAGGAATATGTTTCCAGCACTCTCTCTCTCTTAATGAAGGAAGTCTTGTAGTGAGCTCCATTGATCTCCCTGGAGACAGTATAATGTCCAACACATGCAGTGATGCTGTGCTGCACTGGATTGCAGTGCTCCTTAGCAAATCAATGTTATGTGGCTGTGCAAGTAGTCTTTCAAATCCTATCAAGTTTATGCAATTTCGCAGACATACTCTGCACTGTCCCACCATGCTCCCATCCTATCCAAAACCATCACCACCACACCACCAGCCCCATAGCAAGAAACTAAAATACTGAAATGGAGGTAGTGGTGTGGTGTTGCGGTATTGACACTTATCTGGTGATCCAATCATCCAAGGTAATGCTCTGGGAGCTGAGGTCAAATCCCACCAGAACAAATAGAGCAATTTAAATGAATTTCTCAATGTAAGTAAAATCCAGTCTAACAGTGACCATAAAACAATTGTTTGATCATGGTAAAAAGAAAGATCTGGTTCATTAATGTCTTTTAAGAACATAAGAAGTGGACCATTTCGTCCTCAAGCCTGCATGCAGATTAAAGCTGATTTTCCCCAGGCCTCAATTCTTTTTTTGTACCAGCTCCTTGTAGATCTCAATGCCTTGTTATGTCAAAAAATCTGTTGACCTCCTCTTTAAATATTTTCAGTGATCCAGTCTCATAATATATTGGAGCAGAAAATTTCAGATAGTACTAACCCCCCCAGAGAAGAAATTCCTTCACATCTCAGTTTTAAATGAGTGTTCACTTATTCTGCAACTGTGTCCCCTAGTTTGAGATTCCCTCACTGATGGAAACATCTTTCCAAAATGTATCCTACCAAGTCCCACTCAAAGTCTTGTACAATTCAATAAGACCATCCTTTACTCTTCTAAACTGTAATGAATAAAGGATCAACATGCTTAGCCATTCTTGATAAGACAATCTCTCCTGCACAGGAATTAGATTAATGAAACAAATAAGACCATGCAGGTCTTGGGCATCCTCCGTTGCCACTCCCTAACTACCTGCGCCTGAAGGAAGAATGCTTCATCTTCTGCCTCAGGACCCTCCAACCTCATGGCATCAATGAGGATTTTACCAGGTTCCTCATTTCCCCTTCCCCCACCTTATCCAGTTCCAACCTTCCAGCTCAGCACCGCCCTCATGACCTGTCCCACCTGTCTATCTTCCTTCCCAGCTATCTGCTCCACCCTCTCCTCTGACGTATCACCAATACCCCCACCTCCACCTCAAACTCTCAGCTACCTTTCCCCCACCCCCACCCCTCTCCCATTTATCTCTCCACCCCAAGGCTTCCAGCTTCATTCCTGATGAAGAGCTTTTGCCTGAACCATTGATTCTTCGGCTCCTCGGATGCTGCCTGACCTGCAGTGCTTTTCCAGCACCACACTCTCAACTCTACATTATATACATAACTGACTGGTTGACTAACTTATGAACAGACTGACACTGAACTGACTGAGTAAGATGGAAACATTTTGCACCAGGATGTCACATGGCATGATGTTGTTGGCTGTCCGATAGGTACTGTGCCTTTCTGAGATTCATGCAATAACATGACAGCCACATTATACAACATAAGTCAGAGGTGTGATGGAACGTTCACCATTTGCCTGCATGGGTGTACCTCCAACAACATTCAACAAGCTTGCCACCATCCAGGATAAAGTAGCCCATTTGCTTGGCACTTTAACATCTTCTATTATCTAATGCCTTCAGAATTCACTTCTTTCAAGACTGATCCAGAGTTGCACTGCAACAACGCACCAAGACTAACATCTTCCAAACCCCACATCTACCTCGACTGCTAAGAAGGGCAGAAGATAAATGGGAACACTATCAACTGCAATTTTTTTTCCAAGCCTCACACAATTCTGGCTTGGAAATGTATCACTGTTTCTTCACTGCCATTGTGTCATAATCCTGAAACTATCTCCTTAACAGTATTGTGGGTATGCTACACTGCAAAGACTGCACTCGTGCAAGATGGTAAGCTCACTACAATCTTCTCAAGGGCAATCATAGATGGGTAATAACTACTGGCCTAAACAGAAACTTCCACATCCCAGAAATGAGTTTTAAAAATCTAAAAATCTAAGTGGGTGGCATGATGGTACATTGGTTAGCTCTGCTGCCTCATAGCACCAGAGACCCGGGTTCAATTCCCGCCTCAGGCGACTGACTGTGTGGAGTTTGCACATTCTCCCCATGTCTGCATGGGTTTCCTTTGGGTGCTCTGGTTTCCTCCCACAGTCCAAAAATGTGCAGGTTAGGCAAATTGGCCATGCTAAATTGCCCGTAGTGTTAGGTCAAAGGGCAAATGTAGGGGACTGGGTCTGGGTGGGTTGCGGGTCGGTGTGGACTTGTTGGGCTGAAGAGCCTGTTTCCACACTGTAAGTAATCTAATCCAAATCTAAAATAAATGTTGGTATCCGACAATCAAAAACTATCCTGATTTACATATTATACCACACAAGTGGGTATAGTTGGAGAGTTAAATGTGGATTGTGTGAAAATAACACCAGGTACAGTTCTGGTATTGTTCACACACTGTAGATTATATGCAAAATTCAGATCCTAAATTATTTTCTGCCAGAAATTGATACATTTTGAGTTGAATTTCTCCTCATAGACATGTATCAGAGCAAATTCAGAGCTGTTATCTGGAAAAAATATGATAATTATATTACATAGTACAGCAAAATAAAGGAAAAACATGCAACAAAAATTTGATATCACATTGATCACAACACAGATTAAAAAAAACTTGTGTACTCATTGTAACTAAAGCTGACTTACATCACACTGGATGTGTTAGGTTTGTGTTCAGATTTGAAATAATAAAACAGCAATTATCCAGATCACAAATAACACATCTAAAACTTAGTTAAGTTTTCTTGAACTGCATCATCAATTTTAATCACACTGGCAAGTTTGTTTTTTTTTGAATGGTAACTGTTCCAGAGATAAAACGTCAAAACAGTTTGATTAAGATTTAGTTCATTCAGCTGTTCTTAACATACTGGAACATTTACATTTTTTTCGTCTGTCTGATTTGTAATTTATATTTCACAGGTGCTTTGGAAACATAAAGACTGTTTTTGAACTTAAATCAGTTGCAGGTGACTTTGGCTAAAAAGCTCAGTTATGACAGAGGGGGAGAAAGTTCCTAAAATGCATTTTGTTTAACAAGCATTCCTGTTATTGATTGTAGGAAGTTGAGAATTTCAGGTTTAAGGTTGAATAGTTAAAGGGAGAATCCTCACTGATATAAGTTCTTTTCCTCATACAAAAGCTCCCTTCGTCTTGCCGCATTCATTTTGGAAATAACTATCCTGCCATATGCATAGTTAATCATACATACAACCCAAATTTTAACTTTCTTTTAATCAACAAACTGGAATAATTGAATATTATAGCAAAGCAATGCATCATTAAGTTCATCAAGTTTGCGTTGCTGTTAATATAAACTATGTAACTCTTGATGTATCTTACTATGTAGCCTTTGATATATCTCATTTTAAAGCAGCCAACTCCTCTTTGACAAAAAATGTGTTAATTCTGTTCTTCCAAAGTTTTGTTGGAGAAAATTCTGCATTTGGATTTCACATAACCTTTAAATAAATATCTTTTAAATTTTCATCTGTGCCCTCATGTTTTGACTCACTGATCAGTAGGAATAAACTAGGGAGGAATATGTTCACATGGCTTCACTTGTATTCCTCAGGAGGCAGAGACCACTGGCACTGCAACCTGTGAATCCAGTAAATCTTCCTTCTCTGGTATTAGTGAAGTAACATCCATGGGTTTTGTAGATTTAGTGCCTGCAGAGATTCCTATCTCCATAGGTTGACCAGAAGAAGCATAACGTTAAAAGCAATGCTATATGAACAAATTTCTCCACCTTCCTTGCTATTCATTTGATCAGAATCTTTCCCAATTTAGAGTAACTGTTACAGGTCACTTCCGAAACTCCTCAGATACTCTAACCTTTCCATTCCTGGCAATAACCTTTCCGTGATCTTCATATCATTTATCTTGGGCATTTCCAACAATGTTTTTAAATAAGAATTTTTTTTCAAGCTCAATATTACCTTCTTTTATCCAAACCCCAGTAACATTTGATCCTTAGTCAAAAAGCTTTAGACTGCAAATGACATTTGAGTGTGTGCTCACTCAGAAACAGAGTTCTGAGTCATTATCAACTCCTTCCCCAAAACTTATTGGAACATTTGCTTTTCACTGGCCTTCTTTCAACCAGTTCCCAAAGAAAGGCACCTTCTTCCATCAATTAATATTTATAGTGAGATCCTAAAAAATGTGAACCATTTTTCTGTCTTGGGAACCTCTTCTCAATAAAGGCTGGCATAGATGACAAAATTCATCATGACTTCTGATGTTCCAGCTTCATTAATGGCTAACTGAGGAAAAGAGTGTTTCAGGACTGGGATCTTGAAATTGAGAGTAAAGTCATACTTTACTGAACAGCATGATTCCCGCATCACTGCATGTTTTGGACCAAAGGAGAAATACTATCAGTAATATCTTTGCAACATCCTCCCAAAACATGTGAGAATAAAGCTGATCCACAATCTTCTAAGCTGACGTTTTAGTATTGAGACACTAATCTCTCAGATGTATGATACTCATATTCCTGACACCAGGTTCCTGAAGCTACTGCTCCACCAGGAATTCAGGTGCAGCAGGAGACTTCGAGGAAAGCTGTAGAAGCAATTAATAATGCCCTTAAAGCATCATAAAGCATGAGACACCATGAAGGATCAAAGTGGAGAGGCTCATTCTGGAAGGCACTGAGTACATTGAGAGACTTCAGTGAGAATATGGAGAAGTGAAGTCCATGCATTGGAAGGAGTTTGTGAACTTCCAACAAGCCAACTACCCGACCCTTGAAGCATGACCTCTTTCAGAATCTGCAGATTTCACACTAGGCTTCTCAACCATGCCAGAACACAATGTGTGAAAGCAAGTCACCTTCAATCCTGAGAGACTGCCTTAGAAGAAGATAAACAGAGATTTTATTCAAACTCAGTAATGCCTCCTGACTTTATTCTGTGTACCTAGGTAGAAAATCAAGGTTTTTGCTACTTTTTTGCTAGAGTTACACAATTAAAGGGACAAACTCAAAATTTGCCAAGTGCACCAAGTTGAACAATATAACAAATTGCACCCAGAAGTAAAAGACTACAGGGGAAAGTGTAGTTAGATTAGACAGCAAATGTTGTTGTCAAAACACATTAAAATATTGTGAAATGATGTATTCTTGATTTAAAAATGGAAATATATGGTCAAATGGTAGTGTTACCACCCAGATAGTTGGAATATACTGCCACTCTTGTCTCACTACACCATGGGTCACAACAAAAAATGAAAATGATTTTCCAATTGCTAATATAGCCAAATATTATTTGACATGAGATTTTAAAAAAAACTAACACCCAGGTTTCATAACTAAGACAACTGTCAGTTTATTACCAAAAGAAAACTTTCTCAATGAAGATGCAATATTTCGATAATATACTCAGTCAGTAATATAATAATGTAAAATCTGAATTATTCCACAGATATTAGTTCTCTGAAAAAAAGACTTTAGATCAGTGGCTTATTCTTGAAGTTGATAGAATAAAAAGCAGAACCTTCCAAAGGCTATTGTTCTGATGTTCTGACTTATGTGATCAAGTCACTCATCTTGCATAATTGTCTCTAGAGACTTTTAGACAAAGCTTGGTCAGAAGGTACAGTAATAAAAAGCTCCTGAAATCATCTTTCAGAAAAATAAACAGGTTTTATCCTGAGCTGAACAAGATAATTTTCATTTCAGAAATAACTGGGGTCAGCTGCAGTAACCCTTCCTCATGTACAACTGCAAACAAAGTACTGATGCACTGTTCAAACAGCTCCTGCAGGATCCACAGATGAAGAATTGGTTATCATCAGTCATATGATTTCCAAGAAGTCTTGTTAAAAAGAAACATTAAATTCTACAGTGACATTTCAACAACCTCTTTTAGAAAACACTAGCTATTTCTACAAAACTTGAATAAATCCAATTTTCCACAAAATCCTTCAAAATGTAATTCATGTAAACATTAAATATTAGGTATCTCCATAACAGTCGGAGTTATAACAGCCCTCAGGAACAGACAGACCTCAAAATAATAATACATAGATAGCAGGATATTTCACTGTGTCAAAGTGGACAGAAGACAAAAATCTAGATATTGTTTAACAAAAAACTGAACAGGTTAATTGTAACATTGTTGGGGCTTGTACTGTACTATTGTGCTTACTTTGTTCTTTTTTTCTGATTGTAATTCTACAACGATCTGTTCTCTAAACTACTGCCTCCAATTCTGGAGAACACTGACATGAAAATTTGTAGCTTTTATGCCTGTCACCTACTTTACACTGAATTTCCAACCCATGTAACAAGATTCCCCCAAACTCCATAAGCCTTTAGTTTCGCGGATAATCATTTGTGCAGTATGTTATCAAATATCTTTTTGAAGTCCATATGGATGACAACTGGAAATTCTTTGTATGTCATAACTGTTGCCACCTTTGGAACTTCGAATACATTGTGTAGACATGTCTTGCTCTTCACATGCTGACCCTCTTTGATCAGTGCATGTGCTCAGTCACTTTCTCCCCGTTAAGAGATTCCAGTAACATCTCCACAACTGACATTAAGCTGGCAGCTCTGTAGTTACCTAAAGGACAGGGAGTAATCTTCAATTACTGTCGATGAAACGATAGATTAGATTTGATTTAGAGCAACAAAATGAAAATGTTCAATTGGATTGATCTTGAAAACTGAATTCAGTTAAAAGACATTCTACGCTGGAGAACCGTGGTGAGGTGACAGGAATGAAATTAAAATCAAACTATTACGAACAGTGCAATTAATTTTATTCACAATTTCTAATGCCAGGAAAGCTTCAATTTGTAACTGAATTCTGTAATAAAGAAATGTCTTCAAACTTTGAGTTTTTTAGGTTTGGCAGATGAAAGCTATGATGCAGATAGCCAGATTGGGATTCAGTGCAGCTGAGAATTAAAGGTTCTGATTGAGAGACCCTGACACTTCTACTCAAAGGACGAGCAGTAAGGGGTGGGGAATGTCTGTGGAGTGGGAGACATGGGAGATGGAGTTGCTGACAATTAATGGCACTTTAAACTAAGGTGCTAGATGCTCAGACCTGACAATTCATTATCTGAAATGTTAAATCGTTTCTCCATTGAGCCCAGTCTTATGATTCTGTCAGATTTGCCTGTGTGCTGTAGGAAATCATTTTGCATTAGTATTAAATTTGCTCTGTGAGTCTAACCAGCAAGGGCAGCAGACCTTTCTCATATACACAGGCACTTTCCACACTTGCCACCTCATGGAGCAGCCTGCTATCATCAACAAGATAACTGCAACCACCAAGATGACTAACATTCAAATTTGACACGAGCAACAGGCAGGCAGCTCCCCCGATTCATCAAGCTCATTTGTAGTTAAAAACAGCTTTGAACAGTTTGAGCACAATATGGAAATTTGGAATTCAGCTGGATGTCAGGTTCTCAAGCTCACTCTGAACATCTTTCGAGTATTTTCTGAAGGTAGGATTTGTTTGGTGACAAGGTTCTCATCAACTGGTCAAAGGATTGGCAGGGAGTCCCTTTCGGCACTGGGGCTAGGCCTGTTAAAGAACAAAGAAGAACAAAGAAAATTTACAGCCCAGGAACAGGCCCTGTGGCCCTCCAAGCCTGAGCCAATCCAAATTTACTGTCTAAACCTGTTGCCCAATTTCTAAGCATCTGTATCCCTCTGCTCTCCACCTACTCATACATCTGTCCAGATGCATCTTAAATGAATCTACCATGCCTGCTTCAACCACCTCTGCTGGCAATGTGTTCCAGATGCCCAGCACCCTCTGTGTGAAGTAATTGCTACGTGTATCCCCCTTAATCTTTCCATCTCTCACTTTGAAAGCATGACCCCTCGTTATTGAATCCTTCACCCTGGGAAAAAAGCTTGTCTCTATCCACCCTGTCTATACCCTCATGATTCTGTAAACCTCAATCAGGTCCCCCTTCGATTTCCTTTTTTCTAATGAAAACAAACCTAACCTACTCAACCTCTCTTCATAGCTAACACCTTCTATACCAGGCAACATCCTCATAAACCTTCTCTGCATCCTCTCCAAAGCATCCACATCCTTTTGGTAATGTGGCGACCAGAACTGTACACAGTATTCTGAATATGGCTGAACAAATGTCTTGTACAATTTTAACATGACTTAGATTAGATTAGACTACTTACAGTGTGGAAACAGGCCCTTCGGCCCAATAAGTCCACACCGCCCCGCCGAAGCGGAACCCACCCATTCCCCTACATTTACCCCTTACCTAACACTACGGGCAATTTAGCATGGCCAATTCACCTGACCTGCACATCTTTGGACTGTGGGAGGAAACCGGAGCACCCGGAGGAAACCCACGCAGACACGGGGAGAACGTGCAAACTCCACACAGTCAGTCGCCTGAGGCGGGAATTGAACCCGGGACTTACTGACTTGCCAGCTCTTATACTCAATACCCCGTCCAATGAAGGTATGCATACTTTATTGGTCACTCTATCCACCTTTGAACCTTCCCTGTGATTGAGGACCCTAGCAGCAAAAGCTCTGCTAACTGAGATCTGCAGGCCAATCAGAGGCGGCAATTGTAACAGCTAAAGGACTCTGGATCAAAGCTGAGAGAAAGCAGGTTATTGATTGTAAGCATGAAATAAGGTAAGGACACAAAAGTGGTTTTCATTTACCAATACCATCCTCTTGGATGGCAAATACCTTTGAACAGGTAGTGATTGCAAATGAGATCAACCCTAGAGGGCACTTGCAAGCACAAGAATATTTGTTGAGCATCATTTTGTGTGAGGGTTATGCAACCCCATTAAATCCCTGAACTACCAATGAATTGCGAGGGGCTCAGGGATAATGGGTGTCAATTCTCACGTGAATAAGCCTAACTGATATCTTGCTTGATTATCAGAAAACCTGTGTCAATCCCTTCAGTAGTGATTGTTTCAGGGTCAGCCAGGTGGACCTCCAGGAATATGTGTTCCTGATTGAGGCTGTTAACCTGGTCCAGTCAAGGAGTCCTGTCTGACAAATATAAACAGGACATAAAAAATAAGCACTAGCGCAATTAGGCGGTAGTGTGGGGGTACAAGAAAAAGAATAGAATAATGAAAAAATAAATAAACAGGAGTGTCAGAGGTTCTACTCATTCTGAGAGCTGGCTCTGAGGGAACTGAATCAGTGTCAAGGACTCTCCACATGTAAGTAAAGGGTGACTTGGTGACAGGATAACAGCCTTCGTGGAGTTATTTTACCTTCCATCCTCTAGTTGTGCTATTCTGGGCAGACTGATACTGGGTCTCTTCCATAAATTAACTACTGTGGCTGCCATGTTTCCTGTTCCAACGGTCCACATCAAATCCAGTCCTGAAATTCAGCATGTGGATAAATTGGGAAACTATTAAAAGGCTACTTTTCTGACTATATTCATCTAGGAGAGGAATTTATCTGCTGACCAGCAGCATTAAAAAAAAACTGGCCCTCAATTTTTCTTTGTATTTTGGAATCACAATCTTTCTCCTGGTGGCATTTATTTCTCTTGGGCACAAATATTCAAAATTTCATTTTTTTAATTAATTGTATTATGTGATTTTGATGTGCCCTATCCACCAGCAGAGATGGAAGGAAAATACACTAACCTTTAATGATATTTTTAAAAACTTCAGCATTAATAAATTGTTCATGGATTTATGAGCATTAGTAATACAGTTCAAAATTATCATCTAAAGTATTTGACCTTTAATGTAAAAAGTTGTATCATTCCTCAGGATCCAGAAACATCTCAGAACACTTCAGAATTAATCCACCATGGAGTTGAAGGTCATATAAATCAAATTAATTTACTTGAGTGCTGGCACTAAATAGAACAGGGAAACAAAACTGTCCCTTTGCTCTCTCGGACATCAATTTGTATTCAGTCTAGACAGACAGACAATTAAAAATTATTTCTCAGAATTGTGAACATTCCCATGAAATTAATATGAACAATCTTAATGACATTCCCAGCGGGAATATCTGTATAACTAAACTTTGCTTAAATTAGACAATAATGAGCAATAATTGCCAATCTTGTTCAAGACAAACATATGTGAAAAATGAAAATGACACATTGACATGCCAATGGTTAATCTGACAAAATGCTGGGGTTCAGATACCTTTTTATAACAATCCAATGCTGGTTCTGATCATAAATTACAGAATTCTTCAGTTTAAATCAGCAGTTTTGGGAACTGCTGAGGGTTTGTTGGTTGCCGCTGGGCAGGAGTTATCGCTGTTAAAATCAGAATGATATCAACTGGCCAAAACCCAGAGGTCAACGAACAAGGTCAGACTCTGCAATTTCAACTCAATTGCTTTAAGTAATTTTAAGCTCTGCATTCTGTATCTCCAAGATGCACTCAGGGCATGATGGCCAACTACATGTGAACTGTATATGAAGAGACAGTTCATAAATGGATGGTAGTTACAGTGCAAGGGCAGTTCCCATTTTCAATGACATTCACTGGAATTACTGCAGCATGCAGTCAGGAGGGAAATTTTCCCTGTGACTGGAGGTAGCTGATGACATAAGTCAAAATAATTCTGTATCCAGCAGCAGGGTCTCCTGTCCTCATTGATGCTGTACTTGGCAATGGAAAGGACATGTAATTAGTTGGACTGGTGTCATACCGGGATGCTGCCACTTTCCCAACTCCACTAAAATTAAATTCTGTACGGAAAGTGCCTTCACGCCTCACCTCCAATCAAGGCCCTGAATATTGGAGAAATAATGATCACGTAAAAGTGCGAACCCACAATCGCCAGATTTAATCACTCTGCAAGTTAGTCAGTCACTGGCGTGCATTGTGAACAGTAGCTAAAACCATTAGCACAGCTTGTCGCCTGAGGCGGTAGGGATGTGCAGCGTGAGAGGTAGATGGGATGTGTGGTTGAGAGTATGCAGCTGGAAAAGCACAGCAGGTCAGGCCGCTTCCGAGGAGCAGGAGAATATCAACATTTCGGGAAAGAGCCCTTCATCAGAACTGAGGCTTGTGAGCCGAGAGGATGGAGAGATAAATGGGAGGGGAGTGGGGCTGGGGGGAATGTAGCTGAGAGTGTGGTAGGTAGAGACAAGGGTGGAGAAAAGGGTGGAGCGGATACTTTGGAAGGGAGATGGACAGATAGAACAGGTCATGAGGGTGGTGCCGAGTTGGAAGGTTGGAGCTGGGATAAGGTGGAGGGAGGGGAATTGAGAAAACTGGTGAAGTCCACATTGATCCTGTAAGGTTGGAGGGTCCCAACGTGGAAGATGAGGCCTTCTTTCTCTAAATGTTAGATGGTTAGAGGAGGTCCAGGACCTGCATGTCCTTGGCAGAGTGGGAGGGGGAATTGAATTGTTCGGCCACAGGGTGGTGGGGTTGGTTGGTGCGGATGTCCCAGAGATGTTCTCTGAAGCACTCTGAGTAGGTGTCCTGGCTTCCCAATATAGAGGAGAATGAATCAGAAGCAACGGTTACAGTAAATGACATTTGTGGAAGTGCAGGTGAAACTCTTATGGATGTGGGATTGGCCCAGCAGTGGATGAACAATAAAAGAGAACATGAAAGTGAGAACTCCATTAAAAGCACTTTTTTTTTCACTTGTTGACCTCCAAACCCCCTCAGCCAGTCTTTGGAGGGCATTCAGAGTCTTCAAAATCCTTAGGCTAAAAGCATCTCAACTATCATTGCATGAATCTGAATAGCCAGCACTCTTCTCTGCTGGAATCCGCTAATTATGTTGTGGAACTGATAGGGGCTATATGGTTAAAAAAAATCATCATTCACCAAATGTGTAGCCAGAAGTTTTACTTGGTGAAAGTGAGGACTGCAGATGCTGGAAACCAGAGTTTAGATTAGAGTTGTGCTGGAAAAGCACAGCAGGTCAGGCAGCATCTGAGGAGCAGGAAAATTGATGTTTCAGGCAAAAACCCTTCATCAGAAACGGGAAAAACTTTACTTGTTCATCCCCTCCACCTCCTCCTCCTGCTATTGGTTCTTCTCTTCCTTCTTAGAAAGTGTGTGATGAACCCTATCCTTCTCCATTTTTATTGCCTCTACTACACATTGTGCTGGGCTCAGCATACTATGATCATTCTGGTCATAGTTTACCTTCAAACTGATAGAGCCACAGGGTTGTACAATGATACAGATTTAGAAGGACTTCATTTGGCCCATGATGTCAATGCTGGCTTTTTGATAATGATATTCACTAAATCCACTGCTCAGGTCTTTCTCCATAGCTCTTTTCTTTTCAAGTATTTAACCAATTCTTTTTTGAATGTCACAAGTCAATTTCTACCATCTTTCAGGCAGTGCATTCTAGACCATCACCGTTTGAAGTGTAAAGCAATGTGTCATCATGTGATTATCTTTTCACCAATCACTTTGAATCCGTGCCCATCGGTATCAATCTTTCAGTATCTTCTCATTTGGTCTCTTAAAGCAATTCATTTTTTTAAGCATCTTTGTCAAATCTCATCTTAGCCTTCTCTGCTCCAAGAAGAACAAACATAGCTTTTCCAGTCTCCACAAAACTTCCAGAGAAAACTAAAACGCCAGTTGCTTTAATTGAGAGTAGAGTCTGAGGGACTTGGGCTCTGGCAAGATGTGTGGCAGAATCAGGTGACAAGTGTGGCAAGGCCCATCTCAACAATGAGAACATCCCACTCTAACTTTTATGTGTTTTACTGTGGAAATTCCTCAGTGGCAAGTCACCAGTTCGCAATCATTCACATTTGTTCAACATTCTATTAATGCCACAATCCACCTCATTAATATTCAGTCTGCCATTTTGCCAAAACAAGTTCAATGTTAGGAAAACTAAACAAGGAAAGTAGAGCATATATCAAGTGGATTCAGCTGGCCACTTGCTCCAAATGAACTCCATGTTGGAAACCGGACACCAAATTCTCACAGCAGGCTCTATTGGCCACCAGCCATAAGCAGTCTGTATTCACTGACATTGGCATCAGACATGTACCAGCCTTTTGGAACATTTATGGTACATCTCCAATCCATTTACATGATGCTCTGCGCTTCAATGCTGCACATTAGGTTGCACCGGCAACTGACATTATTATGCTGCAGCAAAAGCTTTATGATTTCAGAGTCATACACCTAGCTCATGGACTGGACTATACTGTATCTTAGGTTCCTTACTTGCTCTCACAGAGCTCCTTTACTCTGAGCCTATCTGGATGTTCATAGTGCTTATGCCTTGCATTGCCTTGCTTTGATCTTCTTCCCACAGTGTTGAGAATTCCTTTAGAAGACTAAGATTGCTTTAACGCAACATTAAAACAGGCTGGCATGGTCTGGTGTTGTGGTTCTGGAGAAAGATAAAGTCCCACCTCAGCACCATTCCACCCAGCAGGACTTCCAGAACCTTGTCTAGACAATGGATGCCAATTTCCTCATTTCTGCATCGTGCTCAGGCAAATGTCAGGCACTGTACAGGACAGCCCTGGATTTACAGTGCTTGTCTGAATGCAGCATGCATTTTTAAAGATAGCTCAGGCACAAGGAATGCCAATGAATTCTGGGATATCTGGCGAATGGAGAAGTGTTCAGAAATGCCATGTGGTAATATGAAGCAGAAATCAAATATGAGAAATACCATAGAGATGAACTAGGTAATTAATGAGGTGAATACGTTAAGATATAGTGAGAAAACTCACCATGACTTGTGGGGATAAATCCTCCAAAAAACTCATTGCAATTTGGACTTAGCCAAAAAAAAGATTTTGTCCTGAGGGACAGTGATATGTTTAAATATCAACCTAAAATGTGTATTAGTCTTCTTTCTGTTGTCCTAATCATTTTCCTGACCTCAGGAGCTACTACTGTACACTTTAAATTTGTAATAACATTGAAATCAGTTTACCAAACATTTCATCAGTATGTTCAAATGATGTCAATGGTGTCATTAAATGCATGTTCGCAGTTAATAAATCTTCAACTTTGATGGATGGGTTTCATGTAATGCACTTGTGTTAAATGTAGGAGTGATACCTTGGAGCTGGCTTGCACTTGTGATCAAAAAATCAAAAATGTTAACCTTCAACAGTTCCCAAACCACCTGTGTTTGACACTTGCTGTTACTAACATGTTGCAGAGGTTGCTAGTTCAACTATAAAATCCAAGCTATTACCCCAATGCTGAACTGAAATAGTTCTGCACTCTGAGATGCTGTTTGCTTCTCAAGTGGGAACAAAATATTTTATGTCACTACTTGAAAATGTTGAGAGGAATGGTTTTGATGTCCTGCCAAAGTTAGGTCATCAGCTCATTTATGTCACTTCCATTTGAGGAAGCTTCTGCACTGGAAAAGACACCCGATATTGCTGGAGAGGAGGGCATGTTAGTGTCCAGCATAAAACAACACATGTAAATGAACATTGGACTTAATTATTGCCTAGTCCTTCAGCAGCTAATTCCAGCAGCTATCAGTTGATATCCTTCTGGAGGGTTATTCTGTGTAGTTGTCTACAAATGAATCTGATAGCATCGAATTCGGGCAATTGTGCATCACCCTCTCTTTATGCTTTGACACCTGTTATTAAATATTTTGGTAATACATTTTTTTCAGTTGAAGATCGAATCTTGATTAACTTCTAACTTTAGCTCCTTCTCGTTACCCATTTGGCTCTAATTAACTCTGACTGAATTTTAGTTAACCCAGCTTGCTTAGGTTTGACATTTCTCTTTTCTAATAGACTGGATTACAGTGAGAAAAACCCAACTAAAATATTTAACTGAATTGACTTTTCAATGACTTATAGTAGGAATTAAATAAGTTTTATTAAAAAAAAAATGTTATGAGAAACGTAAATGTCATCTTACAAGCTGGTACTTAAAGGCACATTTTAATAGACATGAGCCTTAAAAACCCAAAGACCCTGAGGAGCAAACTAGACAGTATAAACAGATTTCTGTCAACAGAATAAGTGAAGACACAGAGTGGGGAGTTAAGAAGATTGGGATGCAAACAGTATAATCACTGGTATATAAAGGTTGATGATTTTCAGTATGTATTAGGCAGAGTTTAGCCAGATGAAGTATTGGATAGAATTTTGTTTGTGAATTCTCAACAGTTAGGCTCTCTCTCTGGGGTTGTTTGAATAAACAAAAAAAGACCTGGATACCTAAGTCCTCCTGTGGTCTATGCAGGAGATTAACCACAACAGACTGAGCCGAGTGCCTTCAGTTTGAATGCCTGACTTCCCATCTTCCAAACCATTGGAAATAAGCCTTGATTAAATGTCAACAGCTACTCCTTTTCTGAGTTCAGATAATGCCGAGTTAGGGTTAACTGGATCATTTGCGTTTCTCCAATGTGCAATGAAAGATTGAAGAGTACATGGAGCAGGCAAATTCTCCAGTTTTGAGTGGTGTTTGAGGAGCAAGGACTTCCACACACCTTAATACTACTACTTCAACCATTGTTTTGATATTCAGTACATGTGGTTTGTTCTGAGTGAGGTTTCCTCCTTCAAAAAGGAGCCCATTAATACAAAGAGAATCAGCATTGGCAACACTGCAACAAGGATTCCAGCAGAATGCCAAAAGACCCAGGAAGAGCGGATGTTGCAAATCTAAAACGTACACAGAGAATGCTAAAGAATTGGCAATATCTCAGAAGAGCGAAACAGAGTTAATGTTTTGAGTCCAGTAAAATTTCTTTAGAAGAGCATCTCCTTGTACTGCATTATATGTCTGGAATGCTAACCATTCATAATGTCCTCACAGCATAGAAGCAGGTCATTTGGGCCATCGAGCCCATACCAACGTTCTGAAGAACATCCCACCCAAACCTACCCTCTTACTCCATCCCTATCACCCTGCATTTCTACAATCCTGGACACTGTGAGCAATTTAGCAGAGCCAATCCACCTAACCTGTACATCTTTGGGCTATGGGAGGAAACCAGTTTTCAGGGAGAAAATGCAAACATGGAGAATATGCAAACTCCACACAGATAGGCACCTGAGGATGGAATCAAACCCAGGTCCCTGGTGTTGTGAAACAGCAGTGCTAACCACTGAGACAGCTTGCTGCACTTGTGATATAGATACCTGCAGAGACACGTTAGCTTCATGGTTAATCAGTAAAATTGCAAGTTACACATATCTTGTGAAAATGTTTCAATAACAACATACTAATAGTTGGTTATCTGCAATTCGAGCCTCTGTCTCAATGGAAACTGTTTCTCCCTGACTACAGGAACGAAGTCAAATGTCTTCCAAACAACTGAAAAGAACTGCCTTTTAACCACACAATGGAGAAAAAGTGGTCAGTTAAGCAATCAGTGCTACTCTATACCATGTCTACAGACAACATCTGCACTCTTAACTTTGGTTTATAAAGAAAAATCTCCAGCTGGTAAAATATAACCAATGATCTGGATTTGTGCAGGGAATCAATATTCTTTCATCATGACAGCAAAGTAGAAATGGCATTTTATCTATATTCATCAGAAGTATATTCAAAACGATTTTTAAAGCAAAGAATTGGTCTGTCACTACTGACCAAAGAATTCCAGCCTGTTAACCCCTGTTTTGGACTTTTAGACTCTATCTTAATTGCTAGAGCATTGATAAAGTGGCATCGTTTTGCTGTTTTGCATTCAAGTTGCTGCTAATTGAATAATCTATTCATCCTTTTCAATTTAGTCTCTTTGGGTATGGTTTGCAAGTGTGCTTGTGCTACAAACTATCCTCTTCCCATCTCACTCTACATCTAAATGTACAAATTGAACCCTACTTTTGGTTTAACTTTACAGTAATGTTGTTGTGATGTTTATAATGCCAGAGCCCATGAATAAAGGATGTGGTAAATATGGTTAATAAAATGAAACGTTGAAATCTCAATCATTTTATGCATTGATGATGAGTAGCAGTGGTGAGATTTGTTTTCTCGCCATCTGTCAGTGACATTCAATTTCCAAGCTCTGGACGCAGACCATTTTTTTCACGAATAAAATGTCAATTAATTTCCATAGAACAGGCTGATTTTCCTATTAAATACCCAACTCTAACTGACATTGCCAAATGAGTAATCATTCTAACGGGGAGATTGCTTCTGGGAAAGTGCATATGGGAGGAAATATGATGTGGAGTTAGCCTGTTCAAAAGATTGGGCAATTGCAAGTAAAAGTTACATTTAGCACAAATTGTGATCACTTAATAGTAGCTTAGAAAGCATTATGTGGCAACCTGGCATAAACACCCACGAAATGGCCACAACCTCGAATAACTTAATCACTACAATGACTATTTGTCAGTTGCGCTTTGTTCTTTATGAGCACCTTTGAAGAGACTCTTAAGATTAAAATGTTTTCAGAGGCAAGGCCATTGATAAGCCCATTCTAAAATCATCTGAATTATGGAGAAATTGCCTAATGCACACCAATGAAACTTGTGAATGGTTCTCTGTAATCATTTTTAAGCATTGTCAGATATTTAAAATCAGGTCACTCAAAAAGACATATTTAAAAAGGTGTCTTTGTTTGTGATAAAGCCATTTTCAGCTGCAAAACTATCTGAGTTACCACGTTTAAATATATAAAAAATAAGTTGTTCTATGTCCAAACTTTTTTTTTTAACAAGTGACTTTCTAATATGTGGCCTAATGGTATAGTCTTTAATCCAGAGACTTGGATATCCGAGTTTCTGTTGTGGGACCGAAATCAGTGAGTGACAAAAATAGCATCTTTATCAGTAGCATACGTTCGAGGCAGCAATAGGATCCCGAAATACAGCTCTTACAAGAGTCCCTATTTACACAGTTCTTAAATATATTAAAATTCCATTACTATGGTATTTCATTTTTTATCTATAGTGAGGGGCTTCTGTCCTGGGAGACAGGAGATGGGTTAAAACACGTGCTAAGTGTTTAATGGGCGGCACGGTAGCACAGTGGTTAGCACTGCTGCTTCACAGCGCCAGAGACCCGGGTTCAATTCCCGCCTCAGGCGACTCTCTGTGTGGAGTTTGCACATTCTCCCCGTGTCTGCGTGGGTTTCCTCTGGGTGCTCTGGTTTCCTCCCACAATCCAAAAATGTGCAGGGGTTAGGTGAATTGGCCATGCTAAATTGCCCGTAGTGTTAGTGTTAGGTGAAGGGGTAAATGTAGGAGAATGGGTCTGGGTGGGTTACGCTTCGGCGGGTCGGTGTGGACTTGTTGGGCCGAAGGGCCTGTTTCCACACTGTAAGTAATCTAATCTAATCTAAGTGCTGGCTGCCAATTCTGTTGGGATTAAGAGTGTGTATCCAGTCTGCTTGCATAATTAAGAGGTGTTAGTCCCTTTGTCTTTTACGTTAGAAAATGTTCATCAAAATACTAGGCCTGTATGCTCTAAATAAGTTCGAATTTGTGCCTGTATTTGATAAAAGAACAAAGGATATTAAACAGATTACTGCAGCTGGGTTGTGAGATTTGTTGACTATTTGCTGGTGTGAGTTTCATTCATACATACAATTTCATATAAGTGCTATTTTGATAGTTTCTTAAAGGGATTATGGCCCAGTTAAAAGGTATTTAACAAATGCATACAAATTGGGGAAAACATTTGGTGTTCTGTAATCTATTCGGGTCTGAGAGATGGTTGGTAAGGGCTGATTAATATTATAGCATTTTGTGGAGACTTGATGTGGATGGTCTTGTCCTGTACACTGCACTTATTCAGAAGTAGCAAGGGCTGATAAGGTGTGAAAATGCAGTAATGGATTTGAAAAGGTTGTTTTGATTAGAAAAGGTTGTTTTAAATTTGTCTACCTTATGACAGTAAAATATACTACAGAACCATGTTATAAGAATGAAACTATGTTATAGTATGGAGTTATGAATGAATGAAACAGGAATACAGTGTTTGCTTGTGAGTGGGTTAGTAAAGGAGTTATGAATGAATAGACATAAAGTGCTAGGCAAAAGTGAGGACTGCAGATGCTGGAGATCAGAGTCTAGATTAGAATGGTGCTGGAAAAGCACAGCAGGTCAGGCAGCATCCGAGGAGCAGGAAAATCGACGTTTCAGGCAAAAGCCCTTCATTAGGAATGGAATTTCTCATGAAGGAATGAATTCATTCCTGATGAAGGGCTTTCGCCCGAAACATCAATTTTCCTGCACCTCAGATGCTGCCTGACCTGCTGTGCTTTTCCAGCACTACTCTAATCTAGACATAAAGTGCTTGTGAGTGGGAAATATAAAGTGCTTGTGTATGAGGCTTCTGGGTAATCCAAGATGGAGGATAGGCAAAATTTCTGAGTGTAACAGCTGCTCTTTTTTGAGGTATTTTAGGTGCTCGAGGTGATTCCCTCGAATTCCAGGAACAGCAATTACTGTTTCATATGCTGTTGCATTGTTTTGGAACTTTGGGAAAAAAAAAGTCAAAACAACAGCAGTTTTAAAAGGGAGAAGAACAGACAAAGGAAGCACATGGTGAGGTCATTGCAGGAGAGAGAGAGAGAGAGAGAGAGAGAAAGAAAACCTGCACAGTTAGTGCCTTTGCTGTTTGAATTCATGTATCGTTGGACATTTGAGTGCATTTGAGAAAATTAACAAACAGTGAAATTCACAACTGATCTTGGAGGAACTGTTTGGGTAAAGTTCACAGCACAGAAGCAGAGAAGTAAATCGTAGTTTTAAGTGTGGCCTACAGAGAATCTGCAGTAGTGAGTAGAGTGTGTACTTTCTTGATTATATGTTTTTGGAGATATGTCTCTTAAAATATAAGCCAGAACTATTAATTTAATCCTGGGAAGTGTTTGTTGAGGAATAAGATGGTGTTAATGTCTGGGTCTGTAGATTGTGAAGGAGCAAAAATGGCCTTTGCAGTGATATGTTCTTCTTGTCAGATGTGGGAGTTTAAAGAGAATTTAAGGGTTACTGTGGATTACATCTGCCATAAATGCTGTTTGCTGCGAATCTTATCAGATCAAATGGATCGGTTGGAGAGACAGTTAGAATCAATGAGGAATTTGCTACAGCAACAGTATGTGATGGATGGCAGTTACAGGAAGGGGGATAAGTCTCAGATACAGTCACATAGATGGGTTAACTCCGGGAAAGGTAAGAGAGGTAGGCAGCTAATGCAGGAGTCTTTTGTGGATATACCCATTTCAAACAGGTATGCTGTTTTGGAAAATGTGGGGGTGATGGATTCTCAGGGGAACGTAGCATGAACAGCCAAGTTTCTGGTTTTGAGACTGGCTCTAATGCAATGAGGGGTACATCGGGTTCCAAGAGATCAATTATGTTAGGGGATTCTCTAGTCCTAGGTACAGACCGATGTTTCTGTGGTCAGCAGCGAAAAAGCACAATGGTGTGTGTGGGATATAGGTAAAGTAGTGTTACTTCTGCAATTATAATTACTTATACAAAGTAAATGAACTCACACCAGTGTGTAATTGTTTCAGCCAAGAGCTGAGTCAACTAGAATGCAAACTATGTGGAGGAAATACATAATTGTTTTTGTATTAGCTAAAATTGTATGCAAGAATGAAACGTGACTGCAAAACAATGATAGATGTTACAGACAAATAGATAAGGTGCTGTGAGGAAGTAGGTTAAGCCAGATACGCCTGTACAAACAGTAGGTATGGATATCTGTTTCCCACTTTTACAGAAACACAGGAATAAAACCCCAATTAAAAGGGTCATAAGGATAAGTATGGTAGGGGAAGGCACAGATGGAGGGAGTAGGTAATGGTGAAGAAAGGATATGCCTAACAATAACCCACAGCGGGATGTGGTCAAACGGCCTTGTGAGGCCAGAATTAAGCATTTTGTCACAGATAAGGCCGGATAAGGCAAGAAATAAACAGGAGTAATGGGTGCTGGTCTTAGAGAAGTGGAATATGTAAACGGGGAGGAGCAATGAAATAAAATAATAGAAACCAAATTATATAAATATCGTGTATTAGATGAATTCGGTGTGTGTGTCCCTTGCCTTGTGGACAGTGGACATCACACCCTCTTGCAAGAGTAAAATAAAGGACACTACTGATTCAGATTTTGTCTCGGACTGAAATTATTGAAGTATGTGAGCTTTGTTTCTTACAGTGTGTTGTCTCCCTGGTGCCAGGATCAAGGATGTCTCAAAGAGGGTGCACAATGTTCTTAAGGGGGAGAGGGGCCAGCAAGAGATCATTGTCTACATTGGAACCAACGACATAGGAAGGGAAAAGGTTGAGATTCTGAAGGGAGATTACAGGGAGTTAGGCAGAAATTTAAAAAGGATGTCCTCGAGAGTAGGAATATCTGAATTACTCGGTGCTACGAGCTGGTGATGGCAGGAATAGGAGGATAGTGCAGATTAATGCATGGCTGAGGAAGGGGACTAATATACTGGCAGGGAAATTTGTTGGAGCTGCTGGGAGGATTTAAACTAGTAAAGTGGGGAGGTGGGACCCAGGGAGATAGTGAGGAAATCTGAGACTGGTGCAGTTGAGAACAGAAGTGAGTGAAACAGTCAGGGCAGGCAGGGACAAGGTAGAACTAATAAATTAAACTGCACTTATTTCAATGTAAGGGGCCTAAAAGGGAAGGCAGATGAACTCAGGACATGGTTAGGAACATGGGACTGGGATATCATAGCAATTACAGAAACATGGCTCAGGGATGGGCAGGACTGGCAGCTTAATGTTCCAGGTTATAAATGCTACAGGAATGATAGAAAGGGAGGCAAGAGAAGAGGGGGTGGGGGTCACATTTTTGATAAGGGATAGCATTACAGCTGTGCTGTGGGAGGATATTCCCGGAAATACATCCAGAAAAGTTATATGGGTGGAACTGAGAAATAAGAAAGCGAAGATAACTTTATTGGGATTGTTTTATAGACTCCCTAATAATCAAAGGAAAATTGAGAAACAAACTTGTAAGGAGATCTCAGCTATCTGTAAGAATAATAGGGTGGTTATGGTAGGGGATTTTAAATTCCAAACATAGACTGGACTGCCATAGTGTTAAGGGTTTAGATGGAGAGGAATTTCTTAAGTGTGTACAAGACAATTTTCTGATTCAGTATGTGGGTGTACCTATTAGAGAAGGTGTAAAACTTGACCAACTGTTGGGAAATAAGGCAGGGCAGGTGACAATGGGGGAGCACTTTGGGGCCAGCGACCATAATTCTATTAGGTTTAAAATAATGATGGAAAAGGATAGACCAGATCTAAAAGTTGAAGTTCTAATTTGGAGAAAGGCCAATTTTGATGGTATTAGGCAAGAACTTTCAAAAGCTGATTGGAGGCAGATGTGCGCAGGTAAAGGGATGGCAGGAAAATGGGAAGCCTTCAGAAATGAGTTAACAAGAATCCAGAGAAAATATATTCCTGTTAGGGTGAAAGGAATGGCTGGTAGGTACAGGGAATGCTGGATGACTAAAGAAATTGAGGGTTTGGTTAAGAAAAAGATCAAGTGAATCCTTAGAAGAGTACAAAGGAAGTAGAAGTATACTTAAGAGGAAATCAGGAGGGCAAAATGGGGACATGAGATAGCTTTGGAAAATTGAATTAATGAGAATCCAAAGAGTTTTTACAAATACAATAAGGACAAAAGGGTAACTAGGGAGTGAATAGGGCCTCTCAAAGATCAGCAAGGCGGCCTTTGTGTAGAGCCGCAGAAAATGGGGGAGATACTAAATGAGTATTTTGCATTAGTATTTACTGTGGAAAAGGATATGGAAGATATAGACTGTAGGGAAATAGATGGTGACATCTTGCAAGATGTCCATATTATAGAGGAGGAAGTGCTGGATGTCTTGAAACAGGTAAAGGTGGATAAATCCCCAAGACCTGATCAGGTGAACCCCAAACTCTGTGGGAAGCTAGAGAAGTGATTGCTGGGCCTCTAGCTGAGATATTCACAGGTGTGGTGCCTGAAGACTGGAGGTTGGCTAACGTGGTGCCAATGTTTAAGAAGGGTGGTAAGGACAAACCAGTGAATTACCGACCAGTGAGCCTGATGTCGGTGGTGGGCAAGTTGCTGGAGGGAATCCTGAGGGACATAATGTACATGTATTTGTAAAGGCAAGGACTAATTAGGGATAGTCAATATGGCTTTGTGCATGGGAAATCATGTCACACAAACTTGATTGAGTTTTTTGAGGAAGTAACAAAGAGGGTTGATGAGGGCAGAGAGATAGATGTGATCTATATGGACTTCAGTAAGGCGTTCGACAAAGTTCCTCATGGGAGACCGATTAGCAAGGTTAGAAGACAGAGTATGGTGGTGGAGGGTTGTTTTTCAGACTGGAGGCCTGTGATCAGTGGAGTGCCACAAGGGTCAGTGTTGTGTCCTCTACATTTTGTCATTTACATAAATGATTTGGAAGAGAGCATAAGAGTTACAGTTAGTAAGTGTGAGAGACGATTTCGGTACAAACAACTGAGATGTGCATGACCTCAGAGTCTAAGGGGAATAGAGCCATAGGGGTAGGGTAAAACATGTTTCTCTGTAATAAAAGACGAGACATCTGCTGCTACGGGTTGATAAGACCACTCACATTGACAGAGTAGAAAAACAAGTCCTTGATTGATAAGACCACTCACACAGAATAGAAAAACAAGTCATAGAACATAGAACATAGAACAATACAGCACAGAACAGGCCCTTCGGCCCACGATGTTGTGCCGAACTTCTAACCTAGATTAAGTACCCATCCATGTACCTATCCAAATGCCGCTTAAAGGTCGCCAATGATTCCGACTCTACCACTCCCACGGGCAGCGCATTCCATGCCCCCACCACTCTCTGGGTAAAGAACCCACCCCTGACATCTCCCCTATACCTTCCACCCTTCACCTTAAATTTATGTCCCCTTGTAACACTCTGTTGTACCCGGGGAAAAAGTTTCTGACTGTCTACTCTATCTATTCCTCTGATCATCTTATAAACCTCTATCAAGTCACCCCTCATCCTTCGCCGTTCCAACGAGAAAAGGCCGAGAACTCTCAACCTATCCTCGTACGACTTCCTCTCCATTCCAGGCAACATCCTGGTAAATCTTCTCTGCACCCTCTCCAAAGCTTCCACATCTTTCCTAAAGTGAGGCGACCAGAACTGCACACAGTACTCCAACTGTGGCCTAACCAAAGTCCTGTACAGCTGCAACATCACTTCACAACTCTTGAATTCAATCCCTCTGCTAATGAACGATAATACTCCAGAGGCCTTCTTACAAACTCTATCCACCTGAGTGGCAACCTTCAAAGATCTATGTACATAGACCCCAAGATCCCTCTGTTCCTCCACCTGACTAAGAACCCTACCATTAACCCTGTATTCCGCATTCTTATTTGTTCTTCCAAAATGGACAACCTCACACTTGGCAGGGTTGAACTCCATCTGCCACTCCTCAGCCCAGCTCTGCATCATATCTAAGTCCCTCTGCAGCCGACAACAGCCCTCCTCACTGTCCACAACTCCACCTATCTTCGTATCATCTGCAAATTTACTGACCCACCCTTCGACTCCCTCATCTAAGTCATTAATAAAAATTACAAACAGCAGAGGACCCAGAACTGATCCCTGCGGAACTCCACTTGTAACTGGGCTCCAGGCTGAATATTTACCATCTACCACCACTCTCTGCCTTCGACCGGTTAGCCAGTTTTCTATCCAATTGGCCAAATTTCCCTCTATCCCATGCCTCCTGACTTTCCGCATAAGCCTACCATGGGGAACCTTATCAAATGCCTTACTAAAATCCATGTACACTACATCCACTGCTCTTCCCTCATCCACATGCTTGGTCACCTCCTCGAAGAATTCAATAAGACTTGTAAGGCAAGACCTACCCTTCACAAATCCGTGCTGGCTGTCCCTAATCAAGCAGTGTCTTTCCAGATACTCATAAATCCTATCCCTCAGTACCCTTTCCATTACTTTGCCTACCACAGAAGTAAGACTAACAGGCCTGTAATTCCCGGGGTTATCCCTATTCCCTTTTTTGAACAGGGGCACAACATTCGCTACTCTCCAGTCCCCTGGTACCACCCCCGTTGCCAGTGAAGACGAGAAGATCATTGCCAACGGTACTGCAATTTCTTCTCTTGCTTCCCACATAATCCTAGGATATATCCCGTCAGGCCCGGGGGACTTGTCTATCCTCAAGTTGTTCAAAATGTCCAACACATCTTCCTTCCTAACAGGTATCTCTTCTAGCTTACCAGTCCATTTCACACTCTCCTCTTCTACAATACGGTCCCTCTCGTTCGTAAATACTGAAGAGAAGTACTTGTTCAAGACCTCTCCTATCTCTTCCGACTCAATACACAGTCTCCCACTACTGTCCTTGATCGGACCTACCCTCGTTCTCGTCATTCTCAGGTTTCTCACATGCGCATAAAATGCCTTGGGGTTATCCTTGATCCTATCCGCCAACGATTTTTCATGCCCTCTCTTAGCTCTCCTAATCCCTTTCTTCAGGTCCCTTCTGGCTATCCTGTATCCCTCCACTGCTCTGTCTGAATCCTGTTTCCTCAACCTTATGTAAGCCTCCTTCTTCCTCTTTACCAGACATTCAACCTCTCTTGTCAACCAAGGCTCCCTCACACGACCATTTCTTTCCTGCCTGATAGGTACATACATATCATGGACACGTTGTATCTGCTCTTTGAAAAAGTTCCACATTTCCACCACATCCTTCCCTGACAGCCTATGCTCCCAACGTATGCTCCTCAAATCCTGCCTTACAGCATCGTAATTTCCCTTCCCCCAATTATAAAATCTACCTTGTTGTGCGCACCTATCTCTCTCCATAACCAAGGTGAAAGTCACAGAATTGTGGTCACCATCACCAAAATGTTCACCCACTAACAAGCCCACCACTTGTCCCGGTTCATTACCGAGTACCAAATCCAATATGGCCTCCCCTCTGGTTGGACAATCTACATACTGCGTTAGAAAAGCTTCCTGGACACACTGCACAAACACCGCCCCATCCAATCTACTTGATCTAAAGAGCTTCCAATCAATATTTGGGAAGTTGAAGTCGCCCATGACTACGACCCTGTGGCTTCTGCACCTTTCCAAAATCTGTTTCCCAATCTGTTTCTCCACATCTCTGCTGCTATTGGGGGGCCTATAGTAAACACCCAACAAGGTGACTGCACCTTTCCTATTTCTGACTTCAGCCCATACTACCTCCAGAGGCAGATCCCCCTCAAACTTCCTTTCTGCAGCCGTTATACCATTTCTAATTAGCAATGCCACCCCCCCTCCTTTTTTCCCACCCTCCCTAATCTTACTGAAACACCTGTAACCAGGAACCTCCAACAGCCATTCCTGTCCCACATCTATCCACGTTTCCGTGATGGCCACAACATCGTAGTCCCAGGTACCGATCCACGCCTTAAGTTCACCCACCTTATTTCTGATACTCCTTGCGTTGAAGTATACGCACTTGAGCCCATCTCTGTGTCCGCAAGTAGTCCCTGTCAGTGCTACCTTCTCCACAGCCTCCCTACAGTCTTGGGCATCCTGACAAACAGCTAACCTACTTGCTGGACTACAAGTCCGGATCCCATCCCCCTGCCAAATTAGTTTAAACCCCCCCGAAGAGTGCTAGCAAACCTACCCCCCAGGATATTGGTGCCCTTCTGGTTCAGGTGCAACCTGTCCTGTTTGTACAGGTCCCACCTTCCCCAGAATGCAGTCCAATTGTCCAAATATCTGAAGTCCTCCCTCCTACACCAGCCTTGCAGCCACGTGTTCAACTGCACTCTCTCCCTATTCTTTGCCTCACTGTCACGTGGCACCGGCAACAACCCAGAGATGACGACTCTGTCTGTCCTAGCTTTTAGCTTCCAGCCTAACTCCTTGAGCTCTTGAATGACCTCCCCACCCCTCTTCCTACCTATGTCGTTGGTGCCAATGTGCACCACGACTTCTGGCTGCACACCCTCCCCCTTAAGGATTCTGAAGACACGGTCTGAGACGTCTCGGACCCTAGCACCCGGGAGGCAACAAACCATCCGTGAGTCTCGCCCATGTCCACAGAACCGCCTGTCCGTCCCTCTAACTAGAGAGTCCCCTATAACTAGCGCTCTCCTCCTCTCCCCCTTTCCCTTCTGAGTCTCAGAGCCACAGACCCCTTCACTGCAGCTTACACCTGCAACGCTGTCCCCCCCAACAGTTTCCAAAGCTGTATTTTTTAGGGGAACGACCACAGGGGAACCCTGCACTGCCTGCTTCTTCCCCTTCCCACCTCTAACTGTTACCCAGCTACCTCTGTTCTCCGGCGTAACTATGTCCCTGTAGCTACTATCAATCACCCTCTCAGCCTCTCGAATAATCCTCAGTTCATCCAACTCCAGTTCCAGTTCCCTAACTCGTTCGGTGAGGATCAGGATCTGACTGCATTTCCTGCAGACGAAGTCGGCAGGAGTATCGGTGGTCACCCCTACCTCAAACATCCTGCAGGAGGAACATTTCACCGCCTGCGCTGCCATGACTGTACACTTTCTCCAAAAACAAGAACACTGAGTCCTTGATTAATAGGACCACTAACTCTGACAGAGAAGAATAAGTCCTAGACTGATAAGACTACAGGGTAAGAAGGAAAAAACAACTCGGGAGACATCTGCTATAGACTTTAAGATAAGGATATAGAATGGAAAATTGCTGAACGGTTTAGAATGTGAACCTCGTGACTCTTTAGAGCCACAGAGGGGAGGGACTTGTCCTGTATTTAATCAGAAGACATTGTTAGCCTCGGGGCACTTTTCTCAGAAGAGTGCCCAACTCTGCAGACTTGCTAATAAAACTTTGTTTTCCTGAATTTGTCTAGAGCGATTATTGAGAAGCGATTTTCGTTTCTAACAGTAAGTTTGCAGATGACACCAAAATTGGAGGTGTAGTGGACAGAGAAGGGGGTTACCTCAGATTACAATGGGATCTTGACCAGATGGGCTAATGGGCTGAGAAGTGGCAGATGGAGTTTAATTCAGATAAATGCGAGGTGATGAATTTTGGGAAAGCAAAATAGTGGGGTCTGGGAGTCCAGAACTGGAGGCAAAGTTTTAGGGTGAGAGGTGAAAGATATAAAAGAGACCTACAGGGAAACCTTTTCACAAAGAGGGTGGTACGTGTATGGAATGAGCTGCCAGATGAAGTGGTGGAGGCTGGTGCAATTGCAACATTTAAGAGGCATTTGGATGGTTATATGAATAGGAAGGGTTTGGAGGGATATGGGCCGGGTGCTGGCAGGTGGGACTAGATTGGGTTGGGATATCTGGTCGGCATGGACAGGTTAGACTGTAGGGTCTGTTTCCATGCTGTACATCTCTATGACTCTATGACTGGGTTAGTGATGGGACCTAGAACACAATATCTCTTATAGTTAATAACAAATTAAGTAACTCAACGAATCTATTTCCTCTTGTGGAATATAATCTTAAAATTAGAAGTAGGGAAGAAGAAGGTGAAATCAGGAATCACTTTTCTAATACAAGATTTGGAAAGAATGAAAAACCTTGTCAACAAATGTTGGATTAATAAACATTTCCAAGGTTGAGATGAATAGAATGTTGTTAGACAAGGTTTTTGAAGTGTGATAAACAAACAAGTTTAGTTGGTGTATGGATCAGCCACATTCTAATTGAATGGTAGACCAGGGGTGAAAGGCAGAATGGCCATACTGTTTTTTTCCCAATGTGATTCTATAATTAGAGGCAAAAGGAGATGATTGCTGCAATTAATTCAACTTAAATTTTGAAGAAATGCATGGTGTGCCTCATGTGAGATGGAAATATTAATAATGGGATTATTGGGATTGTTTTTAACTTTAACTACAATCAGTTGAGTTAAATATGTGGCTGATTTTGGAAAAAATATTCTCATGAAAAGCTAATTCTGCCAAAATAAAGGTTAGACATTAATTTTGAAAGCTTTTAACAACTCTCGTCTCCTGGATCCACTCAGAATTGCAATTGGATTGATGACAGTGTACGGGGTCATGCAATCAATGAGTTAAATTGCAGTTACTTACAAAGCTTGGAATCTGTGTCACAGATTAAAAGAGCATAGCAACAATAGAGCAATATGTTAACCATATGCCAGGAAAGCATTCCTTGCAATTTTACTTTGTGAAGTGTCTGAATGATATTTAATTGAGTTGGTTAGTTATTTTTAGAAGTATGTGGAGGCTTAGGGTGAATTTGACCATGCATTTTCAGAACCGTGTCTCAGGGTGAAGAAAGAGTCTCGAACTTTTGAGTTTTTCCAGCACACTCTGTCTTTATTTCAGATCTTTAGTAATTTTGCTATTTGCTCAGTTCTAAGCACCATGCATTTTTTGATACCTAGGTCTGATTTTGACTCAAATGTAATAGTTATGAAGAAAAGGTTTGCAAATGACTGTTCTGGTTATTAATGAGGGAGATAGCTATAATGGAGTGTTCAAAAAAGCAGAAACATGCAAATAAAATTCACTTCAGAGAACATTGAGGTAATACATTTAGGGAGAATAAAGAAGGCAAGGTAACATACAATAAATTCTAGGTAATGGAGAAGTGTAAATTAACAATGGGAGCTTGGATCATATGTCCATAGATCTCTGAAGGTAGCAGGACAACTAAATGAGCATAGATATTTTTGAGGTGTATAAAGTCATCGAGGGTTCAGATAGAATGAACATGAATTTGATACCTGCCTTTGCAGGAAGGTCAACAAAAATGGAGCATAGGTTAAGTTTATTGGCATAAGGATTGGCGGAGAGTTGGAGAGGAATAGTTTCACCCAGAAGGAATAGACATTTGTAACTCACTGCTTGAATGAATGGTAGGGCCTGTCACTGCTTTGAGAAAGGACCTGGATGTGCACTTGAATTTTAAGGTTGGAAAGTGGGATTTCAAGCAGATAACTTCTCTTAGACCAGCTGACTTACTGTATAACCAATGTCAATAAATCTTCAATTCTGAAAGAATTATAAGGAAAAATACTGAAATAAATGAACTACTTCCTATGCAAATACTTATTATTTATTGCTCAGTTTAAGTTTTTTTTGGTCTTCATTTCGTCAAGTTTCTTCTTTGAATCATGTAACATTGAGTTACAGAAGCATTTATACATTGTGTTTTTATTACATGCATAATTTTCCATCAAGCAGGAATTAAACAATGCTCTCTTTTTTAAATGAACTGTGCAAATAGTGACAATGCAGATAGTGCTCTGTGGAGTTGCATGGTTTGTCTGCATCATGCCTAGATACCAGCCTATGAATCCAGCGTTGACAAACCAGCAAGGAACACTGCCAAGTTTAATTTCATCACTTTACACAATTTCAAGAAGTTCAGAGGCCTGGTGCTGTCCATGTCAATCTAATGATTTTGAATGTCTCAAACTGGGTGGTTCTGATCCATTACTGTTTTAAATAACTTTGTCGTTTTCAATACTCACTGCAAGGTTCTGGTCATAATTATCCTGGAATGTATGTTGCCCTCTAAACAGCATGTTTGCACTTGTCTTCTTTGTGAAATATATCTGTGAATGCTACAAATGAAAAGGATTTTTCCTATTTTCTAAGGCTGAGAAACTTCTTCATGAACATTTGTTCACTGCGCTTTTCATTCTGAAGAATATTACAAAGGTTATCAATTTTAAGGAGGAAGTGGTTGATTAAGTTAGCAACTTCACTCAGTTTGCAGTTCTATTACTGAATTCATCACTGACGTCCTATGTCACAGAATTGCTCAGTTTATTAATTTTGGAACATGAGCTGAAACAAGAGCAATATTAACCATTTAGTCAACCATGTTGGTATAGGGTGCAATGTGCTGTTGAAACACATTCATGTGTTACAATTCAACCATCAATTGAGAACACGTTGAAATTTTTAAATTACAAGTATCTTCATCAACATAAATTACAGCGGCTTGTACCTCCTAAATTATCAAAAATCATAAATCTGTGAGAAATCTTGTCTTCTTATTCTTCCAGGAAGAAAAGTGTCTACCTGACACATTGAGATAAGGTTTATACTCAGCTGTTGTAGCTTCTGATTTCTAACTTACCATCTGCTCAGCTATACATGATGTGGAGGTGCTAATGTTGGACTGGGGTAGACAAAGTTAAAAATCACACAATACCACGTTATAGTCCAGCAAGTTCATTTGCAAGTAGCACACTCACATGCACACCCTCTCATAGACATATACTCCATCGCATTCACATACACTCTCTGTCAAGCATACATACACACACACAACTACATACACACATTTAAGTCTATGGGGTGCATTTGCATTTGGAGATTTGTATTTGCAGATGCATTCCATTTTGTTCAAAAAGCGCACAATCTGTAGGCAGTCAGTCCGTGTGACATTTTATCAATTCCTACTTTGGAAATAGAACCAGTCTGACTCAAGATTGGAATACAGACAGACCCTAACCTCACACCTTTAATGCATTGTCAGAACTGAGATGTCGCCTTTTTTTATAAAACCTGAAGTCATCTCGATTGTGACTTGAAAGAAATTCTGGGATTTACATTGACAAGGATCGAAACCTGCAATCCATTCTAAGTGATTAAAACCTTAACAGCAATCGAGGTTTATTCAATACATCACATCAGCTGTATGATACTTAAATCTTTTACCATAAATTCTATGTCTTATGATCTTGCCCCACGAGCTACCTGATGAAGGAGCAATGCTTTGAAATCTTGTACTTCCAAATAAACCTGTTGGACTATAACCTGGTGTTGTGTGATTTCATATAAGGAAGAGACAATAGAGCCCATTTCCAGCTTCTATCATTAAGTAGCACACCATTGATATTCTAAGCTGGTACACCCACTGCATCCATCAATCAACAAAAGCATTGATGTAAATCCCTTTGATACCATGCTGAGCACTATATAATTTTAGTTTTGCAGAGGGGTCTTTCATTTGAAATATCTGTGCATGACAGGAACCAGGGAGGATTCCAGCATCCATTGGAGCAGCACTTGGACACACGAGAGAGTGACTGAATTGCTGACCACTCATAATTGCATTGTCTAATCAATAATTAAAGAGATATCTGTCTCTTTGAACTTGGACATGATGATCAAATGCTGATAATCGAATGCAATGCTGAGAAATTGTTTCTCTGCTGAAGGTTTTTGGCTCAGTACAAGTTGCATTGAGTACTTTGGAGTGTTTTCCTCTGTGAGGCCCAGCAAAGTTTCTTACTCCATCTTACCATAATTTCATCATTAACTGCGTGACCCCCTCTAATCACATGCCCTATGTTGACCCTATCACCTAATTCCATCCATTTTACCATGTACTGTTCACAGAACATCTGCACAAAAACCAGTATCCCTTACACTTGCGCCACTTTTAAAAGATCATTGTGCACCTGGACAATGATTGGAAATCAGGTGTTGCTGCCTCATTGGCAACATTTTGGCACAGCAACCATAAAGGCATGTTGCTCATGACACATAGCTCTCGCACGTACAACACATTATTACTACCTAGTCCTCTTTAAGCACAAGGCCATAGTCTCTACCTGGCCTTATCATCACCATCTTTTGCTCACTGCTACTCTGTCCTCACTGCCCACTGAGGGGGCAGTGAGGACAGAATAAACCAACACAGAACAAACCAACACAACCAAAATGAATAGGATCTGCATTACAAACCAAATGCTGGCATTCTCACAGCCACCAACAACAACTTCACTGTATATGATAATCTACTACACCCAGCACTCACCCACTGGAACTCAATGATAATCTGGTTCAAATTGGTCCATCTCTGCTTGATAGCATGTGACATGCCTAAGCTATGTCATGGGCTAGCTAACCTTCTTACACCTTGGTGTTCTGATTCTCCTCCTTGGAACACAGCTTCCATTCCCCCAGTTCCTCAATATCTACCATATACCTCTTTTCTTGCTCCATTTGTGCAGCATATAGCACACCAGTATAACGGGGCACACTCTGTCCAGAATATACCTAAGGTTGCTCCCAGACTGAGCCAAGCAGCAGAGTTGTATTTCTAGCAGCCCTGTTGTCTGCTCCAACATGGCCCTCATCGATGCAGAGATGGCATCATATCTGTGCTCTGCATCAGTCAGGGGTTTGTGCAATAGTGTCATAAGTAATAATCACATTGGATAACCCTTGACCCACAGTAATAAGTCTTGAAAGGTTCCAAGAGACTTAAGTGTCCCAGGATAGGGGAGTCATGGGAGCTGGCAGGGTAGTGGGCACACACCTCCAGAAAATGGGAACAGTGATCAGAGATCACCTGACTATTCATGGAATAGAATCATTCCCTGTTGATAAATTCTGGAACATTGTGATAAGGCCATCTCAGTGCTACATTTGAGCAGTTAATGGCATCCTGCACCTGACAGCACATAGCTGCTCAGGCAGCAGCACTGACCTTATTATTGGTGAATTAAATAAACTCGTGTGATCTTGCACAGATGACTACAAATCCTGATGCATTTATGGATGCATGTTTGAGAGATCCCAAACAGGTCACCCATTGTTCCCTGGAAAGAACCAGTCACATAGAAGTTCAAAGCAGCTGTAAGCTTCACAGTAACCAAAGGAGATGTCCCCCCCACTCCTGATGCCTTTGGGTCCGGCTCTGACAGAGTATCATCACCACAGTGTCCCAGGACATATCTGGCCTGCACCAACCCAGACATTGTACATCCTAGGAGAACAAAGAAGCCTTGTTCCTCCTCCACCTTCAGCCATCCTTATAGGCTGCCAACTGCCACCTCTCTCACTGAGTTGTGTATTCTTCAGACTCAGCGGGAGTCTACAGCTACTCCTGGACTTGCCATCAGCCCTGCTCTTCCTGCATACATGTTCACCTTCTTCGGAAGGACCCCGGATGGAAATGCCCCACAATAGAAACATGAGGGGGCGAAAGAAGAGGTTATGTCTTTGAACAGTCAGAGTTGGCATAGTCTGCAGACGAGAGCTGCAGATGCGTCCATACAGTAAAACATGCAACACCCCAAAATGAAGGTTATGTCTCCATCATTCTTGCAGCTTAAGGCTCAGCATCTGCACCTCACCATCACAATGAATCTACCTCCCAATCCAATCCTACCTACCAAATCAAGATGAAAATTTTCTCTTCAAGGAAAGTAAACAGAGCATAGATGAGAAGATTTTGTTCCATGGACAGACAGCTTTAAATTGAACTAACAAGGATTCCTTGAGAATCCTTGGGTTGCTTCTCAAAGACATAAAACTCTGTGGAAAAACCAAAAAAGCCTTGTTATGAATGTAAGAAAAGACTGATACCGACCTCCCACATTTGTTCCAGAAAAGCATATTTTGCTACTTTAGGCACAAGTTATTGTCACGTTAAGGAACAGATAAAAACACTGATTCCATGTAATTATCTGATTATGATAAACCAGTTAGATTCAACGTAATCTGCTTACTATGGCTGCATTGATGTCTAAGTCGCTGACATTAAGCACTTATTGTTGTATTAATCCATGTCTGACTTACTGATGTGAAAGAGTATGATTATGTGAAAATGATCCTCATCCAAACTATTCATTTTGAAATGTTTGATCATGACAATCACAACCTGAAATGATGAGGTAGACCTTGTTTCTGCCATTCTATTTCCAAATTCTAAAATTGCCCTGATATATCCTCCATTTTGTATGACAATTCACTGTTGGATTAATTGCTGGGACTATATTATCTAAAGAATCTATTAATTTAGTTATGACCAGCTCTGGCTATGCTTTAAAAGATTTAAAGTGACATATACTCGGTTCAGTGCATTCTTGACTTGTTGCAACATAATATTTGATGAGATGTCTGAAGTAAACTATTGCTAAAGGCTCTCAGATTAACTTTTGCATGAAAACAAGTTAAACTGGATTTTGATTTCAACATGTGTAGGTTTGTTCCTGCCAGTGTTTGCATGTGTTTGTGCTTCAAAGTTAGGCTGCATAATATTAGAATTCATTTTGCAAGGCAGGCTGAGACTCTTGCTTAACTAGAATATGTAAAGGATCAAAGAAAACGCCATGGAAGTCAGGATGGATGATTCGTGACACTTGGAATTTTACAGAGATCTATTTTATTGACTGCTAAAACAGATATGCTGCAAATCAGGTTCACTGATCTCTGAGCCTTGCTACAATTCCCATGTGAAAACCTTAAGTCAAAATAACCAAATCCCCAAATGGAGAAATTGCATAGAAGATTCCACTTTTTCTAGCCCTTACTTTAACAGGAACCAGAGCCAAGGCAAATACAACATGAGTTAACAGCAAGGGAAATGTAAGTTCAAATAAAACAATAAATTTAACTTTAAATGGCCAATATAACAACAAAATGTTGAACAAAACCACAGGAACCCCACCACTCCATATCACTTACAATTTCTCTCTGATTTTCTAACAACATATTTTGCTGGAGACAGAAGCTAATGGGTTTCTCCTGCTTTAGTGGCATCTGTGATAATGATCTTCAAAATGATCATAGTGCAATTTGCAGGAATAATTTAACAAACTCTATTCCATCGCAGGGTTATTGTTGATATCTCATGGACTTGGCACATATTCAAGGTCTGTGCTCCTTTCCATGGAATTCTGTGAGGAGCTAGCTGACTTTTGGGATTGTGACGTCGCCCTGCTCCCCACCTTGGTTGCAGAGCATGTATGCTGAGAGCAAGAATTTGAAATATTTCTCATTCTCTATAAAACAGTGACCTGAGTTCCTGACATGAGTCAGAACCTTCATTTCACATCTGTGTAACTCTGCTTCTTTGACTTGCAGTTGTAGTTTTACTTGAAATGCTGTTTTGCTTTAACCTTTCCATTTGACCAAGCATTTCATACAGGGATAATGGTGGTGAAATGAGGAATATCACTGGGTCCATTATCAAGACCCCAGTCTAAACTTCTGGAGACATGGGTTCATGTTTCACTATGGTAGCTGACGGAAAATAAATTTGTATTTATGGAGTAGATAACTAGTTCAGTAATGTTGGCCATGAATCTACCCCATAGAATATTGTAACAATAACCAACTGGTTCAAAAACATCCTTGAAGGGAGGAAATCTGTTACCCTTACCTGGTCTGGCCGACATGTGATTCCACACCCACAGCGACATGGTTAACTCATAATTACTATGTGAAGTGATCTAGCAATCCAGTAAGGTGAATTAGGAACAGGGAGTATTTACCAGCCTTCTCAGTGATATTTACATCCTAAAAAAGAGCAAAGCTTGAAATTAAGAATGGGTCAATATCCCAACACTATTCTGATTTCCTTTAGGTTTCCCAGTGTGTGTTCCAAGTCCAGCAAGGCATCTCTATCTGGCTGTGGGAGAAAATTATCATATTAAAAAGTCAACTTGGAATGAAGTAGTCACCAACTGCTGAGATTACCAAGATGACCTGACCCCTCAATATCTTCATAATCCAGATCTTTCCAAGGAACTGCTGGTGACTTGTGTAGGATCTTACAGCCTGCAAAATTAGTCAAGTTACCAATGCCTTGTTAATAAAATCTTCCAAGTATAACTTCGAGATGGATGAAGCTAGTCAAAAGCAGAAGGCCATCAGCTTGGATTCCTTCACAGGATTTCAAGGGCACACGGCTACCATTATGCGGCCATCAGACCAGTCACATGTACCTTTTAATCAGATGATCTTTCATTGTTTTTAAATGCAACTCGTATGCAATCACCCACTAAAAAGAAAAATGTAGCTAGGAAGCTGTATTGACATATGTAAATGTTTTTTCCACCAGACAGTCTTAACAGTTGACTCCTGGGAGATGTGGCATAACCAAGCAACCTCTGACCCCAGATAGAGACCTAATCATACAGGTACATTAGAGGTACAAACACCAGGGTAGCAATGGATTGACACAAGGTTTCACTTCTTTTATAGGTCTCTAGGTTCCCTGCATTGTGTCCCAGCAAAGGCTCTTGTTATCTGCTGCATCCTGTAAAACATAGCACTGCAGTGAGGACTGGAGCTGATACAAAGGGAGGTAGGAAGTGCCCAGTATCCTTGGAAGGGATTCGGAAGAGGAAGAAGAGCAGGCAACAGAGAAACATTAAGATTATGGAAGATGAGTGTCTGAGCTGTGATTGGTTACAAACAGTTACAAACCTGATGACCAGGGAAGCCTGTGATGGCCTTGGGAATATGCTTCTCCTGAGAGGTTTTCTGGCAGCATTGCAAACTTCTCACCTACAGCCCTGCACAAACATCAGTCTCAAAGATGCTCCCTACAGTGATCCAACCAACCATCGCACCTTACTTTCTCAGCAAAGTGGTTTATTCCATCCTTCACAAACTGATCAGAATAAATGGGAGATCCCACAAATTAGCAGCCAATGACTAGCTCACATAAACTTTTTATTTTATTTGAATAAAGAAAGACAAGACAAGGATAATAGTTTCATAAGCTTCCAGTAACATACCTTTGTTTTTAAAAAAAGACACCTTTGTCTTATACATTTTCTGTTAATACTCTGCCCAAAACTCTTGGAGGCAACTTGCTTGTTCCTCTGCTCTAATAGATGAAACATTGTGATGGCCATCCTCTGTGATTTGGAACTCTTGAGGGTGCTACCATTGACTGTGCCAACAGTATCAGCAGAGGACTACAGTCAACCATTGAGGTGGAAGCATTATATGTGGCTCTGTCTGAGGGGTGAAGGTGACAGCTGAGAAGTGGGTAATTTGAGAAGAGGCTGTAGTCTCGTGAGATGGAGATTTGAAGAGTCTGGAGATATAGGAATGGTTGTGACAGCAAGTTTGTACCCATCAGGGGAATTCTGTGCAGGAGAACATTAGAGAGGTGGCAATGTGATAGCTGTCAGTTGAGAGTTGCAGGATACACATCTTGCCAGGTCTCATAAGGTCAATCAAAGCTTCAGTGGACTGGATCTCAGACTTCAGCTGCATATCATCACCTTTGGGATTACAACCAGGCCCAGTTATTGAGGCTGGTCTCCTCCCACACATTTTGAGAAAAAAAAGACATTTTTAATTTGTCCTCACTGCATCAAACATCACCTCCAGGATGATACCTGTGAACCAAGTGGTAATCTTTCCACAACATCATCTAGGTCTTTTGCTCCCTCTTGCTGGATGATTTACCACAGTCAATGCTGACAATGTGATTCCTGCAAAGGTCCCTATCAGTGGAGATATTTGATTGCTTGGCTAAGAAGTTTAAATGTCTTCCACATCCTGAGAGATCATGGAATATAAAGGTGGGATGAAAGTTACATTGAAATGGTAAGACACACAAATTAGGGTTTCCATCTTAATAATGGCCTGTCAGTCTAGCAGGGAGTAATATCACAAGAGCATATGACGTTCTTTAATTTTATCACCAACAAACATGACAAATAAAGCCACTTAAAAGTTTCCAAAAAAAACAGCATCAAAAATGTCAAACATAGATTATCTCAAGTCAGTTCACTAGTAATGGAACGACAAATCAAACTTTGATCTGTGTTAAAAACTTACATTTTGGGAACTTATACTATGAATGTTTTTAAGTTATTTTAACAACTAAAACTGGTTAGGATCAGGCAGCACAAAAAGGAAGCATTTGTATCAGTATTATTTATTCACTCATTGGATGTGGGCAATACTGGCTGGGTCAGGATTTATTGGCCACTCCTAGTTGCCTTTGACAAGGTGCTGCACATGAGGCTGCTGCATAAGATAAAATGCATGGTGTTAGGGTAGAGTATTAGTGTGAATAGAGGATTGGTTGACTGACAGGAAGCAAAGAGTGGGGATAAATGACTGCTATTCTGGCTGGCAATCAGTGACTAGTGGTGTGCCTCAGGGATCGGTGTTGGGACCATAATTATTTATAACTTATATAGATGATTTGGAGTTGGGGACCAAGTGTACAGTGTCAAAATTTGTTGATGTCACTAAGATGAGTGGCAGAACAAAGTGTGCAGAGGACTGTGAAACTTTGCGGAGGAACATAGATACATTGATTGAGTGGGCAAAGGTCTGGCAGATGGAATGCAATGTTAGTAAATGTGAAGTCATACATTTTGGTAGGAGTTAAGTAAAATAGATTATTACTTGAATGGTAAAAGGTTGCAGCATGCTGATTTGCAGAGAGTGTCCTTGTGCATGAATTGCAGAAGGTTGGTCTGCAGGTGCAACAAATAATTAGGAAGGCAAATGGAATTTTGTTCTTCATTGCTAAAGGGATTGAACTTAAAAGCAGAGAGGTAATGTTACAGCTGTACAAGGTGCTGGTGAGGCCACAGCTGGAGTACCGCGTGCAGATTTGGTTCCCTTACTTAAGAACGGATGTACTGGCACTGGAGAGGGTGCAGAGGACGTTCACTAGGTTGATTCCTGAGTTGAGGGGGTTGGCTTATGAGGAGAGGCTGAGTTGATTGTGATTATATTTATTGGAATTCAGAAGAATGAGGGTGGATCATATAGAAACTTCTGAAATTACAAAGGATATTGATAAAATAGAAATATATAGGGTGTTTCCACTGGTTGGTGAGACTAGGACAAGAGGGCATGACACCATGATTAGAGGAAGCAGGTTTAAACTGAACTGAGAAGGAACTTCTTCACCCAGAAGGTTGTTAATCTATGGAATTCCTTGCCCAGGGAAGTTGTTGACACTACTTCAGTAATCACTTTTAAAGCTAAGGTAGATAGTTTTTTAAAAAATAAAGGAATTAAGGGATATAATGAGAGTGCGGGTAAATGGAGCTGAGTCCACAAAAAGATTACCCATGATCTTATTGAGTAGCGGTGCAGGCTCGAAGGGCCGGACGGCCTACTCCTGCTTTTGGTTCTTATGTTCTTATGAGAAGGTGGTGCTGTAGGTAGAGTCATAAAGTCTTTTGGGAGGGAATAGCAGGAAATTGCACCAGTGACAGATTTCCAACTTAGGATGCTGAGTAGTCTCGATCGGCTCTTTGAAACAATTACTAATTAGTCTTAATAACATGCTGTATCCCCCAGCCCAAGACATGGTTTTCACCTTCAATTATTTATCCAATTTCTTGATTATGCTTCAAGATATTTTCTGATCTCAATCAACACTTCTTCCTGGTATAACTTTGAATGTTTTTAAAACTTTAACCCAGAATTGAACCCAACAGGAACAGGTGGATCCATGTCAGACACCTGTTTTAGACCTCAACCAATTTTCTACTTGAAGTCATAGTACATCAAATCAGACAAGGTTTAAAGTGGGCATCAAACTCCATTTCACTGTTTCAAACTAAGAGGTGAGGTTAAACTCTGGACTCAATCGTGTTCAACTATGCAAGTTATTTACACGAGTATTTTATCCTAAATCTCAAACATAAATGCCAAACAGTTTCCCATTAAATGCAGCTGGAAATCCCAAGTTAAAATTGTATTTGTATGATATTCAGCAAAAAGAGCATGGACCCAATTAAAATAAACTGGCATTCATTTATATTAAAATACTAGACAAAGGAATATTGTAAGAATGCTGCAATTTGTTTCAATACTGATCTTGCACAGTATTGGAAAGATATCACTTTTCTTTCAGTATTAATGGAACCCAACCTAACATCATAGTCGGTCTACTTCCAGCACATGGACTGCAACAGTTTAAGAAGCCAACTCATCACCATCTTCCCAAGGGCAATTAAAAGGGCAGGCAATAAATGTTGGCCCAGCCAGTGACACCTATATCCTATTAATGAATAATATTAAATATTAAATGTAAAACAGGGTGAATATCTGATTGACAAAGAGATGGAAAATTCTCAAGTAATAAAAAAGAATACAAACTTATCCAGCAGACATTAAAATTCTAATTTTTGCTCAGCCCAGATGAGTGTTTGTTGTCAGCAAATCCATTATTGTTCATGAACCAGAGTGTGGTATTCTGATATGTGAGCTTATTTGGTAAAATAACAACACACAAACATAACATTTATGTTTTGGCAGTCTGTGTATGAATCGATTAAGCCAGAATATCCTTTGAAGAGTATTAAACAGTAAAAGACCACTTGTTTTAATATTTCTTAAACATTTTCCTCTGGAAGTTATTTTGTTTAAGAAGTATGTAACATGACTAAAGTCAAAACAACAGGAGGTTTAAAAGGGAGAAGAACAGACAAAGGAAGCACATGGTGAGGTCATTGCAGGAGAGAGAGAGAGAGAAAGAAACTGACACAGTAGTGAAACTGTACAGTTACTGCCTTTGCTGTTTGAATTCATGTATTGCTGGACATCGGAGTGCGTCTGGGAAAATTAACAAACAGCGAAATTCACAACTGATCTTGGAGGAACTGTTGGGTGAAGTTCACAGCACAGAAGCAGATAAGTGTACTGTTTTTAAGTGTGGCCTACAGAGAATCTACAGTAGTGATTAGAGTGGGTTCTTTCTTGATTATATGTTTTTGGAGATATGTCTCTTGATTAAACTTAAAATATAAGCCATAACTATTAACTTAACCTGGGTCAGTGTTTTGTAGAGAAATGGGACAGTGTTATTTTCTGGGTCTGTAGATTGTGAAGGAGCAAAAATGGCCTTCAGTAGAGTGATATGCGCTTCTTATCTGAGGTGGGCGTTTAAAGAGAGTTTAGGGGTTACTGCAAATTATATCTGCAATTAATGCTGTTAGTTGTGAATCTTATCAGATTGAATGGATTGGTTAGAGAGACAATTAGAAGCAATGAAGAATTTGCAACAGCAACAGTGTGTGATGGATGGCAGTTATAGGAAGGGGGGTGGGGGAAGGTCTCAGATACAGTCATATAGATGGATTAACTCCAGGAAAGGTAAGAGAGGTAGGCAGCTAGTGCAGTAATCTTCTGTGGCTATACCCATTTCAAACAAGTATGCAGTTTTGGAAAATGAAGGGGGTGGTGGATTCTCAGGGGAACGTAGCATGAACAGCCAAGTCTCTGGTATTGAGACTGGCTCTAATACAATGAGGGGTACATCGGGTTCCAAGAGATCAATTGTGTTAGGGGACTTTCTAGTCCGAGGTACAGATAGACGTTTCTGTGACCAGCAGCGAGAAAACAGAATGGTGTGTTGCTACCCTGGTGCCAGGATCAAGGATGTCTCAGAGAGACATTCCTGATGAAAGGCTTTTGCCTGAAACATTGATTTTCCTGCTCCTCGGATGCTGCCTGACCTGCTGTGCTTCTCCAGCACCACTCTGATCTAAACTCAGAGAGGGTGCAGAATGTTTTCAAGGGGGAGAGGGGCCAGTACAGGCCATTGTCCATATTGGAACCAACGACATAGGAAGGGAAAAGGTTGAGAATCTGAAGGGAAATTACAGAGTTAGGCAGGATTTTGAAAAGGAGGTCCTTGAGAGTAGTAATATCAGGATTACTCCCAGTGCTATGAGTTAATGAGCTGGAAATGTGTTGCTGGAAAAGCGCAGCAGGTCAGGCAGCATCCAGGGAACAGGAGAATCGATGTTTCGGGCATAAGCCCTTCTTCAGGAATGAGGAAAGTTTGTCCAGCAGGCTAAGATAAAAGGTAGGGAGGAGGGACTTGGGGGAGGGGCGTCGGAAATGTGATAGGTGGAAAGAGGTCAAGGTGAGGGTGATAGGTCAGACTGGGGTGGGGCGGAGAGGTCAAGAAGAAGATTGCAGGTTGGAAGGGCAGGAATAGGAAGATAGAGCAGATGAATGCATGGCTGTGTATGGAGGAAGGATTCACATTTTTGGACCAATGGAATCTCTTTTGGGGTAGAAGTGACCTGTACAAGAAGAACATTTTGCACCTAAATTGGAAGGGGACTAATATACCGGCAGGGAGATTTGCTAGAGCTGCTCAGGATGATTTAAACTAGTAATGTGGTGGAGGGTGGGGGGGAATGTGGGGAGCGGAGTGGTGGCACCCAGGGAGATAGTGAGGAAAGGAATCAATCTGAGACTGGTACAGTGGAGAACAGAAGCGAATCAAACAGTCAGGGCAGGCAGGGACAAGGTACGACTAATAAATTAAACTGCATTTATTTCAATGCAAGGAGCCTAACAGGGAAGGCAGATGAACTCAGGGCATAGTTAGGAACATGGGATTAGGATATCATAGCAATTGTAGAAACATGGCTCAAGGATGGGCAGGACAGTCAGCTTAATGTTCCAGGATACAAATGCTACAGGAAGGATAGAAAGGGAGGCAAGAGAGGAGGGGGAGGGGAAGGGGCATTTTTGATAAGGGATAGCATTACAGCTCTGCTGAGGGAGTCATGATTTGGAGATGCCCTTGTTGGACTGGGATGTACAAAGTTAAAAATCACACACAACAGGTTATAGTCCAACAGGTTTAATTGGAAGCACACTAGCTTTCGGAGCGACGCTCCTTCAGGAGACTATTACCTGATGAAGGAGCATCGCTCCGAAAGCTAGTGTGCTTCCAATTAAACCTGTTGGACTATAACCTGGTGTTGTGTGATTTTTAACTACTGAGGGAAGATATTCCTGGAAATACATCCAGGGAAGTTATTTGGGTGGAACTGAGAAATAAGAAAGGGATGATAACCTTATTGGGATTGTGTTATTGACACTCTAATAGCCAGAGGGAACTTGAGAAACAAACTTGTAAGGAGATCTCAGCTATCTGTAAGAATAATAGGGTGGTTATGGTAGGGGATTTTAACTTTCCAAACATAGACTGGGACTGCAATAGTGTTAAGTGTTTAGATGGAGAGGAATTCATTAAGTGCGTACGAGAAAAATTTCTGATTCAGTATGTGGATGTACCTACTAGAGAAGGTGCAAAACTTGACCTACTCTTAGGAAATAAGGCAGGGCAGGTGACTAGGGTGTCAGTGGGGGAGCACTTTTGGGCCAGTGACCATAATTCTATTAGATTTAAGATAGTGATGGCAAAGGATAGACCAGATCTAAAAGTTGAAGTTCTAAATTGGAGAAAGGCCAATTTTGATGGTATTAGGCAAGAACTTTCAAAAGCTGACTGGGGGCAGATGTTCGCAGGTAAAGGGATGGCTGGAAAATGGGAAGCTTTCAGAGAAAGTATATTCCTGTCAGGGTGAAAGGAAAGGCTGGTAGGTAGAGGGAATGCTGGATGACTAAAGAAATTGAGGGTTTGGTGAAGAAAAAGAAGGAAGCATATGTAAGGTGTAGACAGGATAGATTGAGTGAACCCTTAGAAGAGTACAAAGGAAGTACAAGTATATTTAAGAGTGAAATCAGGAGGGCAAAAAGGGAACATGAAATAACTTTGGCAAATAGAGTTAAGGAGAATTCAAAGAGTTTTTACAAATATATTAAGGACAAAAGGGTAACTAGAGAGAGAATAGGGCCCCTCAAAGATCAGCAAGGCAGCCTTTGTGTGGAGCTGCAGAAACTGGGGAAGATACTAAACATGTATTTTGCATTAGTATTTACTGTGGAAAAGTATATGGAAGATATACAAAGTAGGGAAATAGATGGTGACACCTTGCAAAATGTCCATATCACAGAGGAGGAAGTGCTGGGTCTTGAAACACATAAAGATGAAAACACCCCCAGGACCTGATCAGGTGTACCCTTGAACTCTGCGGGAAACTAGAGAAGTGATTGTTGGCCCTCTTGCTGAGATATTTGTATCATCGATAGTCACAGGTGAGGTGCCGGAAATCTGGAGATTGGCTAACATAGTGCCCCTCTTTAAGAAGTGTAGTAAGGACAAGCAAGGGAACTATAGACCAGTGAGCCTGACATTGGTGGTGGGCAAATTGTTGGAGGGAATCCTGAGGAATAGGATAAACGTGTATTTGGAAAGGCAAGGACTGATTTGGGACAGCTAACATGGCTTTGTGCATGGGAAATCATGTCTCACAAACTTGATTGATTTTTTTTTAAGAAGTGACAAGCAGGATTAATGAGGGCAAAGTGGTAGATGTGGTCTATATGGACTTCAGTAAGGCGTTCGACAAGGTTCCCCATGGGAGACTGATTAGCAAGGTTAGATCTCACAGAATACAGGGAGAACTAGTCATTTGTATACAGAATTGGCTCAAACATAGAAGACAGAGGGTGGTGGTGGAGGGTTGTTTTTCAGACTGGAGGCCTATAACCAGTGGAGTGCCACAAGGAGTGCCACAAGGCCTATAACCAGTGGAGTGCTGGGTCCTCTACTTTTTGTCATTTACATAAATGATTTAGATGCGAGCGTAAGAGGTACAGTTAGTAAGTTTGTAGATGACACCAAAATTGGAGGTGTAGTGGACAGCTAAGAAGGTTACCTCAGATTACAACAGGATCTGGACCAGATGGGCCAATGGGCCGAGAAGTGGCAAATGGAGTTTAATTCAAATAAATGCGAGCCGCTGCATTTTGGGAAAGCAAATCTTAGCAGGACTTATACACTTAATGGTAAGTTCCTAGAGAGTGTTGCTGAACAAACAAATCTTGGAATGCAGGTTCATAGCTCCTTGAAAGTGGACTCGCAGGTAGATAGGATAGTTTGGTATGCTTTCCTTTATTGGTCAGAGTATTGAGTACAGGAGTTGCAAGGTCATGTTGCAGCTGTACAGGACATTGTTAGGCCACTGTTGGAATATTGCGTGCAATTCTGGTCTCCTTCCTATGGGAAAGATGTTGTGAAACTTGAAAGGGTTCAGAAAAGATTTACAAGGATGTTGCCAGGGTTGGAGGTTTTGAGCAATGGAATGAGGCTGAACAGGGTGGAGTTGCTTTCTCTGGATTGTCGGAGGCTAAGGGGTGACCTTATAGAGGTTTACAAAATTATGAGGGCCATGGATAGTATAAATAGAGAAAGTCTTTTTCTTGGGGTGGAGGAGTCCAGAACTAGAGGGCTTAGTTTTAGGGTGAGAGGGGAAAGATATAAAAGTGACCTAAGGGGCAACTTTTTCATGCAGAGGGTGGTACGTGTATGGAATGAGCTGCCAGAGGAAGTGGTGGAGGCTGGTACAATTGCAACATTTAAGAGGCATTTAGATGGGTATATGAATAGGAAGGGTTTGGAGGGATATGGGCTGGATGCTGGTAGGTGGGACTAGATTGGGTTGGGGTATCTGGTCAGCATGGACGGGTTGGACCGAAGGGTCTGTTTCCATGCTTTACACCTCTATGACTCTATGACTCAGAAGGATGAGAAAAAAAAGTTTACTTGCCAAGCTTTTCTTTTGTACCTATTCAGATCTGCTCATCAAGTGTTACATTGGTAAGAACGGAATTCATCAAGCAAGCATGATAAGATGAATGTAATTTTATTTTTGTTTGTTTCAAGTTTAAATAAATTGCACCTTTTAACAAAAAATTACCAGTTAAACTATTCCGAGCCCTTCATTTCCGTACCCTTAAATGTTCCATTGTGTTTCAAATGTTCTTCCAGTTTTCTTTTCAAAGACGCAATAACCTCTGCCTGACTGAGCCCTCTCTCTGTGAAATATTCCTTTATCCATCAAAGTTATATTTGAAGAAATGCATTTTAATGTAACCTTTACCCTCTTAATGGCAATTGCAACTTACTGATCACTCAACACTAACTACCAATTCAATTTTACGTACTTTAAAGTAACATTGTGAACTGAAGATGTGATATCTTTAAGAGAATTATTCTGCAAATAGCTAAAAGGATACAAAATCAGGTTTCATTTTACTGTGCTACTTATAGCTTTTGCAAACAAATTACTTTTAATTCTCTTGAAAACTGACTCCTATATATTGAATGACATTTTCTTGTGTAGCTTTATCTCCAGGTAAGAACTTACTGTATTACTGCAGGGTATGCAATAAAATGGCTTCATAGCTTCAGGGTCTCAAATGATCCAATTTCACAATATAATCCCTACAAAGTTCAATTGCTATGCAGGATATTTTTCAGTAGAGTGAACATCATAGAGTTCAGTATAATTCAAACCAAAAGAGGCAAAACTATTATTAAAGTAGCAAATAACAACTTCAAACACTAAAATAAACAAAGATTTTGTGCAATATGGAATTGATTTAAAATAACTGTTCATGTTGTTACACATTTGTAACTGGAATTGAGGCAACTATTTAAATTTATATTGGCATAAATCTCACATTATAGCAATTTTGCAATTTGGATGTCATAAATTCTAACATATTAAATGAAGATGAAAGAAAACACTATCTAAATTTTGTTTCTTTAAAATAATTGTTTTATAGTACTTAAATAAACATAAACTCTGCAGATGAAAACACGTTAGGAGTTGATATCTGTACAATACTAAGTAAAGATAGTTCGACAAATTTAATGGTGGTGATAGTAATCAACACTTTTACTCTCTTTCATGTGATATGTGTAAACTGGTGAAGATGTTCTTATCCCTTAGCTTGCTAGGCCATTTCAAAGAGTAGCTCAAAGTCAATCATATTGCTGTAGTCACATGTAGTCCAGACCAGGTAAGGATGGCAGATTTCCTTCCCAAAAGGACTTTAGCAAACAAAAAAGCCTTTTATGACAAGTTCATGTTTCCTATTACTCAGACTCGCCTTCAATTCTAGATTTGTATAAATTTGAATTGAAGTTCCACTGCTATCTTCATGGAACTTGAACCAACACCCCCAGAGCATTTGTCTGGGTGATTCTATGATATTATCACTATGCTCCAATGCTTCTGCCAGTAACAACCCTCAGATTATTAAGTATTTATGTAAATACATATGTAAAATAAGTAAATAAGAAATATATTGGTTCACTGGTATCTTTCAGTTTTCAAATCTCCTTCCTGATCGATGATTCTTTATTCCAAATGAGTACAGTCTGCAGAGCTGAAGCAGTGTATCACAAATTTTCCAACCTGTAGAATCTATCAGTACACCTACTTACTGAAACAATAAAGTTACACACTTAGTAGTTTCATATTACTTATTACATGTGCTTCAATACTTTTGACCATCATAGATGGGGGCAATTATGCAACAAAATATTATAAAGTAACATCCAGCAGTCAGTTGTGCAATCACTTATCTCTATCTATGTGGTTGCTTTCACTTTATTGTGCAATTCCGGGAAATTATATAACATGTTGACATCAAGTTAGCATCTGATTTTTGATTATACCTGGTGCTCCTCCCAGCATGTTCTTTTACATTTTTCGATAAACTGAGGAATACCATGGTGAAAGTGAGAACTGCAGTTGCTGGAGATCAGAGCTGAAAATGTGTTGCTGGAAAAGCGCAGCAGGTCAGACAGCATCCAGGAACAGGAGCATCGACGTTTCGGGCATAAGCCCTTCTTCAGGAATTTTGGTTATACCTGGTGAAGGGCTTATGCCCGAAACGTCGATTCTCCTGTTCCTTGGATGCTGTCTGACCTGCTGCGCTTTTCCAGCAACACATTTTCAGTGCTGGAGATCGGAGTCAAGAGGGTATACTGGAAAAGCATAGCCAGTCCAGGCAGTATCTGAGGAGCAGGAAAATCGAGTTTCGGGCATAAGCCCTTCATTAATGTTGGGCTGATGCCCAAAACATCGATTCTCCTTCTCCTCAGATGCTACCTGACTTGCTGTGCTTTTCTAGCACTGCATTCTAGTTACTATCAAAATATGCCCACCATTTCCCTCCTGTTTTTGTATGGTGATATATTTAATCGAATCAATGTGCATGCTACTGTAATGGCCAGAGGGCACGAAGAGAAATCAGAATCATTTTGTTTGTGGAGAACCATAATCTCTTCATGATTTTACTGTTTAAACATTTTTTAAAGAAAAATAAAGTCAACATTGCCAGACTCTTATGATGACTACTCCATTCACATGACCTAAATTTAGTTGGAACTCTTCACAGTTTGCAGCAAATCAAATACAGCTGGTCCACCCACAACTTCTTTAACTCCTGGAAACACTTCCATTAACTCCTGTAATGTTACCTCCAAGCCACTTACCATTCTAGCTTGGAAATGTATCACCATTCCTTCACTATCGCTGAGTCAAAATCTTGGAATCCCCTGTCTAAAGGCATTTTGGGTCTACCTCTCGCACATGAACCATTGCAACAGTTCAGGTTGGCAATCCAACACCAACTTCTCAAAAGCAACTACGGGCTGGCAACTAATTCTGGCCAGCCGGCGATGCCCACATCCCATGAGTGAATGAAAATAGACTTGGCCTGCTACAGATTGTGACTCTGAGCTGCTTTAAGGTGACCTGTCATAACAACCATGACACAAAAGAGTTGTAAAGTACTTCTGCCTGATGCCCAAAATGCTAATGAAATTCTAATTAGCTCCTGAGATGAACCCTAACCCTAGCCCACTCCAAAATGCTTTACCTGACAAGACTATGTTGATGAAAGCAATCAAAGTATCTCCTGTCATATGACAGGAACCTGAAGGTATTGAAATAGTTAACCATAGAGTTCTGAATTGTAGCACCTGTTTCTGTCTTAACATCAGGCGGAGAGCAGTTCCAGGCCACAGCAACTGGAAGACCTGCTCTCCATTTCTCTCTCTCTCACTTTCTACAACCTCGTCCCCTAAAAAATCTCAGTTTCTCCTGCAAAACTGATGAAATTCTCTGAGCACAAGAAATGCTGCAACATTTAGATCTGACTGCAAGCCATCTGCTTCGGGCTCTCAGATAAAGAATTGCTGCAAGGTTGGCTAACTGACAGACTTCCAACTGGACATTGACTTTCTGGACTTTGTCAGGTCAGCGAATACTAACATCTTTGATTTTTTAAGGAAGCCATAAGCTATAACTTGTCTCCCTCCTTTGCTTTCTTTCTACCTTGTATGCGAATGTGTGTGAATGAAGAAGCAGAGCAATACCAGCATGTTTTGAATGTTTTGTTAGATAGACCCTTTCTTGATTTCATCTTAAGAGATTTTGCTCTGGATTGATTTGTACAATAGAAAATATATTTTTAAAAGCACGATTTGGAGGTACCAGTGTAGGACTGGGGTGTGCAAAGTTAAAATTCACACAACACCAGGTTCCAGTCCAAAAGGTTTATTTGGAAGCATTAGCTTTCGGAGTGCTGCTCCTTCATCAGGTGGTTGTGGAGTATCAGATCATAGGACACAGAATTTATAGCAAAAGTTTATAGTGTGATGTAACAGAAATTATATATTGAAAAAGATCTAAATTGTTTGTAAAGTCTCTCATCTTCTCGAATGAGCATGTTGGTTTCAGTTCTTTCATATGTAAATCCCAGAAATTTCTTAAAGTTACATTCTCAAGTGAACTTTTACAATAGGTGCCATGTTGACCCAGATAATGCATTGAAGGTGTGTGGTGCCTTGTGTAGTCTGTGCCCCAATGTTCAGTCTGATTCTAATCTAAAAAAGGGATTTACAGAACCATACATGGATTCATGCAGTTTTTGAGCAAATTAAAATGTAATGCTGCAAGTACAAATTCACTCCACAAACTTATGTGTGTGTGTGTAAGTGGGTCTATGTGTGCGGGGGTAGGGGCATATGAGTGTCTATGAGAGAATGCGTGTATGTGTGTGAGTGTGACTGTGAAGGGATATAAGTCTGTGAGAGGTTGCGTATGTGGATGTAAGTGTGGGAGTGTTTTTGTGAGCGTATGAGAGAGACCTTGTGTATGAGAGAGGGTCTGTGTGAGTGTATAGGTCTGTAGGAGTATCTGTGTGTGTCTTGTGTGTGTCTGTCTGTCTGTGTTTGTCATGCAGTGGAATCATGTGTAGTATGACATGAGGATGGTCCTGGTTGAGGCCATCCCCATGGGTACCAAACTTGACTATCAGCCTCTGCTTGACCACTTTGCGTTGTTGCCTGTACTGATGTCCGCCTTGGAGAGTGGTCACCTGATGGTCCGGTCAAATGTCCCGGACCGCTGAAGTGTTCTCCGACTGGGGAGGGAACACTCCTGTCTGTTGATTGTTGTGCAGTGCCCGTTCAACCGTTGCCGTAGCCTCAGCTCGGTCTTGCTAATGTACCATGCCTCAGAGCATCCTTGTTTGCAGTGTATGAGATAGACAACATTGGCCGAGTCACATGAATACCTGCCATATACATGGTGGGAGGTGTCCCCATGTGTGATGGTGGTATCCGTGTTGACAGGCTGACATGTCTTGCAGCATCAACTGTGACAAGGTTGTATGTTGTTGTCCTGAAAGGTGGGCAGTTTGCGACAAACAATGATAATGTTTGAGGTTTGGTGGTTATTTAAAGGTGAGAAGTGGAGGCATGGGGAAGGTCTTGACAAGGTGCTCATCGTCATTGATAATGTGTTGCAGGCTGCGAAGAACATGGTGTAGGCTCCTGGGAAGTACTGGACAACAAAGGGTACCCTGTTGGTTGCAGCTCGTGTCTGTCTCCTGAGGAGGTCGTTATAGTTTCTCGCTGTGGCACGTCGGAAGTGTCAGATGATGAGTTGAGCATTGTAGCCTGTTCTTATGAGGGCATCCTTGAGTACTTCCAAGCGCCCGTCATGTTCCTCCTCATCTGAACAGATCCTGTGTATGCATAGTGCTTGTCCATTGGGATGGCTATTTTAATATGTTTCAGGTGGAAGTTGGAGAAGTGTAGCATAGTGAGGTTATCCATGGGTTTGTGGTAGAGTGAGGTGTTGAGTTGCCCATTCTTGATGGAGAAGCATCTTTCTAAGAATGAGACAGATACTAGAGAGTAGTCCATGGTGAGTTTGATGGTGGGATGAAACTTGTTGATACCATTGTGTAGCAGTTTCAGTGACTCCTGAACACACCAGGACATGCTATCGTATCAAACATTGGGACCCTGTGTGAAAACCTCCCTGGCTTTGTTGAAGGCAACTTGAAACCCATTGCATAGGGGACCCCCAGCTTCTGTCATGACACTACAGATTTCTTACAGAAACTCAGCACCCACGGACCATTCGAACTGGGAACTTCCTCGTCACAATGGACATTTCAACACTCTACACCAACATCCCCCACAACGACGGCACCACGGCAACAGCCCCAGTACTCAACACCAACAACTGCCAATCTCTGAGCACCAACGTACATCTCATCCGGTTTACCCTTGACCATGACATTTTCACCTTTGACAACTAGTTCTTCATCCAGACACACGGAACAGCCATGGGGATGAAATTTGCACCCCGCAATGCCAACATTTTCATGCACAGGTTCAAACAAGACTTCTTCTCTCGTAGGACCTCCAAACAACACGATACACCAGGTACATTGATAACATTTTCTTCCTCTGGACCAATGGTGAGGAGTCACTGAAACAACTACACAGTGATATCAACGAGTTTCATCACATCATCAAACTCATCATGCACTACTCTTTGTATTTGAGTCATTCTTGGATACATGTATCGCCATCAAGGATGGGCACCTCAGCACCTCACTGTACCATAAACCCATGGATAACCCTACGATGCTACACTTCTCCAGCTTCCACCCAAAACATATTAAAACAGTTCTCCCCTATGGACAGGCCATCCGCATACACAGGACCTGTTCAGATAGAGGAGGAACATGACGGGCACCTGGGAGTACTCAAAGATGCCCTCTTAGGAATGGGGTACGATGGTCAACTCATCGACTGCCAGTTCCAACGTGTCACAGTGAGAAACCATAATGACCTCCTCAGGAGGCAGGCATGAGCTGCAACCGACAGGATATCCTTAGTTGTACTTCCCGGGAGCTGAAAAGCTAAGCCATGTTCTTCAAAGCCTGCAACATGTTATAAATGAGGATGAGCACCTCACCAAAATCTTCCCCGCACCTCACTTTTTGCCTTTAAACAACCACCAAACCTCAAACAGATCATTCTTCATAGCAAACTGCCCAGCTTTCAGGACAACACCACACAACCTTGTCACGGTTGATGCTGCCAGATAAGTCCCAGTGTCAACATGGATACCACCATTACACGTGGGGACACCTCCCACCATGTACATGGCAGGTACTCATGTGACTTGGCCAAAGTTGTCTATTTCATACACTGCAGGCAAGGATGCCCTGCTACATTGGTGAGACAGAGCAGAAGCTATGGCAACGGATGAATGGACAGTGCATAACAATTAACAGACAGGAGTGTTTCCTCCCAGTCGGAGAACACTTCAGCGGTCCGGGACATTTGACTTTGGACCTTCCCATGACCCTCCTTCAAGGTGGATTTCGGGACAGGTAACAACATAAAGTGGCCGAGCAGAGGTTGATAGCCAAGTTTGGAACCCATGGGGATGGCCTCTACCGGGACCTTATGTTCATGCACACATACACTCCCACACACGCACGTTCTCACGCACCCTCTCACAGACTCATACCTCTTTATGCTCTCACTCACACACATACACATATACACTCTCCCACAGACACCCATACCCCCGCCGCACACACACATCCACATGCACACCCACCCACATAGAAGTTTCTGGAGTGAATTTGTACTTGCAGCATTACATTTTACTTTGCTCAAAAACTGCATGAGTCTATGTAAGATTCTGTAAATCCCCTTTTTAGGTTAAAATCAATCTGAACATTGGGGCACAGACAACCTCACACAGGGTACCACACACCTTCAATGCATTATCTGGGTCAACATGGTACCTATTGTAAAAGTTCACTTGAGAATGTAACTTAAAGAAAGTTCTGGAATTTACATATGAAAGAACTGAAACCAACATGCTCATTCTAGAAGATGAGAGACTTAACAATCAATCCAGATTTTTTTCAATATATAATTTCTGTTACATCACACTGTAAACTTTTGCTATAAATTCTATGTCCTGCGATCTTATATTCCACAACCACCTGATAAAGGAGCTGCGCTCCGAAAGCTAGTGCTTCCAAATAAACCTTTTGAACTATAACCTGGCGTTGTGTGAATTTTAAACTTAAAAAAACACAGCATTTGGGAACACCTTTAGGCTTAATGCAATAAAGGAATAAAAATGGAAACACCAAGGAGAAAGGGGAGAGAGGTGGAAGAAGTGGTGACCTTGGGGTGCCTTTCCATAGTTCCGTGAAGGTAACGCGTCTGGTAGATATGGTGATAGCGATGGCACATCAGATTCTTCTCTTCATTACACAAGGGATTAAAAACAACAGCAGGAATGCAATAGTGAAACTATATAAGACACTGGTTCAGCCACAGCTGGAATTTGTTTGCATTTCTGGTTCCCAAGGTTTTAAAAAAAGCATAATTATTGTAGAGTATGTGCATATTTACAAGAATATTGTCTGGACTTGAAAGCTGCAGTGAGTAAATATACACTGGGATTGTTTTGCGTAGAACAGAGGAAACAGAGGGACAATAGATGAATAGAAGTGTACTAAATAATGAGGGATTTGTACAGAATAAGACCACAGACATGGGTGCAGAGGTTGACAATTTGGCCCATTGAGTCTGCTTTCTCATTTAATGAGATAATGGCTGACTGGTGGACCTCGACTCTTATATTCCTGCCTTATCCCCATAACCCTTGGTTCCCTTACTGATTAGAAATTTGTCTATTTCAGCCTTAAACATGCTAAATGACACAGTCTCAACAGCCCTCTGTGGTAAAAAAAAAATAATAGATTAAAACATCCTCTGAGAGTAAATGTCCCTCCTCATTTCTGGTTCTGAATAACTCCTTACTCTAACACTATGCCCTCTGAAGTGGACAAGGAAGATCTGTTTTCCCTAGTGGAGAGGTCAACAACAGGGGCAGATTTAAGATAATTGGTAAAAGGATTAGAGGAAATTAGGAAAACTGTTTTCACCACATGGTGGTGTGTGTTTGGAATTTGTCATCCAGTTTATTTGAAAGGAACCTAGAACTGTACCTGAAGTGCTACAACCTGCAGGATGACATACCATGTGCTGGAAAGTGGGATTACAATGGGTGGTTAGTTTATTGAGCTGACACAAATACAATGCGTTGAGGTGGTTTTTCAATGCCACTCCCTTCCTATGGTGGTATGAGAGGAAAATAAAATCAAATAATACTTGGGCTTAAGGAAGAAAATCAATCATAACTTGAAATCAGGCCCATTTCCGCTTTGTTTGTGACAGCTACTTTTATGTTGATATAATGTAATTTTGTCAATATCCAATTTCTTTAGCAAATACTTTCTATGTTCTGTTACGAAAATAGTTTTTGGATTTTTGCTGAACATATAGAATTGTTTCCATCTGGTTTTTTTTTGCTACACATAATGACACAATGAAAAATCCTTTCACAGTGCACAACATTATGTTCTGCAACAACAATGGGAAAAATACAAGAGTTTCCCTTCCATTCCTGGTGAGTTGGTGTTTTCAGTCCAGCCGTCGAGGTGAAATGCCCGCAGAGCATCAAATCAGTACTTTGTCAGATGATTAGAAACAGAAGTTGGAGGGCAATTCTCTTACCTCGCTTTCTCTGTGTTTCCGAGCAACAGGATTAGAGCACCAGCTGATCGGACAGCATGTCCCATTCATACGGTTTACCATCTTCGCAAAAGACATTGATATATAAGCATGATGAGGGTAATTTCCACTTTGGATATGGTTCTAAAGCTGGCAGGAGATGGTCAACTGCCAATTGTCCTTTCCCCAGACCTCAATGGAATAGAAAATCAAGCAGGGTTTACACTGATGGTGATTTACAGCACTCCATTTTCTACTCTCAGCTAATCTTGAAAATAACACTCATTAGTCAAAGATAGAAGGTGCTATTGAAGAAACTATCTTGTTGATGATAAACATTGCTGACAAATGAGGATGGAGTGAATAAAGGTTTGTGGATGTAGTGTAAATCAAATGAGATACTTTGCCTTGCATGGTATGAAGCATTTTGAGTGATGTTGAAACTGCAGTCATGCAGACAAGTGGATACATAGTCCTCAACTATGCCTTGCACATGGTGGTTCGTTTATGGGGAACCAGGAGATGAGCTACTTACCATAGAATTCCCAGCCTCTGATCTGCTCTTATAGCCACATTTGTGGGCGGCACAGTGGCACAGTGGTTAGCACTGCTGCCTCACAGCGCCAGAGACCCGGGTTCAATTCCCGCCTCAGGCGACTGACTGTGTGGAGTTTGCACATTCTCCCTGTGTCTGCGTGGGTTTCGTCCGGGTGCTCCGGTTTCCTCCCACAGTCCAAAGATGTGCAGGTCAGGTGAATTGGCCATGCTAAATTGCCCGTAGCCTTAGGTAAGGGGTACATGTAAGGGTATGGGTGGGTTGCGCTTCGGCGGGGCGGTGTGGACTTGTTGGGCCGAAGGGCCTGTTTCCACACTGTAAGTAATCTAATCTAAAAAAAAATTATTGCTATGACTTGTCCAGTTCTGCTTTTGGTCAATGATGTGTTTCAGACAGGGATGGTAATACACTAAATGTATTGTTCTAGATTCTGTCCTCCTGGAGTTCATAATTTCCTGACATTTATATGGCATGAATATAACTTGCCACCTATCAGCCCAAACCTGAAAAAACACAAACGACTTCAGTGTCTGAGGAGTTGTTTGCAACAAGAGTTGATCTAGCTAGTTGCCACAAGTTAATTTGATTAGATTAATTATGGAAATGGACTGGAAAATATCAAAGTAAGAATGCTCACTCATGTAGAGTTAATTTAAATGACTTAAGAAGGAATGAATACAGGTAAATTTGAAAATGCAATTGCAGCAGCTGCAGTAATAATTCATTGGATGACATTCAGTGAAAAGAAGCTAGGTATATTCTTTTGGAAGGAGGAGGTAAAACAGTCAAAAGTAATGCATACTGAATTTAAAAAAAGGTTAAAAAAAAGGAAATAAAGTTTCATTATTAGTGCCAAGAGCAAGATTCAGTTAGCAACCAGAACAGAGTTGAAAAAGTTAATCAGAAAGGAAGTATCGGTTACACATAAAAATTTGTCAGCAACATTTAATTGAATTGGAAATACCAATAGGGATAAAATTGGCCTTTTAAATATTCTGAGGGAAATCTCAGGTAGAGGCAGAAAATATTTGCGTTACATAAGTTTGCATCTGTCTTGAAGGTTACACTAGAAAAGGGTAAGGAGGTCAATGAGAAGAATCCCTAAAAAGATAACATAACTGATTGTTAGTTAGCTATCTTCTGAGTGAATAATAGCTGCATTGATCATAATTTTTTGATCTTTATTGGAGGAGAAAGTGAGGACTGCAGATGCTGAAGAAGGGCTTATGCCCGGAACATCGATTCTCCTGCTCCTTGGATGCTGCCGATTCTTGAAGGGCTTATGCCCGAAACGTCGATTCTCCTGCTCCTTGGATGCTGCCATGACCTGCTGCGCTTTTCCAGCAACACATTTTCAGCTCTGATCTTTATTGGAGACAGGTATGTTGCCAGAGGGGTACAGGTTTTCTATTATTCCACACAACTTAAGAAATAGGAATGGAATAAACTTGGAAGTTACTGGCCAAAGAGATCAAGGAAATGTAATCAATGTTACATGTATCTTTCATTTGTGAGGCTCTAGGTATACAGTTATAAACTGTTAGCATAATTAAGCATACTAATTAAAACTCTAATCCCCCTCTAATCTCCACCTTACACACACACAGTTCCATCTGCATGCAACTCCTGGGCTCTAATTAGTCTTCAAACATTGTTGTAACCCAAATACAGCTGTACAAATTACTTGATTTCAAATCATGCAGCAATTTTTGATTTTTAAAGCAGTTATAATTTCAGTTCAGTCCACAATTAAAAAAAACACAAAAAAATGTGGTCTTATGCAAGTAAAGAGCATCTGTTGGTATGGAAACAACATTGATGGATGGCAGATGGATGCTTTCCAGATGTTTTCAAATGTTTGGGAGAAATTTTTTACAAGTATCAGTTCTAACTTCAGTATTTTCTTTAACTTTTATGATAATTTTAGCTTTTGTATGGGGAAGAACATTATAAAGATAAGAAATTTGGCAAAATATTAGGTAACAGTAAAGATATTTTTCAGCATTAGGATAGCAGGTGGGATGTCATACCTAATGGGAATATGCAGATGGAGTTCAACACAGAGTAGTGTCCATTTTGGGAAGGCTAATGTTGAAAGACAATATATGAAAAATGGCACAGTTTTGAAAAGCATGAGGCGAACAGAGAGTCCCTGGTGTCAATTTACGTGAATCAGTGAAAATAACATGGGACATGTTGCTGATTAAAGAAAACATTCAGGTTTATACTCAAAGGACAATGTTTTAAAAGCAAGTTGAGCATGCTAGGACTGTGTAAATCACTGGCTAAGCTTCAGACCATGAATATTGTGACAAGTTGGCCTACTGCACTTCAGGAAAGATTTACAGGTATTCAAAAGGTTGCCAGAGTTTTAAAAACAGATTTTTTAAAAAAATCGTTCGTGAGATGTGAGTATTTCTGGCTGACCAGCATTTGTTACTGATTCCTAATTGCCTTGAGGACACTGCAGTATCAACCACATTGATGTACATCTGAAGTCACATGTAGGCCAGACCAGGTAATAACGGCAGATTTCCTTCCCTGAAGGACATTGTTGGAGCAACTGGACATTTATGACAAATCAACAGTGGTTACATCATTGAAAACTAGAACTTAAATCATTAGCAAAATATCTTGAGGTAGACTGAAGAGAATTCTTTTCATCACTCTTTCCCATTCACATAGGGAACTGCTGGGATCTGAAACATTCCATATGAAAAGGTGGTGGAATCCTGTACCATACATAATTTTTAAATAAAGATGTGGATTAGATTTATGGACTAACGCATAACTGCTGTTCTAAAGATACACACATAGATTCAACAGCCAAATTGACTTTCTTCTGTTCTGTACGTTTCTATGATCCAGTAATAAATTAAGCATAAATGATAGGAAAGAGGATGAGATGGAAGAGCTGCATCAATTGCACATCATATGTATATGACAGCAGGAAAAAGTACTACGTTTAACAGTCAGATATAGAATCCATATGGATTTCGATGAAAGGTAAAGGAGAGTTTCAATTACTCTGAGGTAACTTTGAGAGGTAACAAAAAAGATACAGGCACTTTGTATTCACAATTCAGTCAGGTAATTATTCCAACAGATGGCAGAAGACTATTAGATCTAGTAATGGAAAACAATTGGGGCAACTAGGAGGTATAAGTCTCAGAGAATTTCTAGGTAACAGTGATCAAAATGTCATAGCATTTAAGATGAAGATTAAAAAGGACATAAGTGTGGCAAAACTAAAGTAACAGCTTGGAAAATCTTGATTTGGGATGATTCAAAATAGAGCTAAGGAAAAACACTAGAAACTTTTACTGTCAAGGAAATAAAATGGCAGTGGGAAGTTTCATATCCAGTGGGAATATACCCCACAGAAAAGGAAACACAAATCAGGAAGTAATGACACGCCATTTACCAGTAAAGTAAGGTGAACAATGAAACCATAGAAAAAGACATGTACAAAGTACAGAAGCAAAAAAAAGGAAATGCAAACATGGATTACAAAAATATTAAAGAAGAAAATTTAAATATAATTAGAAAGGCAAAGACAAAGTACAAAATTAAGCTACCATTGAGCATTGAAGGAAATAATAAAGTATTCCACAGAAACAAAAATATCGAATGATGAGGAAATGGATAATGACACAACAGCATAAATAGGACAAGGCAGAGACAAAAACAGAATGATTAAATAATGACTTTGCTTCAGCATTTGTCAAGGAATCTAACATGATAGATGACATGAGAAAAAGAAAATTTAAAAAATGCAAAAAGCATTCGTATAGAAAGTAAGGAAATAACTAGTAAACTAATCAAACTGAGAGAGCTGAAACCTCTGGTCCGGATGAATTACTTTGAAATATATTAAGATAAATTAGGAAACAAAGCACAGTTACTACTTGCATAAATAAAAATTAATTAGACACAATAGTTAGCACTGACTGACTGTAATTTCAGAATTGAAAATTGGAGATAGAACAATTCCATGGATTCCGTTGACCAATAGGTTTAATGCCAATGGTAGGAATGCTCATGTAATCATTATTCAAGGATGGAGCACAAAATATACGTCTGAACTGAAAGTCTAATAACAGAGTCAAATTTCATAGGATTTTGAAAAAGATTTCAAAGTTGAAGGTCATGACAGCTCAAAATACTTTGAAGTGAGAACATGAAGGATAATCAAGGATGCTGTAATGAGTGAAATGTACTTTTTGAAAGCATTTGATAAACTACAGCAAGGTAGTCTTATGACAAAGATCATCATGTTTAGAGTCAAGGGACACACAGAGACTGTCCAGAAAGTTCACTACATAATAGAAAACAGGGAGTAGTAATTAAAGGTACTATACAGGCTGGCAAAAATGTGGGAAGAGGTATCCAAAGGGATCAAAACTGGGGCTGTATGTAATTGTAACATATGTTATCAGTGATGTCAGATCACATAGAAGCGACTCCTTGGGGAGGACGGCTCCAATGGTATCCTATTAACTATGCCTCTTCAGATAGTGTAAACAGTTCATTCATAGTTCATAGTTCATTAATTTATGAAGTATGTTCCCAATTCAATGGTAAGGTTAAGGTGCTTTTTAAGTCAAAAGGAAATGTTGAAAATAAAATGTACTAAATGCATCATTCAAATATATGCCAAAAAATTAGTGAGAAGACATTGTACAAAAGCATGGGAAACATGATACTCCTAAGGGCATTGGATGATAGCCAAGTACCTGTGACAGAAGCCAGAGGGAGGATTATTTAAATGTAGTCATAGAAACATAGAAATAGGAGAAGGAGCAGCCCATTCGGCCCTTTCAGCCTGCTCCAGCATTTAATATGATCATGGTTAATCATCTACCTAGGTACCCTGCTCCTAATTTCTCGCAACACTGTTTGATTCCTTTGGCCTTAAGAAAAATATCTAACTCCTTCTTGAAACCATTCACAATGTATTGGCCTTAGCAGGATTCTATATGAAAAAAATTCCATGGCCCACCATTCTGGGTCAAGAAATGTCTCTTCAGCTCAGTTCTCAACAGCCTACCCCGTATCCTTAGACTGTGATCCTGAGTTCTGGACTCTCCAGTCATCAGGATTAGCCTCTCTGCATTTACCCTGTTTAGTCCTGCCCACATTTGTAGGTTTCTATGATATCCTTCCTTGTTCTTCTAATCTCCAGTGAATATAGTCTTAACCAATCCATTCTCTCTTCATAAATCAGTCTTGCTATTCCCAGGAATCAGTCTGGTAAACCTTTGTTGCACTTCCACCACAGTCAGAACATCTTTCCTCAGATAAGGACACCAAACTGCACACAGTACTCCAGGAGTGATCTCACTAAGATCCTGTACAACTGCAGCAAGACATCCCTGCTCCTGTACTTGAATCATCTTGCTGTGATGGTCATCATACCATTGGCCTTATTTTCCATTTACTTCACCTCAATGCTTAGATTCAGCAACAGATGCACAAGCAGACCCAGCTTTCCCAATTTATTGTCAATGAGGTAATTATCTGCTTTTCTGTTTTTGCTACAAAAGTGGATAACCTCACATTATACTGTATCTGCCATGTATTTGTCGACACTGAAGCAGAAAAAAGAAAACTGGAGAGCAAAGAAAAACAAAGAGGAGAAAGAAACAAATTCTGCACTCAACTTCTAGAATAAATGCAAAGATCTTCAACAAGAAATGGAAAGTAAGCACTTCATTGTGGATTGGCAGTCAATGATATCTTTACTCAATCCTATTCAAGAATCATATGCAATTTTATTTTTCAGATTACTGATAAGTGATTTCAAGAAAAGAGCTCTTAATATTTTGTTGAAGGAATGCATCAAGCCTTTCAGAAATGTCCAGAAAAGATCTGTTATGCACCCATGTCGTACAGACAGAAACCCAAAGAATCAATTGATGAGTTTGTTACAATATTTTGCAGCAGTGAATGAATTCTGAGTGACTCATCAAATTAGTGCACTTCTACATGGATTAACGACTTTGGGAAAGATATTTTGGGAAAGAAAAAGTAGCATACCATTAATGCATTACTGTGGGATGATGCAATGATGTAGCCATTGTGACGGGTCAACAACATGCTTTAGGTATAGCCAACACAATTGCAATAGTAAGCAAAATGCTCTGAACCAACAAGATCTGTTAATGCTGCAATATTTCTCTCCAACATGTTCCCAAAATCTGTTAAAAAGCATGCAGTACCAAAGTATCCTGAGCATGCATATGCAGAAAACCTGGTTCAAACGCCCAAGTCAAACCACGTATGTGACACAGATTACCAAAATATCAGTACTGTACCATTTAACCAGAAGTCAGGTGACATCATATTATTGTTGAACATGTTTATTTGAGATCACACGCTTTCAGAGCATTGCCCCTTCATTAGGCGTCCACCCTAGTCCAACACCTGGTACCTCCACATCATGGTCACAATTTAATGAGATCATGGCTGATGTGATAGTCCTGAACTCTACACTCCTGCTTCCCCTCCAGTCCTTGATTTTGCTACGGATTAAAAATCTGCCTTTCTCTGCCTTGGATATACTGAACAACACAGCCTCAATAGTCCTCTGCAGTAAATGATTCCACAGATTGACTACTCTATGAGAGAAAAAAAGTTCTCCTCATCTCTAGTTTAAATGGAGGTCCCCATATTCTAAGATTATACTCTCTAGCCTTAGAGTCTTGCACAGAGAGAATCAATCTTCCTGCACCTCAAAGCTCCGAACAGCCTTGTATTTTTCCATAAGATCACTTCTCATTCTTTTAAAGTCCAATGAGTGTAGGAACAACCGACTCAACCACCTCTCAAAGGCAATCTCTCTTTGCCTGGAATCAACTTAATTCACCCTATCTGGCCTGCCTCCAATGCCAGTATACCTGTCTTTAGGTAGGGGGCTGAAACTAGCTTGCAGTAATCCAGTTGATGTCAGACAAGTGCCTTGTATAGATTTAGCAAATCTTCCCTAATTTGATACTCTATTATCTTTGTCATAAAAGTTAATTTTCCATTCCCATCCCTATTACTGTCTGAATTTCAGTGCTAGCATTTTTTTTGGGATTCATGAATGAGTAATCCCAAATTCTGGTGTTCTGTAGCTTTCTGCAGTCTTTCTCCATTTAAATAATATACAACTCCACTGTTCTTGCTGCCAAAGTGCATAACCTCACAGTTTCCCACAGTATATTCTATCTACCAAGTTTTTGTCTACATGCTTAACCAATCTATATCCCTCTGTGGACTCTGTGTCACATTACCACTTGTTTTCCACCTATTTTTGTGTCAGTTTCACACTTGATGACAGTTCTTGCACTTCCCTGTGGCATTCCATCAGTTACAACTTGCGATCCTGAAAGTGTTCTGCTTTTCCCAACTTTGTCATCTATTAATTAGCTAATCCTCTATCCATTTACCATCAGCACCATGGGCTTTTATCATATCAAATGGCCTAATATGTGACACCTTATCAAATGTCTTCTGAAAATCCAAATATATTTCATCCATGCCTCCCCTATATCTATGCTGATTATTGCATCCTTAAAGAATTCTAGTAAATGTATCAGACATGATTTCCCCTAGATCTGAGTGGTGCTGGAAAAGCACAGCAAGTCAGGCAGCATCTGAGGAGCAGGAAAATCAACATTTTGGGCAAAAGCCTTTCATTAGGAATGGATGCCGAAAGCCTCTAGAGTGGAGAGATTAATTGGGGTGTGGGGGGTGGGGTGGGGCTGTGGAGAATGTAACAAAGAGTACAATAGGTGAATGGGAGTGTGGATGGATGTGATAGGTTAGAGAGGAGGGTGGGGAACATAGCATAGAGTACAATAGGTGAATAGGGGTGTGGATGGAGGTGATAGGTCAGAGGGGAGGGTGGAGTGGATAGGTGGGAAGGGAGATCGGCAGGTAGGACAGGTCATGAGGACAGTGCTGAGCTGGAAGGTTGGAACTGAGGTAAGGTAGGGGGAGGGGAAATGAGGAAACAGATGAAATCCACATTGATGCCCTGGGGTTGAAGTGTTCTGAGGCAGAAGATGAGGTGTTCTTCTTCCAGGTGTCAGGTAGTGAGGAAACAGCAGTGGAGGAGCCCCAGGACCTGCATGTCCTCGGCAGAGTGGGAGAGGAAGTTGAAATGGGGGAGTTCCACCACAGAACACACCAGATGGCCTCCTTCTTTAGAGATCACAATTTCCATTGTCACGTGGTTGAAGATGCCCTCCAACGCATCTCATCCACATCCTGCACCTCCGCCCTCAAACCCCACCTTCCAACCGTAACAAGGACAGAACCCCCCTGGTCCTCACTTTACACCTACCAACTTTCGCATTAACCGTATCATCCACAGACAATTCCGCCACCTCCAAACAGACTCCACCACCAGGGATATATTTCCCTCCCCACCCCTTTCCGCTTTCCGCAAAGACCGTTCCCTCTGTGACTACCTGGTCAGTTCCATGCCCCCCTACAACCTACCCTCCCATCCTGGCACCCTCCCCTGCCACCGCAGGAATTGCAAAACCTGCGCCCACACCTCTTCCCTCACCTCCATCCAAGGCCCCAACGGAGCCTTCCACATCCATCAAAATTTTACCTGCACATCCACCAATATCATTTATTGTATCTGTTGCTCCCGATGCGGTCTCCTCTACATTGGGAAGACTGGATACCTCCTCGACGAGCACTTCAGGGAACATCTCCAGGACACCAGCACCAATCAACCCCACCACTCCGTAGCTCAACATTTCAACTCCCCCTCCCATTCTGCCGAGGACATGCCGGTCCTAGGCCTCTTCCACCACCGCTCCCTCACCACCCGAAACCTGGGGCAAGTAGGTTTCATCTTCCGCCTCAGAATACTTCAACTCCAGGGCATCAATGTGGACTTCACCAGTTTCCACATTTCCCCTCCCCCACCTTACCTCAGTTCCAACCTTCCAGCTCAGCACTGTCCTCACGTCCTGTCATATCTGCCAATCTCCCTACCCACCCTCCCCTCTGACCTATCACCTCCACCTCCACCCCCATTCACCTATTGTACTCTTTTCTATCTTCTCCCCAGCTACCCCACCCTCCCCTATTTATCTCTCCACCCTGGAGGCTTCCTGCCTCTATTCCTGATGAAGGAACTTTGCCTGAAACGTTGATTTTCCTGCTTCTCAGATGCTGCCTGACCTGCTGCGCTTTTCTAGCACTATTCCAATCTAGAAGCTGGTTTCCAGCATCTGAAGTCCTCACTTTTGCGGATGATTTCCCCTAGCCAAGTTGACAGTGCTTAATCATATTAAGCGTTTCTAAACACTCTGCTGTTGCAGCTTTCCATTAGACTCAAGCATTTCTCCAATAATAGATGTTAAGCTAACTTGTCTACCTGGCTTATTCTTTGCTACCATGAAATCATATCTTTTCAACATGCGTAGGCTGCATCGCAGGGGGTAATGAATGACAAATGAATTTAAATTGTTGTATTAAATACTTTCATAAATCAAAGATGGCGGTGGAGTAGGACTCCTGAGCCAGAACTTGTCCATGAACTCGTCTGCTCCAACACTATCCTTTCCTTTTTTCTCGCTTTTTTCTTTTCTTTAATTTTTTAAATCTCTATTCACCTTCTGGAGGGAGCTCAGTTGTAGAGACAGCGGCACCGATGGCAACGCCTGATGGCCCAGAGCAGGGGCTTTGCTGGTTGGCCATGAGATGGTTGGTGTGCCCAAACAGAACTCCGGTAGTTGGCAGAATTGTGGAAGTGACTGGGGTTCTGGAGCTGCACCAGAGCAGGACTCTGGCAGCCTGACAGTCAGCGGTAAGGTAACAGCGTGGAGGAGCAGGGATCGAGAGCCAAGTGTGGGAGATAGCAGGACCCCTTGTAAGGAAAGCCCAGTGTGGTGCCATTACAGGCCTGTAGCTGAAGACAACTAGTATTTGAAACTTTTAACTTTATTTCTTACTTACTACTTTATACTTACAAACTATAATGTTGAACATTTAGCATACTTTTTACCTAAGATTTTATTCCTAGTTATCTTGTACCTAAGATGGCGCCAGGAGTGGCATAATCATAAATCTTCCACTATACTCCTGTATCCTTGTACTAGAATACACATGACACTGAAACCGAATTCTAATTCCAATTCTACATGCAAAGCAATGTAAAGATAAAGAGCTCAAATATCCTATGTCTTTCCATATCAGGATAGACGAGAACCAGTCATGGGGTCATGGGGTTTTCTCTATATGTACAGATGGTGGCAAGTAGGCTTTCACTCATTATGGGAGCAACCTGATAAGCTCCCAAAGTGGCCTTACTGCCCACTTTCCTTGTTTTGTTGGGAACCAAAGGCAGAATAACAACACTCAGGGAAAGAGATTCGGCAAAGTCAATGTCTTTTTTATTAGTTTCCTGACCCACAATTGTTTCCCTCAGTTGGCCAGGGACAAATCTCATAAAATGGTCCCGCTGGCCTTTATTTTAGTTACCACTGCATCACATACCATCTTTACTGGATTGTCCAGCAGCTTCCAAGATGAAAGTCAGCAAGACCAGGTTTGGATTTCTGCCTCCATAGATTTCCATTCTAAAGCAGTGCTGGAAGCCTCAAGTATGTTTTCAAATCTGTTTTCAGATGGTCATGACAAAATGGAAAATCAAAACTTTCAGATACAGGATTTCTCAGAGACTTCAGGGCTATTGCTGCCTGTAGGATCTTTAGTGGGGAGTAATATTTAGTCAGATAGGGTCTTCTGCCATGCTGGATTCTTCCAAACTCTGCAAGTCGTCTTCATCGTCAAGAACAAAATGTTGCAAAATCCCAGGTTCATCCTACAATGGAGTGGGAGGGGTGTAGTGAGGGGAGGTAGTGAGGGGAGGTTGTTGTGGAACCATGAGTTCAAAAACCTCAGTATTACTAAGTCAGAATATTAATCATGTTGCACACAAAATGCAAATCCATGAAAAAAAAGATTGAAAATGTGTTTTCAGAAACCATGAATCTTCCAGCTAATGTTAGGAATTCACAGAGTTCTCACTTTCCTGGTTGCTTCCTGGAGTAGATGATCTAACAGCTCTTTTACTTGGTGGAAGTTATGTAGACTATAATTTGGGCGCAAAAGCAGAAACTGACCAGTCGACATTGGAAAGGAAGTGAGTTCCACAGGAGCAGACTTCGTGAAAGGCAAAATAGATTTTGGAAAGTGATTTAAATGTGGGCTAGCAGCGAAAATAAGACCCACCTTTTCTCATTTGAAATCAATCCTATGCTGTTCCAATACTATGAGTACAAGAGGAAATTCCCTTGGCCTCTCTGAATGTGCAGCACAAACTGACAGCTATGAGTCTAGAATGTTAGGGGAGGCTCTTAACTTGACAGGGTGAATGCATATGCAAAGATACAGCAAACTAAAAAGTTGAACTCCTAATTGATATAATTAACAGTACAAAGAGTATATTTGCATGTTTGAGTTCATTCTGAACCTTTGCCTACACTTCCAATGAGTGACAATAATTTAAAAAGTTAATTAAAGCAAAAGGCTGTAATTATTGTTTAATGAAATGTAAATTCATAACATAGCTAGGTTTGTTATTTTGGCATTGGAGAATAAGCTCCCTGTAGATAGATCCTTGTAGGCTGAACTATGAAAACTTCCCATTACACACTATTGTACACATGGGTCCCATTCTCATTAATTTGAAGATTGCATTTATGTTTACTGAACACAAGATCTCAGATGGAGAGAAGAAAAGTTGAATACATCTGGTTACTGACCTAGCTTTAGTCAAATTGAAAATTGAAAGAAGCTGTGTGTTTGATATTTTGTATTTTTTTAACAAAATGTCATTCTCAGGATATGGCCATTTTAAGTAAGGCCAGCTTCAATTCCACATTTCTGGTTGTGCTCTTGCAGTGATTTTGCAGTACACTGGTGATAGAGTTTTGACTTGGTGAAATTTATTGTGATGCTTTTACTTGCAGAGACGTATGGTCCTCTACGGCGCTATCAAAAGCCATTTCTAAATAAATTGATTACTTGAGGGTACAGTACAGAATTGTATGGTGCATAATTAGTGACTTCCTTTCAATTTGAGTGCACACTGATCAATGCAGCTCTCAAGCTTCTAACTATTAACAGAATCAATTTACTAAATCAATAATTTGTCTTCAGTTCGATGTGCTTTAATTTTAGCTTACTGTCTCTTATGCAGTTTCATCTCAAAAACCTTCTGAATGTTCATATATACTAGACCCATGAACTTTTGCCATTCTACTCATTTCCTTGTTTCTGCAATAAATTCAGAAAAGTTCATTAGAAAAATTAATATTTCACAAACCTTTGATTGTATTTTCCAACCAGCTCAGATTTATCCATGTGCTTAAAATTTCAGTTCAGTAATAATTTCCTGCTTTCCCACTTTCTTTCTTTAAAGAATAGAGTAGCATCAACAAATTTATAAATTTAGAACTTTCCAAATGAAAGGGTCAATTCCAGAATTCCAATTTTGGAAGATTAAAGTATCTGCAATCTGTTTGTCATTTTTTTAAAAATTTGGGGACAAAATACATTGCATTTTGGGGATTTGTCAGTTTATGGTCCTCTTTTTTGTTAACACTATTTACTTGCTTGCATTGACATCAGTGAGTTCCTGTCCTGTTTATTGTAAATCCTGATAATATTAGGCATATTATCTTCTTCCTCTGTTGTGAAAACTAACATAAGCATAATTATTCAGAATTTCTGTGATTACTATATTTCATTTCACAATGTTAACAATGTTGCAGGGCTAGTGAGCATGGAAATAAAATAATGGAATTAATGAATGCATAGCTCAAGAGTTGGTTGAGGAGGGAGGGTTTTGGATCCCGGGATTACTGGGGCTGCTTCTGTGGAAGATGGGATGTCTACAACCGGGAGAGTCAGAATTGGATCAATATATTTAAGGGAGGCTTGGCTAAGTGCTGCTGGGAGGTGCTTAAGCTAGTTGAGCAGGGGCAGGGGGTCACGTTGTATTAGTTCAATATCAACACGGCATAGCTTAGAAAAGGAACCAAGGCAGAGTGAGTTCAGACATTTGGTGTCTCAAGGGAATAAGGCAAGGCTGGATAGCTTCTACTGTAATTCCATGAATAGTCGGGGTAAGACAGATGAGTAAAGAGCGTAGATTGATGCATGGAATTGCAATATTGTTGCTACCATAGAGGGAGGGACAAGACTAGCAACTGAACATTCCATGGTATAGGATTATCAGGCAGGGCAGTGAAGGTGCAAAAGTGGAGGAGATGTTACATTAATAGTTAGGAAATCAGTCACTGCAGTAAGGAGGGATGATATCTTGAAAGAGTTGTCAAATGAGTCTTTGTCAATAAATCTTAGGAATAAAAATGGGGTAATCAGACTGTAAGGACTGTATTGTAGACTTCCAAACAGTCAGTGGGGAATTGAGGAGCAGAAATATAGTCAATGAACTAAGGCATGTAAAAGAAAATAGGATAATTATATCAATTACCCCAATATTAATTGGGATAATCATAGAATAAAGGATTTCTTAATGTATACAGGAGAGTTTTTTATGACAACATGTAGATGGACATTCAAGGGACAATGTAGAACTGAACATAATTCTTGGAACTGAAGCTGAACAGGTCTTCAAAGTCTCAGTGAAGAAGCATATATACTGCAATAATTAGCAAGTTATCAAAGTGGAATAGACAACCAACTATTCCCCAGGGCTGGTTGCTCCCTCATGGCCTAATAAGCTTCAGTGGAATACATAAGTTGAGAGTTTGAAGCAAGCTTCCTGGTGTTGGTCATGCTTATCCAGGATACCAAACTCCCAACTTAAATACAAGCACATCCTCATTAAATTTCTCCCTGTTGCTAACTGTAAGAAGTTTACACATTTCAGACCAGATATTGAATTCTATCCACATAAATGTGAATGTAAGAATTTATTATGGGAAATGTGACAAAAGACTATCAAATGATACAAGAGAATGCAAACTGGGAGTTCACGCTGGTCTATCTTTTAAATGAAAATGTAGACTATATACATTTTCCCTTCACTTTGAATTATCATTTCATGCCAATTGTTTTTTTTCAATTTCAAGCCCCATTTAACCTTTCTCTTATTCCATCATTTCTCTCAGCATGGATTTCAGATGGTCCTTGAAAGATAGCACCTCTTTTCTATAGTTCGGAAATTTACAGACTATGATCAATTCCTTGATGTCATGTGTGATCCTATCAACAGTGATGCCATTTTTTTAAAAATGCCTGCTGCCAAGTAACACAAGAATGGTGACTTGGATCAAACACCTAAGAATGGCCAGTTGTTGTGAAACCCTACACAACAAAATTTGGCAGTTTCAGGAAAATCAGTTACAAAAAGGAAGAGAATGACAATTTGAGAAAATGAATTAAGAGGTGATGCAGATCCTCTGTCTTTCAAAGAGCAGCACAGAAGATCTAGCAAAGATTTGTATTGAATCATAATAGGTGAAGCTGAAAAATATGGTCTTAATCAAAAACATAAATTGTTGGAAAATCTCAGCAGCTCTGGCAGCATCTGTGGAGAGAAATCAGAGTTAACATTTCAGGTCCAGTGACCTTTCTTCAGGACTGATGGGAGCTGGGTAAAATTCATTGTTTATGCAGAATATAGGGTTGGGGGTAAGGAGTAATGGCAGATGGAGGTAGAGCACAAAGACAGAAGAATAGGTGGACAAACAAAGGACTGAATAATGGTTAGTCGAGGAGAATGAATATCAGAGAATCCTATGGTGTGGTAACAGGTCCTTCAGTCCAACAAATTCACACTAACCCTCCGAAGAGTATCCCACCCAGACCCATTCCCCAACATTTACCCCTAACCAGTGCACATAACCTACACATCCCTAAACATTATGGGCAATTTTAGCACATCTTTGGATGGTGGGAGAAAACCAGAGCATCCGGAGGAAACCCACACAGATACAAGGAGAATGTGCAAACTCCACACAGACAGTCACCTGAGGAAGAAATCGAGCCCAGGTCCCTGGTGCCATTAGGTAGCAGTGCTAACCACTGAGACACTGTGCCGTCCCGATCTCCTAGGGGGACTGTTAGTGACTAATAATGGGTAATGTGTAACAGCAGACCATGTAATAACACAGCCTGGTGTGCAAGGATGGGCTAAGGACATGGGTGAACTCAAGCCCGAGAGTTGTTGAACTGAATATTAAGTTCAGAAGGCTGCAGAATATCCAAACTGAAAATGAGGCATGTTGAAGTGGCAGGCAACAGGAAGCTCAGGGTCTTTTTTGCGGACAGAAATTAGATTTATTGCAAAATAGTCACCCAGTCTATGCTTCATTTTCCCAATGCAGAGGAAACCACATTCTGAGCAGCGAACACAGTAGATGAAGTTGAGTGAAAAGTAAAGTACTGCTTCACCTGGAAGGTGTGCTTGGGCCCTTGAATACTGACCAGAAAGGAAGCAAATGGGCAAGTGGTACACCTTTTCCTGTTGCAGGGGAAGGTGCTGAGGGGCAGTGGAGGCAGGAGGGTTGGGGAGATGGAGGATGTTAGGAGTAAAGCAAGAGTGGCCCAATGTGTCTGATTAGATTAGATTCCCTCCATTGTGGAAACAGGCCCTTCGGCCCAACCAATCCACACCAACCCTCCAAAGAGTAACCCGCCCAGACCCATTTTCTCTCTGATTAATGCACCTTACACTATGGGCAATTTAGCATGGCCAATTCACCTGACCTGCCCATCTTTGGATTGTGGGAGGAAACCGGAGTGCCCGGAGGAAACCCGCGCAGACATGGGGAGAATGTGCAAACTCCACACAGACAGTTGCCTGAGGTTGGAATTGAACTTGAGTCCCTGATGCTGTGAGGCAGCAGTGCTAACCACTGTGCCATCATGCTGCCCCATGTCCTGGAGGAAACAGTCCTTGCGAAAAGCTGAGAAAGGAGGGGAGGAGAATATGCGTCCGGTCATGGCATTCTGCTAAAGGTGGTGGAAATGGCAACTAATGATCCTCTGGATGTGGATGCTGGTAAGATGCTCGGTGAAGACAAGGGGGGGCTTTATTGCTTTTGTGGTGGGGAAGAGGGGTGTAAAGGCTGACATGAGGGACATGGGTCAGAACATGGCAAAAGGTCCTGTTAATGAATGTCAACAAGTGAGGTTTTTGATTTCTTTTATTCTTCTTGCAGAGGATTATAAATGTCAACACTGTGAAACACAATGGCCATCTAGAAGGACAATGGCAGAAAATACATGAAAACATCCGCACCTTCAAGTACCCCGCCAATCGACTCACCAATTATACTGATGTATTTTCACCATCAATGGAATAAAATCCAGGAATCCTTCCTAACAATAGTGGGGATGGACTGCACCCAATGACTACAATAGCTCATCAAAGCAGCTCACCATCATTTCTCCAGAACAATCTTGGAGGGGTATTGAACGTCGACGTAGCAAGCAACATCTGCATGCCATGAATGAATAAAGAAAAAAATGTTGTAGCATCTCTAAAACTAAGCCGCTAAGCTTGATTGATGAAGAAGTTGAGAGAATCCTGGCAGAAAGGATAGCAGCTACCATCTCATGTTTGTGACAAATGCATTCATTCTACCAGTTCATTAATGAATGACAGGCAAAGCATGTAATGAGGCTCCCTATTGTTTCAAAACTCCACCCAATTAAATGACTTGGAGAGATGATAGTCTCATGGCATTATTGCCAGACTGTTAAAGCAGAGAGGAGAAAGTGAGGACTGCAGATGCTGGAGATCAGCGCTAAAAATGTGTTGCTGGAAAAGCGCAGCAGATCAGGCAGCATCCAAGGAGGAGGAGAATCGACATTTCGGGCATGAGCCCGAAGAAGGGCTCATGCTCGAAACGTCAATTCTCCTGCTCCTTGGATGCTGCCTGACCTGCTGCGCTTTTCCAGCAACACATTTTCAGCAGTGTTAAATCAGAGAACCAGGTAATGATCTGGTGACCAAGGTTTAGCTCACAACATGACATGATTTTTATTTTTGAAAAGTTTGGAAACAAGAAGCTAATGATGACCAAAGGGGGAAACACCTATCAGGTTCACTAATGTCATTTATAGAAGAAACATCCATTCTTACTGGTCTGGCCTGCAGGTGACTCCAGATCTTTTGGGCAATTATGGTTGGGCAATAAATGCTGGCCTATGTAGTGATGCTCACATGCCATGAACAAATAAAAGAAAATGACATCTTTGGATCAAGAAACTCTCTAGCCCCATGCCTTTCTCATTTTAATAAAAGTGATTCAATGAATGAATGCCAAATCCAGACACAGTTCTACCTCAGGTACGAAAGTCATAGTCCAATGAATATTGCTATCATTACATAGTTTTACAGTCCCTTCTGTGGTGAATCCCAGCAGAGAATGGCTGAAGCAACCAGATGACCAGAAAGGTTCTTGTAAATCTTCAAACTTTCTTTTCCTTTGAATTCCTTATCAGCCAGAAGGAGCAGGAATGCCTTCTCAGGCCCAATATAGCATCAACCAATCCCCAGACCTTAGTATTCCCATCAAGAGGAAACTCTCAAACTCTTTTGATCTTCATTGGACAGATAGGCAGGGCCTCCATGATCCTGACCTTGCCAAGTTCACTGTTTGCTATCGAACAGCCATGGAGCCTTCCATCCTACTGGTAATGATCCCTGCTCTTTGACAAGATTGTTCATCAGAACAGCACTGCGCTTTGTCAAGCTCATCTGTTTTTGAGGCTATTCTGCAAGAAAGTAAATCAGGCTTCCTAATACCATGCCTACCCCAATCCACTGCATATTCTCAATCACATTCTAGTTCTCAAATACTAGGTTTAAAGACATCAATACTTGAAGGCTCTCAAGATGAGCTTTAGCAGAGTAACCCAAGTCTGATGCATTGTATGAAGGAAAGGTAAAAGTAACAATTTGCAGTCTTAAATGTTAACACAGTTTTTGGGAACCCAGCTTACTGTGGATGATGGCTTAGGTAGAGACCATTAGCTATATTTGGATGGCATGAATCTTACAGTGAAGTGAAGTCAAGTTGTCATAGTTCCAGAGAACTATAGGACCTCTTTCTCTTTGGAGACATACAACGTGGTGAGTTTAACCTGAGGGTCATCATGCTTTGGGAAAGGGGCAAGATTCAAAAGACAGGCCCATCATGGTGCAAGAATTTAACCCACACTGTTGGCACAACTTTGCATCACACACATGCTTTCCTGCTAACTGCAACCATTGATACAGCAAACTAGTCGTTCATCAAATATCTGGCATCTTTAGGGACATCTACAGTTAAGTCCATCATGGCCATCATTCTCCACATGTTGCACACCCTGCACCCCCTACACTTACAACAAAAAAAGTGTGGAATAGTCCAAACTTCCAGAATTATCAGCTGAGGAGGGATACAACTATTGGCCATGAATATAGACAGTAGTTGTAGGCTCTTCCTTTTTCACTTGCTTGAAGGGATAGTGGTGCAGGAGAAATGCCAATGAACTAGTTCAGAAGCCAAGGCTACATCCTGGGAATGTGGGTCTGAATCCCACAATGTCAATTGGTGCAGACTTTATCTTGTTGTGAGGGAGTTCCAGAGGTCTGATCCAGCAACAGTGTAAAGCAACACATTTCCAAGTCTGGATTCTCCTGTTCCTTGGATGCTGCCTGACCTGCTGCCCTTTTCCAGCAACACATTTTCAGCTCTGGATGATGATTGGCTTGAAGAGTTACTTGTAGGTTCTGGTGTTCCCTAGCATCTGTGGTCTTTGTCCTTCTAGAGGGTAGAGATCAATTGGACGTTGCAGTCTGTCAAATGCTGGTGAGTTGTTAAAATGCATCTTGTAATTTACACTCATGGTTGCCATTGTGAGTTGATAGTGAAAAGAGTGATTCTGCGAGTGTTGAAGATGGCGTGTGAATCAATTGGTCTGCTTTGTCTTAGATGGGTTTTGGTAACATTGTGAAATTTATTAATTGAATTCAAATTTCATTATCTGCTATGGTGGGATTCAAACCATATCTCCAAGCCTTGAAATCTGAAATATTATTCCCTACTTATACCACTATTTCAGAATCTCCGTCTATCTAACAACTTATTTACAGCATTGCACAATACTTCTGGGCTTCATTTCCTCAATATTATACTCGCTGCATGATTTACTATTTTTGTGAGCAATAGGGACTAATGGAGGAGTACTCTACAGAGATGCAGAGCACTTTTTCAATATTTAAATGTTGTCCTCACAACAAAACACTCTGCTTATTATCTCTGTGCTACTTGCTGTTTACCAATCAAAGTTTGTTAAATTTTGAGATGAAATATCAAAACAGTAAGCCCTTCTTAGAGAGCTATATTTAGGATCTAGCCATTAATATTTCAGGACTGATGGCATTCTTGTGGCTTCAAGTACCATGCCAAAAGATTGATCACAAAGATCACAAATTCTAGGTAGACAGTCCTAGGTGGATTAGCCATGGAAATGCAGATTATAGGGATAGGGAGGATCGATGTGGACTTAATGGCATGTTTCCATACTGTAGTGATTGTATGATATTTGTGTATTCAAACATGTTTGAGGTACATAGTGCTTGAATAATTGATATAAATGAAAACAAGGGACTTGTATCAACCTTTCACAATTTTGCCTGATTACCTTTGAACTTATATTTTATCAACCTTTCAAAGATGAACTAAGGAAGCTTGCATTAAAAATCTTGAAAAATATGTTGTATCATTCTGCAACGAACTGAACCAAATGATGCAAACCATCTGTGGCACTATTGTGTATTGGACATAACTTCCTCATGTGGTTAGATACTCCAAGTAAGAGTATCTACAGTGCAAGATTAGTGAGAGTGGTGAGATACCTTTATATTAGTTTAAAACAAACTAACTAACTTCCATAGATCTTAGCCAAACACTGCTTGAGCAGTGGAAACATATGAACAGGAGTAGACCGTTCAGTCTGTCATTGCCTGCTCTGCCATTTAATATGGCCATGGCTGATTGAATACTTCAGTGTCTTTAAACCACACTACCTCCATAACACTTTACTTCATTGGTAATCAAAAATCTATCAATCTGTACTTGAGATATTTCCAATAATTGAGCCCTCTGCAAACACTAATGCCAAAGGCTCACAACCCTCTAAGTAAACACATTTCTTCTCACCTCGATCATAAATTCCATTCCCATATTTGTTAAACTGTGCCCACTGGTGCTAGACTTCCAAATAGGGAAGCATCTTATCTGTGTCTACTCTGTCTATCCCTTTAAGTATTTTGTAATTCCAAAGAGATCACCTCTCATTCTTCAAAATTCTGCAGAATACTTCCTCAATTTTCCCAATCTCTATTCATAAGACAGTCCTACTATCTCAGGATCAAGCTTAGTGAACCTTTGTTGCATCCTCACTATGTCAGTACTATCCTTTTTGTGGTAAAGAAACCAAAACTGCTCAAGTCCTCCAGGAATACTCTATATAAATGAAGCCAGATTTCACTACTCTTGTTCTCAAATCATCTTTGATAGAGACAAACATTCCATTAGCTTTCCTAATCAGTTACAGTGGTTAACCTGCAGTGACTTATTGAAAAGGACACCCAGGTTACCTTGTGCTTCTATACTTTTCAACCTCCTAGCATTGAAGAAGTGCCCTGCAAATCTTGTCCTCCCTTTACAGTGGGTAGCTTCATGTTTTTCCATGTTCCATCTGCCATTCATCTGCCTACTTATTAAGTCTGTTTAAATTGTCCTCCATTCACTTTACATTTTCCTCAAATTGTATATTTCCACTTTACCTTGTACCATCTGCAAATTTAGAACTGTTACATTTGGTCCCACATCCAAATTGATGTATATTGATGTATATACCTTCTAAACATTTCAGGCCCAAGTACCGATCCTGGAACTTCCCCATTTGCCACAAACTGTCAATGCAATAATGACCCATTTATTTTTACCACCTGTTTTCTGCTGACTCTCATTAATTCATGCCAGCACATTATTTCCTATCCCATGTGCTTTAATTTTGCCAACCAAACTTCTGTAAAACTTTATCAAAAGCCTTCTGTAAACCTAAGTTAGCTATGTCCATTGGCTCTCTCTACATAATTGTGTGGTGTCTGAAAAAATCTCAAAAACATTCATCAAATACAATTTCCCATTTGCAAATTCATCCTGAATCATATTATTCAATTTGCTGTCATTTACTTAATTTTTAATTGATTGGTTGATTGATTGTTTATTTATCATTTCCTTTATCATAGATTCTAACATTTTCCCTACTATTGATATAAAGCTAACAGGTTTGTGGTTCTCTGGTTTCTGTATTGCTCCTTTTATTAAATAACATGGTGAAATTTGTTGGCTTCTAATCTGAAAGAACCATTTTGGATTCTATAGAACATTGGAAGCTGATTACCAATGCACTGAGTAGCTCTAATAAATTCCATTATAAATTCTGCTGACTCTGCCTGTATAGGACCAACATTTGTCTTCCCCAAACTGTCCTTTTAAATGCCTAAAGAATGCTGTGGTTCTGTTCGCCGAGCTGGAAGTTTTTGTTGCAAACGTTTCGTCCCCTGGCTAGGCGACATCATCAGTGCTTGGGAGCCTCCTGCGAAGCGCTTCTTTGATGTTTCCTCCGGTGTTTATAGTGGTCTGTCCCTGCCGCTTCCGGTTGTCAGTTTCAGCTGTCCGCTGTAGTGGTTGGTATATTGGGTCCAGGTCGATGTGTTTGTTGATGGAGTTTGTGGATGAATGCCATGCCTCTAGGAATTCCCTGGCTGTTCTCTGTCTGGCTTGCCCTATGATAGTAGTGTTCTCCCAGTCGAATTCATGTTGCTTGTTGTCTGTGTGTGTGGCTACTAAGGATAGCTGGTCGTGTCGTTTCGTGGCTAGTTGATGTTCATGTATGCGGATTGTTAGCTGACTTCCTGTTTGTCCTATATAGTGTTTAGTGCAATCCTTGCATGGTATTTTGTACACTACATTCGTCTTGCTCATGTTGGGTATCGGGTCCTTCGTTCTGGTGAGTTGTTGTCTGAGCGTGGCTGTTGGTTTGTGTGCCGTTATGAGTCCTAGGGGTCGCAGTAGTCTGGCTGTCAGTTTCGAGATGCTCCTGATGTATGGTAGTGTGGCTAGTCCTTTTGGTTGTGGTATGTCCTCGTTCCGTGGTCTTTCTCTTAGGCATCTGTTGATGAAATTGCGCGGGTATCCGTTTTCGGCGAATACCTTGTATAGGTGTTCCTCTTCTTCTTTTTGCAGTTCTGGTGTACTGCAGTGTGTTGTGGCCCTTTTGAATAGTGCCCTGATGCAGCTTCGTTTGTGTGTGTTGGGGTGGTTACTTTCATAGTTTAGGACTTGGTCTGTGTGTGTGGCTTTCCTGTATACCCTTGTAGTGAATTCTCCATTTGGTGTTCTCTGTACCATCCCCCCCACGTCTAGGAATGGGAGTTGGCTATCCTTTTCTTCTTCTCTCGTGAATCGGATTCCTGTGAGTGTGGCGTTGATGATCCGGTGTGTTTTTTCTATTTCCGTGTTTTTAATGATTACGAACGTGTCATCGACATATCTGACCCAGAGTTTGGGTTGAATTTGTGGTAGGACTGTTTGTTCTAACATTTGCATAACTGCCTCTGCTATGAATCCTGAGATTGGTGATCCCATGGGTGTTCCACTATAAACACCGAAGGAAACATCAAAGAAGCGCTTCGCAGGAGGCTCCCAAGTACTGATGATGTCGCCTAGCCAGGGGATGAAACGTTTGCAACAAAAACTTCCAGCTCGGCGAACAGAACCACAGCAACGAGCACCCGAGCTACAAATCTTCGCACAAACTTTGAATGCCTAAAGAATCTTTTACAGAACGTTTTTTTTGTATTTTGGAGAGATTTCACTGATACTCTATTTTCATATTCCTTATTTAATTTTTGGTCCTATTTTACAACATTTTTAAAATGTCCCAATCCCCAGAATTATACTATTCTTTGCAGCTTTACAATTTTTGTTTCCTTTAATCTTGTACAATCCTTAACATTCTGTCTCAGCCATGGTTGATTGAACATTCTTTGACCTTTTTGCACTTTGAAGTAATGTTTAGTTGCTGTAAACCATAATCTCATCGCCGTGAATGATTTATGCATGTATGACCCCATCATTCTTTTGTCTGTGTACTCCCTTTAAAATAAGAACCAGAAAAGACATGGTACATAAGCTATTTTTATGTTAGGGGATTCTAGAACCTGGGAGCATAGTCTGAGAATTAGGGTTAGACTGTTCAGGAGAGCACTTTGACACACAGTGTAGGAGATGTTTGGACCTCCCACTCTGCCGAGGACATGGAGGTTCCTCACCACCAGACGCCTGGAGGAAGAACGCCTCATCTTCCGCCTCGGAACACTTCAACCCCAGGGCATCAATGTGGACTTCAACAGTTTCCTCATTTCCCCTTCCCCCACCTCACTCTAGTTCCAAACTTCCAGCTCAGCACTGTCCCCATGACTTGTCCTACCTGCCTATCTTCTTTTCCACCTATCCACTTCACCCTCCTCCCTGACCTATCACCTTCATCCCCTCCCCCACTCACCTATTGTACTCTATGCTACTTTCTCCCCACCCCCACTCTCCTCTAGCTTATCTCTCCACCCTTCAGGCTCTCTGCCTTTATTCCTGATGAAGGGCTTTTGCCCGAAACATCGATTTTACTGCTCCTCGGATGCTGCCTGAACTGCTGTGCTCTTCCAGCACCACTAATCTAGAATCAGCACAACTCTACCTCCTCTTGCTTCTTCTCTGTCCTTTCTAAAGGTTAAATATCTTGGAATGTTTAGTTCTCAGTTCTGGTCACCATGAAGCTATGTTTTGTAATGGCAATTAGACTATACCCATTCACCTCTAAAAATGCCTTTCAATCATCTATCTCATTTCAAACACTGCATACATTCAGATAGGGTGGCTTTACCTTTGTCTTTTTGACAGCATCCCACTTTCAAAGAATATTAGATGCTCAGTGTTGTTTCTCCTGTTTTCTAGTCTCTGTGGCACATTTTTGATTTCCTGTTACCAACATAATTTTCTTCCAATTTGGGTTAGTCCTCAGGTCCCCAAACTCTTGACAAATAAGTATAAACCCAACCCAACAGCACCAGTAAAAATCCCCATAAGGGTATCATATCAAGACCCATTAAAATATAAAGTTAAAAATCACACAACACCAGGTTATAGTCCAACAGGTTTAATTGGAAGCACACTAACTTTCGAAGTGACCCTCCTTCATCAGGTGATAGTGGAGGGCTCAATCTTAACACACAGAATTTATAGCAAAACTTTACAGTGTGATGTAACTGAAATTATACATTGAAAATTTGATTGTTAAGCCTTTCATCTGTTAGAATACAATGATAGTTTCACTTCTTTCATGTGTAAATCACAAAACCTTTTTATAAAAAAAGTTGCATTCTCGGGTTAGCTGCTAACAATGGTGATAGCTAGACAATATGTTGAAGGTGTTGGCCCCCTGTGTTCTCTATCTATGCCATGATGTTTAGATTGATTCTAATCTAAAAAGTGAGATAACAGAGTCAAAGTGAGATAATAGATTCGAATCAATCTAAACATCATGGCATAGATAGAGAACATAGGGGGCCAAACCTTCAACATATTGTCTAGCTAACACCCATTGTTAACAGCTAACCTGAGAATGCAATTTTTTTTTAAAAAAGGTTTTGTGATTTACACATGAAAGAAGTGAAACTATCATTGTATTCTAACAGATGAAAGGCTTAACAGACAATTAAATTTTCAATGTATAATTTCAGTTACATCACACTATAAAGTTTTGCTATAAACTCTGTGTGTTAGGACTGAGCCCTCCACTGTCACCTGATGAAGGAGCGTCGCTCCGAAAGCTGGTGTGCTTGCAATTAAACCTGTTGAACTATAACCTGGTGTTGTGTGATTTTTAACTTTGTACACCCCAGTCCAACACCAGCATCTCTAAATCATCATTAAAATATAACCCTTCTAATTTGTACAGATGCCATATGCTCTAAAACCAGTTACAATGCTTCCTTTTTACAAAGGTTCTCCAGCCACATATTCAATCGATCAATCTTCCTGCAAGTTTGCTCACTAATGCATGGCACATGGAATAATCCTGAAATTACTGCTAATGTCATGCTTTTTAATTTTTTTCTCAAACTCCCCCCCTGAAATCTGCCTTCAAGACCTCATCTCTCTGCCTCCCTATGTAAATGGTACTAATGTGGATCATGATTTGAAACTATCATGGTATTCAAACAGATGAAAGACTCAACAGACAATCAATTTTTCAATGTATAATTTCAGTTACATCACACTGTAAATTTTTGCTATAAATTCTGTGTGTTAGGATTGACCCCTCCACTATCACCTGATGAAGGAGCGACGCTCCGAAAGATAGTGTGCTTCCAATTAAACCTGTTGGACTATAACCTGCTGTTGCATGATTTTTAACTAATGTGGGTCATAACTTGTAGCTAATTCCCTCCCTCAAAAGAATGTCCTGAAGCCACCCCATGATATCCTTGACCCTTACACCAGGGCAGCAACATACCATCCGAGAAACATTTTTGACAGGCATTTTTGATGCCTGTCTCACCTCCTGACTATGGAAACCCCTATCACTGTTGCCTTCCAATCTTCTTTCTCCTCACCACTGTACAGCTGTTCCTGCACTCCACTCCTTATCAGTTCCATCATAGAATACTGATTAACAAACAAGATAGCATCAGGGACTGCAATACCTGCTTTATTCTCTCAGACTGCTTGCCGGTCATTTCTGTCTCTTCCCACCCACTTCTAAATTGCAGTGTGTATATGTGATATCCATGTAATACTCTAATTTGCAGATGCACAACAAAGACTCCAGCTGCTGCTGAAGTTCCAAACCCAATGCTTTAGCTTGTACCACTGATGACACCTCCAGAAGATGCATTTTTCCGGGACGCGTGGTGTGTCCATGGATACACAAATACTGCAAGATGTACACCCCACTTGGATATACTGTCTGATTTGCCATCCCATAATAGCAAAAAATGTTTGTTAACCTTAGAACACTGTTGACTTACTATAAACACTTCTAGTAACCTTCACTGACATTAACTTTATTTTCCTTTGCTTTATTTTATTATTGTATTTTTCTGTGACTTAGTTTTACTTCCTGATTAGTAGTGATCCTTACTGCAATGCAAGCTGCCTCTTCTTTATAAATGATACCATTTAGACAATTTGAACTTGATCGCTAATCTTATCAAGCAATGCACTTAAAGTTTTTCCTATGATGTCACACATGGATTATTGTTTGCACACTGCCAAGCTGCCAAATAGCCCTGAGGAGAGAGATCTCCTGCAAATCCAGCTTTCTCCACTCTTGGAAGGTGAATTTCCTTCCCTAAAGGATATTTGTGAACCTGATGAGATTTTCCAACAATCAACAATGGATTCATGGTTATCATTAGATTCCTCACTACACATACTTATCGAACTCAAATTCCACCATCTGCCATGGTAGGATTCAAGCTGGAGTCCCCAGAACATTACCAGAGTCTCTAAATTAATAGTCTAGTAGTAGAGTCATAGAGTCATAGAGATGTACAGCATGGAAATAGACCCTTTGGTGCAACCCGTCCATGCCAACCAGATATCCCAACCCAATCTAGTCCCACCTGCCAGCATCCGGCCCATATCCCTCCAAACTCTTCCTATTCATATACCCATTCAAATGCCTTTTAAATGTTGCAATTGTACCAGCCTCCACCATTTCCTCTGGCAGCTCATTCCATACACGTACCACCCTCTGTGTGAAAAAGTTGCCCCTTAGGTCTCTTTTATATCTTTCCCCTCTCACCCTAAACCTATGCCCTCTCATTCTGGACTCACCGACCCCAGGGAAAAGACTTTGTCTATTCATCTGGGTAATCCAAGGTGGTGGACGGGAAACATTTCTGGCTGTAACAGCTGCTCCTTTTTTGAGGCATTTTTAGGTGCTGGAGGTGATTTCCTCGAATTCCAGGAGCAGCAATTACTGTTTTATATGCTGTTGCATTGTTTGGGAACTTTGGAAAAAAAAGTCAAAACAACAGCAGTTTTAAAAGGGAGAAGAACAGACAAAGGAAGCACATGATGAGGTCAGTCCAGGAGAGAGAGAGAGAGAGAAAGAAACTGACACCACCGTGTACCCACACAGTACTGCCTTTGCTGTTTGAATTCATGAAATGCTGGACATCAGAGTGCATCTGGGAAAATTAACAAACAGTGAAATTCACAACTGATCTTGGAGGAACTATTTGGACGAAGTTCACAGCACAGAATCAGATAAGTATATTGTTTTAAGTGTGGCCTACAGAAAGTCTGCAGGAGTGAGAAGAGTGGGTCCTTTCTTGATATATATGTTTTGAGATTTGTCTCTTGATTAAACTTAAAATATAAGCCATAACTATTAATTTAACCTGGGGCAGTTTTGTAGAGGAATAAGACGGTATTATTTTCTGGGGCTGTAGATTGTGAAGGAGCAAAAATGGTCTTTAGTAGAGTTGTATGTGCTTCTTGTCAGATGTGGGAGTTTAAAGAGAGTTTAAGGGTTACTGCAGATTATATCTGAATCTTATCAGATTAAATCTAAGGAAATGCCAGTAGGCCATCACCTCCTCTAACTTGTATGTCAATTTTATTCTCAGTACCTTGAACGATGAAGGCACGCATGCTGTATGCCTTCTTTACCACCTTATTTGTTGGTTCTAATTTGAAGGAACCAATTTAGAATCTGTAGAATTTTGGAAACTGATTAGCAATGCAGTGACTATCTCTAATCCTCATTATAAATTCTGCTGACTCAACTTGTAATGGACCAACATTTGTCTTCCCCAAACTGTCCATTTAAATGCCTAAACAATCTTTTACAGATAATTTTTTTTTGTATTTTTTGGATAGATTTTACTAAAGCTCTAAGCCTTGTACTCTGTTTATCCATTGCCCAAGCAGAGGCTTCACCAACAGCTCTGGCTGTTTCCCAAAAGGGATGGTTGTCCCTTTTGCTCAAATTGATTCCGATTCCTTCATTGCTAGCTGTCAATTTAGTTGAAGGATCTGTAATTGAGATTTGTCTTAAAAGGACCAAGTGGTAAATCTCTAGTCTCTATTCAACTTCAAGGCAGAAATATTGCCATCTAGTTAGCTGGGATGACTACAACCAGATAGATGCAGTTTATCAAAGGCTATTGCCAAGGAACAGCTGTAGCTGAAAAGAACATTTATCTCAAAAGAGTGGTGCAAAAGAGCTCCTGGATTTTAATTATTTTGACTAAGCCTGTGATCAGGCAGCTTGCAAGTAACTTTTGCTTACTATGGTTGCGGCACAGGAGAATAAATCGACATTTTGATATAACACCGAAACAAGCTTGGCTGTGTGGTCAGAAAGTAGCTGAATAGTTTCAATAGCGCTGTGTATTCTGATTAAATGATGTGCCATCAGGCGTACAATGAAGTGTTGTTGCACTAGCAATGCACTAACACAGACTTAATCAGAAATTCTTGTCCCTTGTTGGCTGAAGAGGGTAATTCACTCGATGAATTCCTTACCACATACAATGCCTCTAAAATGAAAATGGCCTCTGCAATGGAAAGTCCAGATAGATAACAAGCAATGGGTAGGAGGAAACCTGAATCCACTGTGAACCCAGAAACATTTATGCTCCTAATTAGGCCAGAGATTCCCAGGGAAGGACTTACTTGCTACAGTAGTAACACTATGCAACTTAAATGGTTTACATTCGCAGCTGATTATAAAAATTCATTCTGGAAGGCAGTCTGATTTTGTTTTATCTCTGTTTAAAGACGTGGCAACATTTCCATATAAATGGATTAATGGGAATAAGCACTTTGAAATTGTTGGCAGATTTGATTATCTTGAATTAAGTTGTTAATCAGAACAAGTATTGTTTTATTCTGCAAACTAATTAAACCCTTAGGAAAAGCAAAATATGTCAAATAATCTAACAGAAATTTTGATAGTGAATATCAAGATTATTTACTGCCCCTGTTATCAACATTGTAAACCTCCACATTTTGGATCCCAAGTAAGAATTTGAAATAGTTTATTTTCAATATAATCTCATTTGTACACTATTACATAACGTCTGGCATTAATTGCTTAACAATGAGAGACACACTGCAACAAAATTAATTAAATGAGGTTCTCATCGAACCTCTCGAAACACCGACATCAGCTTGACTGAACACTTCTCAGATTAACCACGGATCATACACTTTATAAAGAAATATACAGCGTTGTCCAATGCCTGGAGAAATAAAAGATCATCTAGCTTAGGCAACACACAAGGTTTCTGTGCAAAGCTGCTGAATCATTGTCTAATTAAATGGTAACAACTGACTTTTTATAATACCATAACACCATTTTTGAGAATGTAAGGAGCATAATGCAATACCTAAATAGGTAGACAGATGTTATTGGAGCACCACCCATTTTCAACGAGCGACGCATTTCCACATAAGTCTTAAACAAGGGTAAAAATATCCCAACAATAATATGCAGATATTTGAAGAAGATATTATTTCATAACAAAAGATGCAGGCTGGATATTGCATACTCCCACAGGCTATGTTATCAGTGGGAGGAAGACATGTGATGTGGTCTGGGTGGCCAGCTCACCCCCTTCCCACTCACCGTCAAGTGTACCCCCATAAGGTACACGGTATGTGGATGCTAGAATTAGCAACTCACCAATTATGTGTAAAATAAATTGTTAAAGGTTAAGTCACCTTGTTTAAATCTTAATTGATCCCATGCTTATTCCATACACTAGTTGGAATTAGAGCTCCTGTGCCACGGTGATATTGTCCCTACTTTGGTCCAGACAACCTTTGTTCAAGTTCCATCTGCTCTAGATGTGCACCATAACACATTTGGATAGGTTAATCAGAACATGGTACATTCACATCTGTGCTACAAAGCATACTGCCTGGCCAGCTGGCATACAGCAACCCACACCCTGCTCCTGCCCCCAAGGTACCAATTGGAAATCATTAGATTATCTTGGGCATACTATTTTTGCTGTCATGAGGTTGGAACATGCATATTGATACAGTAAAGTTTAATTCCTATTTCTAAAAAAAGTTCTTCAAGTGAAAGCAAAATCACTTGCTCTTCTCCCCCACATCTCCTACCTCCCTTCTATTCAATGACAGCAGTTTTAAATAAAGCACACAATTACAAACCTTTATATTGCCCTTGGGTTTCAATTACTTATTGAGTTTTACAAGAATGCTGTCCGCTTAGGAATTGATTTTAAGGTCACTCAATCATTTCAAATCAGAGAAAGTAAACTCATCTTTTCTAATCCCTTTCTGTCTAAAAACGTAAACAGAAAATAAATTGTTGCTACTTTACACAATAAGCATTTAAGAGAACAATTTCATTTGTTTCTGTCAACAGTCAGAACAACACTGGTCCAGACACATTAGGCATGTTCACTCCATCTTTATCTATTGGGTAAATTCAATATCAGAGTGAGCAGGAACCCTGAGTCATGGCCTTCCATGTCTCAGAGACAATGGTTTGGGAAGAATGAATGAGATTAAACAAAATCTAATTGAGCTTTTCTGCCAGTATGAGTTGTGTGTAACAAACACCTTTCAAAACAAACCATGCTACAAGGTGTCCTTGAGAACTCCAGCATCAGACATTGGCACCCATTGTATCTGATTATCACTGGGTATGACCCTCTGAAGAGTATACTCATATATACATCCTAGAGTTCTGAGGGAGGTGGCTGAGGAAATAGCGCAGGCGTTGGTTGAGATCTTTCAAAAGTCACTGGAGTCAGGGAAAGTCCCGGATGATTGGAAGATCGCTGTTGTAACCCCCTTGTTCAAGAAAGGATCAAGGCAAAAGATGGAAAATTATAGGCCAATTAGCCTAACCTCGGTTGTTGGTAAAATTCTAGAATCCATCATTAAGGATGAAGTTTTTAAATTCTTGGAAGAGCAGGGTCGGATTAGAACAAGTCAACATGGATTTAGTAAGGAGAGGTCGTGCCTGACAAACCTGTTGGAGTTCTTTGAAGAGGTGACAAGTAGGTTAGACCAGGGAAACCCAGTGGATGTGGTCTACCTAGACTTCCAAAAGGCCTTTGATAAGGTGCCACACGGGAGGCTGCTGAGCAAGGTGAGGGCCCATGGTGTTCGAGGTGAGCTACTGGTATGGATTGAGGATTAGCTGTCTGACAGAAGGCAGAGAGTTGGGATAAAAGGTTCTTTTTCGGAATGGCAGCCGGTGACAAGCGGTGTCCCGCAGGGTTCAGTGTTGGGGCCGCAGCTGTTCACATTATATATTAATGATCTGGATGAAGGGACTGGGGGCATTCTAGCAAAGTTTGCCGATGATACAAAGTTAGGTGGACAGGCAGGTAGTACTGAGGAAGTGGGGAGGCTGCAGAAGGATCTAGACAGTTTGGAGGAGTGGTCCAGGAAATGGCTGATGGAATTCAATGTGAGCAAATGGTGAGAAAATTCATAAAGCCAAAGTACAGAGGGATCTGGGAGTGCTAGTTGAGGATCCTCTAAAGGTAAACATGCTGGTTGAGTCCGTGATTAAGAAAGCGAATGCAATGTTGTCAATTATCTCAAGAGGGTTGGAATATAAAAGCATTGATGTGCTACTGAGACTTTATAAAGCTCTGGTTAGGCCCCATTTGGAGTACTGTGTCCAGTTTTGGTCCCCACACCTCAGGAAGGACATACTGGCACTGGAGCGTGTCCAGCGGAGATTCACACAGATGATCCCTGGAATGGTAGGTTTAACATATGAGGAACGGCTGAGGATCCTGGGATTATATTCATTGGAGTTTAGAAGATTAAGGGGAGATCTAATAGAAACTTACAAGATAATACATGGCTTGGAGAGGGTGGACACTAGGAAATTGTTTCCGTTAGGCGAGGAGACTAGGACCCGTGGACACAGCCTTAGAATTAGAGGGGGTAAATTCAGAACAGAAATGCGGAGACATTTCTTCAGCCAGAGAGTGGTGGGCCTGTGGAATTCATTGCCGCAGAGTGCAGTGGAGGCTGGGATGCTAAATGTCTTCAAGGCAGAAATTGATAAATTCTTGATGTCACAAGGAATTAAGGGCTACGGGGAGAATGCGGGTAAGTGGAGTTGAAATGCCCATCAGCCATGATTGAATGACGGAGTGGACTCGATGGGCTGAAGGGCCGTACTTCCGCTCCTATGTCTTATGGTCTTATGGTCTTATACAGCTACCACACCCCGTACTGTGATACAAGGCACTCCCTGGTGTGCACTAGGATCACTGTATAACCTTTAAAGCCCTTTCAGAGTAAATGCAGAAATGCAATCCTTTTGCCAGTGTGAGTCAAGAAATCCAACAGTTCTTTGAATTGATTGAACAGAAGTTCTGCAACACTTACACACACAGAACGGAAGTGAAACATCAAGACAAACATCAACAACTCTACAGTCACAACATAGGTAATTCGAAAACAGCGAAAGGTTGAAGGTTTGCAAGTCACATTACAGTGACAGGCCTGCTATTGAAGCCAAGTGGTAGGTCCTCATTAATCACACAACAGGTCAGAATGAGAAAATATTGAATGTGCTAATAGTCACTCAAATGAATGATAGGCAATGTACCTGCGCCTACAGGTTTCAATCTGAACAAATATTCAGATGACCTTTGATACTGGGAATGCTTGGGACAAGCACATAAAGTGATCAATAAAAGCAAAGAACCATCAACAAAGAAAATTGTTCAATTGAAAAGTAAGGTAAAAGGAGAAGTCATCACTGACGGCAATAAATATTTGGAGAGGTGCATTGAAAACTACATAAATTGTACTGTTGGGACAACACTAGCACTAAAAGCCTCTCCACTCATCGACAGCTCATCATTCATGAAGAGCTGGGTATTGAATTCATAGTGGAGGAGTTTAGCAAAGTTATTTACTCCCTTGCCATGAGTAAAACTCCAGGTACTGCCCCTACATCCTCTGAACTCACCAAACTATTGCTGTAGGCAAAAGTGAATACTACAGATGCTGGAGATTAGACTCAAGAATGTGGTGCTGGAAAAGAGCTGATGAAGGGTTTTTGCCTGAAACATTGATTTTCCTGCTCCTCGAATGCTGCCTGACCTGTTGTGCTATTCCAGCACCACACGCTTGAAACCATTGCTCTAACTGTGTGAAAGTTGCTGTGTCTGCTGATAATAGGAGCAGTGCGGACATTCAGAATGCGGATATTATGACGCTGCATAACTAGAAGGGTGCCCGTAGTGATTGCAGTAACTATCAAGGCATAGGAGAAATATTTACCAGTGTTGCATTAGTTAGACTGATGTCTCCTTCAACACATTGATCCCAAATCCCAGTTTGGTGTTAAAACTGGAAAATTTACAATTGACATGGTCTTTTTAGTCTGATAGCTCCAAGAGAAATACTGTGAATGAAGGTCTCCCTTCTGATCATGGTTATCAATTTCATCAAAACCATGTGAGCAATGATCGTCTATTTCAGCAGCTGGAGGAAACTAGTACTGGCTAAAGCTGCTCATTATGATTATTCTGTTGCTATGACAACATGTGGTTAATGTTAGCTCTGATGGGAAAATGTCAGCAAGCGTTGATAGTGGTGCAATTAGGTCAAACAGATCTGTTTTCTAACAACTATATCCATTGGCATACCCTATGTTGCTGTCATTTACATGTCCTTTACAGAGCATATTTACTGTAATGCTTTGCACACCACCAGTGACAGAGAAGGGTGTACAAATTTCTCACCACAAAGTTGCTTTCATCTGACAATGCTTTGACAGCATTCCACACTGATGGGGAGCTGCAGTGACAAACGGAAAGAGTCACTTGCACTGGGGAGAGATCAGTTTGACCATCAGTGTCTGGCAGACGAATATCTCTAGTCTGGATGTTACCATGCCATCATCTATCATTATTGACTTTATGACATTGAAGGTTGTTGATAGTGTCATGCATCCAGGCTCCACAACATCAGCAATCAATTGCATCCTCATCAGACTCCTCTACAGTGGTGAGACCTGGACACCAAGCAGGACGATAAAAAGTTGAATAGTTTCCACTTTTGCTGTCTCAGAAATATTCCCAACACCTCCTGGCAGGACAAGGTAACCAACTCAGAATCCCAGGAATATGCTAACTTTATCAGTGAAAGGTCAATGCAAAGCCAATTCCGTCTCAGCTCTGTTCATCAGAGGGATGACAGCAATATAGCTGAGGATCTTTGTTGTGGTGAATTTTTCATGAACTCATCTCCTAATGTCCATACCCATACCTCTCCTCCAAATGATAAGTGAGATACTAAGCACTTCACATGAACTGGGCGGCAGTTGTGATTATGACCTTTGAATGTGTTTTAGTCAATCTTTTCTGAAATGCTCTGACACATCGTTGGAGCAGGTGGGACATGAAAAAGGGCCTCCTGGCTCAGCAACAGGCGCAACCACTACAGCACAAACACTGACAGCTTGGAAGGGCATTAGAATAGTTATGTTCAGGAAATATTAAGATGTGTACCCAAGAAAGCAGGGACAAGTGAAACAAGCACCTCCTCAGCCCACTGTTTTCCTCTGTAGCAAATATGGTGGAGCCTGTCTTTCCACAGTGGAGCTTCTAGCCACAGCAGACAATTCTTAACAGAGAGTAGGTAACCATGGTGCAAAGCATTATCATCCAAATTGGAACACTGCACGAATGTAATCATGGCACTCCTATTGTGAAATACTGATCTGGACACTCTGTATGTGTTTGCTTCAGCTTTAATGTTAACTTTGTTAACAGACCAATCAAATCAGCAACGCTTTTCATCCATTCAGTCTTGTTTACTGTTGTCTTTCAAGTAAGCATCTTACCTACCCTTGCCCTTTTGTTTGTCAGACAAGACCCCATGGCATTCAATTCTTCATCATTAGCAAGATCATTTCTCATCATTTTGCACTTCTCAGTTAATAACACATCTCCCTCCTGACTATCAGCTCTATGCCCATCAGTGGCTCAAGAATCCGGTTCCCTCTCCTCTGATTATGATTCTTCTAGTTCCCAACTTCCTTTATTATGTTCTGATATTCCACTTCACAGCACACAATTGCTTCTGTTGATTGTTCAATAGATTCTTTCATCCTGACTGAAAATCCTCTTCTGACAAAGTCCATTACAGTGTCTTTCTCGGATGCTCATGCCGAGGGCTGTAGATCTTCAAGTAGAGTTACAGTGAAGGAGGTCAGATGTTTAGAACAGACCCGCTGGAATATTTCACAGTATCTTTGCATTATACCACAAGGATAATGGAGATCAGCCAACAAACTTGGGCAGCAAAGTTCTGTGAAGCTACAATGGGGAAATCTTGGCCTGGAGATTACAGGGTGACATTGGTATTCTGGCTAAAAGGTCAGGGAGACATGGGTGTGGTTTGATCTTTGAGGTAGGGAGGTTGGGAGGAAGGATGGTGCCCCCAATGCACAAAGTGCATCCCTTGAAGATATTCTGTGCTTTCCAATTATGGAGTTGAGCTCAAATAATTTGTGAAAAGATTGGTATAGCCACCTGACCTTTTTTAAAAAGCCCCTGCTTCTGCTGAAAACAAGCTTTTTTTTAATATAGTAGGAATAATTGGAATTAATGTCTTCCCGTGGTTTAGTGATATTTTGTTCATAGACAAAGTAGAGATAATAATTGCAAGCTGTGCAGCAGAAAATTTGTTTCGCAAATGGCCTTGTGATGTGGACTGTTTTATTCTCTAGATCTTTTCAAAGTAATTTCAAGAGAATTTGAGTGCATTAGTGAAGAAATCTTGCTGCAATTGGATAGAACTTTGGTAAGACCACAGCTCTAATGTGAAGGTTTGATTTTCTTGACTAAGGAGAACATAATTTCCTTAGAGGGAGTGCAACAAGTTCATATGGCTGATTCTTGATCTGATGAAATTGTCCTATGAGGCAAAATTGAACATACTGAACCTAGATCCTCAAGCATTTAAAAAGATGAGAGATAAACTGATTGAACATGGTGCTTGACAGGAAGGATGTTTGGCCTGACCTGTGTATCAAGAACAAGGGGACAGTGTCAGCATAAGGGACAAGCTATTTAAAAATGAAATGAGGCCAAATTTCTTCACTCAGTCAGTGGTGAACCTTTAAGATTCTCTACCTATAGGACTCTCAGTCAATGAGTACATTCCAGATAGATTGTAGATATTAAAGATATTGATGATCATGTGGATAATTTGGAATAGTCTTTTAGATAAAGGATTGGAGACGGTCATTCCTAATTCTGCTTCCTAAGTTCCTAATTTCCTATTTATAAATGTATCTGCAAACTGATGGTTATAATCCATTATACAAATACTATAGTCAATCAGAGTCACTGGTGTTTGGATGAACAGTCTATGTTTGACACCAAGTCTTGCAGACTGACAAAAGAATTACATTGTATGGTGTTTTAAACCCTCCATTAGCCCAACCTCTGGTACAAATCTGAATATTTGTGGTAAGAAATTGAATTACAAACTAATTACATGGAATTTTAAGTTGAAAACTCTTTGTAGTCAAAGTTATATTTTAACATGCCTTCATTTACATGAATAAATCTCAAAAATGGTTGGTTCGTTGGTTTATTTTCTTTGCCAAACATATGGTACCATTTAGTCACAAAGGAAGAAAACAACTAAATAATGCGATGAACTAAATTGCAAACTCATTTATTTCAAAATACTATAAATATGTTGAAATATTTTTAATTTATTTCAAACTTTAAAACAAAGTTTAAAAATTAAAACAGTGCACACCAAAGTGGTTAGATAATTATGGGCTGTGGTCTTAAACTATTAATAGTAAAATGCAGGTGATCACAATGTTTTCTTTTCTTGACTACAGCTATTCAGCAGTTCAAAATCTCTGATCGGCCTTCATTGTTGATTGATGCTGTTCACATGGATGGATAATACTGTTCACAATAAATTATTACAAATCACATCCACAAGGGCCGTGTTGCATCAAGAGTTATTCAGAAAAATCTTCCACTTGAGGGATAATAAGTTTAAAGGAATACCAGGATAAAATGATGCATTGTTACAGTGAATAATCCACCTCTCAATTTCTGGAATGTAATAAACTGTATGATTCTGAATTTGTCTTTTCTTAAAGTCCACTTTGTGAAGCAGTAACAGAATGGCAGCAATTTGCTAGACCTAACATATGGTTACATCTGAGAGCACTAGGAATGATTTGATTCTGCCAGTTGTACTTACATACTTATAAGCCCTTCCATATTGAGATCTTGATCATTTATATTAGCTTGGGTGCTGAATCACTGTCTATATTGGAAAATTGACCTTATATTTTGCAGAATCATTGTCTTTAACTGACTAGTACCTATTCACACTGCACTTATGATGATACTCAAGGATTCAACAAACCATCCTTGACTGCTTTCTGATGCACCATCACATTATTCACTTGCCTTCAGAAGGTGGAAAAATAATCATGACCAAGATTAGAAGATTACTATCACAGCCAAAGACCCAAAGTTTCCTTTTCAACTAAAGGGTAAAGGTTTTGAGAGCTATAACAATCAATCTCACCAATACAAGTTTTGCTTGCTGAGCAAAGGATTCCTCAGAGAATAATATGAGACAATGGACCCCAAATTACCTCTGGAGAATTTTAGGAACAGGTTCAACATCCATCTCACCACCACATTAGTGGGGGAGACATAGATTTTTTTGTAAAGTGACATCTTAGCAGTCAAGAGAACTCTCATGAAATCTAAGAGTCAAAGGAAGACTCAGTCAGGTCTGCCCTTTTGAAGGCACATAGAGCCATAGAGTCATGGAGCTGTAAAGCACGGAAACAGGCCTTTCAGTCCAACTTGTCCATGCCGTCCAGATATCCTAAACTAATCTAGTCCCATTTGCCAGCACTTGGCCCATATCCCTCGAAACCATTCCTATTCATGTACCCATCCAGATGTTCTTTAAAGGTTGCAATTGTACCAGCCTTCACCACTTCCTCAGGCAGCTCATTCTATACATGCATCACCCTTTGCATGAAAAAGTTGCCCCTTAGGTCCCTTTTAAATCTTTCCTGTCTCATCCTAAACTCATGCCTTTTAGTTCTGGACTCCCCTAACCCGGGGAAAAGATCTTGTCTATGCCCTATCCATGTCACTCTTGATTTTATAAACCTCTATAAGGTCACTCCTCAGCTTCTGATGCTCCAGGGAAAATAGCGCCAACCTATTTGGCCTCTCTCTATAACTCAAACCCTTCTAACCTGGCAACACCAGGGTGGCATGGTGGCACAGTGGTTAGCACTGCTGCCTCACAGCGCCAGAGACCTGGGCTCAATTCCCGCCTCAGGCAACTGTCTGTGTGGAGTTTGCACATTCCCCCCGTGTCTGCGTGGGTTTCCTGCGGGTGCTCCGGTTTTCTCTGACAGTCCAAAAATGTGCAGGTTAGGTGAACTGGCCATGCTAAATTGCCCGTAGTGTTAGGTGAAGGGGTAAATGTATGGGAATGGGTCTGGGTGGGTTGCTTCTCGGAGGGTCAGTGTGGACTTGTTGTGCTGAAGGGCCTGTTTCCACACTTTAAGTAATCTAATCAACTTTGTAGATCTTTTCTGAACTCTTTCAAGTTTCACAACATTCTTCCTATAGCAGGGAGACCAGAACTGCACGCAATATTCCAAAAGTGGCCTAACCAATATCCTGTACAGCTGCAACATGACCTCCTAATTCCTATACTCAATGCTACAACCAATAAAGGAAAGCATACCAAACACCCTCTTCACTATCCTATCTACCTGCAACTCAGCTTTCAAGGGACTATGAACCTCCAAACTCTCTTTGTTCAGAAATACTCCTCAGAACCTTACCATCAATTGTATTAATCCTGACCTGATTTGTTTTTCCAAATTGCAGAACCTCACATTTATCTAAATTAAACTCAATTTGCCATTCCATTGGCCGATCTGATCAAGACCCCTTTGTACTCTTTCGTAACCTTCTTTGCTGTCCACTACACCTCCAATTTTGGTGTCATCTGCAAACTTACCGACTATACCTCCTGTTCACATCCAAATCATTTATATAAATGATGAAAAGCGTGGACCCAGCACCGAAGCCACCTGCAGAACAATTTGATGAGAAATCACAGAAGATAACTTAGTTAAGCAGGATAACTCCTCTAAGGGATCAGATGGATTTAAGAGAACAGTTCATAAACATACTCAATCCCATCCTGAGCTGTTAAAAGAACAAATAGTATATTCAGGATCTAATCATGTCAACTGGCATCCAGCAAAAGTATTTGCTGTAGTTGCAACTCAAATGACATACCTCATTGTGACTGAAACACATGAACAAATGAGTAAGAACAGAGTCCATACTCAACCTGCACCTGAGCTGGAAAAGCAGAAGAGATCATCTACAACTCCAGTAAGATCAGTACTCAGTGAGATATTATTGTTCACAAACAGTACAGCGTCAGCAATATCAACATCAAGTGATACATTAACAAACTCAAACACATCTGCAAGACTAGGAAAAATATATACACGCCACCTGTACAATGTACCAAATATAAAATGATGAGAACAATGAATGCCGAATCCTCAAGATAGATGCACAACATACTACGTCAGCAATATCATGAACAATGCTTTTCTTAGAAAATTGAAAAGAGTGTTAAAAGGTTCTTGATGTGTTCAGGTTAACTAGAACAGTTGATTGCTACTCTTCTTTCATAAAAAAAGGTTAATGATCGGAATAGTTATATTGGCTTTGGGCATTGTATATATTTTTTATAGAAAGAACATTGTAATGCTGTTGAATTATTGATAAAGAGAACAAAATAATTGTAATGGGAATAAATATCCTGGGGTGCACACCTGTGCAACAAAAAGTTAATATTATTTACTGATTTGCAGATTGTTTGTGGCACTGAGGAGTCAATGGTTCATGTATACATAGGATGTCTGAGGCTGCAGACCCACTTTCATTATTATACAGGCCACTGCTAAACTTCTGTTTGCAATTTGGTCCCACATTCCTGATCTTTAGTCACCCACTGCTTGGGAATTGTCTCACTGGCTTGCTCCTTAGTCTGACCAAGGTCATCATCGACAAGTCCAGGAAGCAGGCATGGGTGTTGTTAGACGTAACTGTGTTGCTTCTCTTCCACTGTTAAGTTTCCATTCATTTGTCCCTGAAGAGACAGAACATGCAATGTTCAGCAGTACACTTGAGACCTCCTGCAACTGCTGGGTACTTAAGGGACTGGACTAATCTCCACCCAAAATATCATTCGACATTAGTTCACTATGTTTCCTTCGAAAGCCTTTATTTTGTTGTCACATCCCTTCAAGGGGTTTTCAATTATTTCATTAGATTAATTATTTCATTTATTTAATTGCTTTCCAAAATTAATACCTGGGATAACATATTTACTGTTCCACAGAAACAATCTATCAGTTGACCAGCCAACTGTTGAGCTGCAAGAAATACACTTAATAAAACCTGAGAATTTTGAGTTGAAAGTGTGATTATTTGTAACTGATGGGACCAAAAATACATGATGGTGGCAGTGGCTAATTTGATTTCTGCTTGCAGGAAGATAGTTATAGCCAAAATGTCATTACTTTTATTACTTTCTACTTATCTATAACTTCCTGGAACATAAATTAATGAGTTGACTACACTGTATTCACACTAGACTTAATTGAAATTATCTTTCTTCCTGTGATTTTCAAAATCCTAACTTTTATAAGATGGTACTTTCTCAAGGCAGTAGCATGAGCACTGGCAAGGACAGTAACTGTTGTCCCTCATAACTGTAATTGAACTGGAGAGAGATATTGAGGGAGGAAAGAACTCGGTTCACAGAAATGTTCAGAACCTGAAGATCACAGTAAACTATTAGCCAAAGAATACTCCCGCTAGAATTAACAAGTAATGACCCAACATTTCAAGGAAAGAACCTGAAGAGAAGACAAACATGTTTTTTCTTTTTCATGACAGAGATCACTGATAGAATGAGGTTAACCTTTCAAATAAGTCTACAGTCCAGAATACTACATAGTAGCTTTTTACAGATGTCAGTCCAGCAGTAGATTCTGTTGAGGTTGAAGGTGCTGTCCTACTTTCTCGTAGAGCCTCTAAATGTCAATGTCATGACCACAGCAATGTCATACTAAAGAAAGTGTCAAAATGGTTCCACGACATACAGAAAGAAAAATTCCTACCCTAGACATAATAAGTAAACCTTCATTTCCTTGTCACCAAAATAATCTTCAGAAAGCTCTTTTTCTTCTTTTTATCCATAAAGGCCATACCAAGATCAGAAAACAAGACAGAAGGAAAGGAGAACAGGAATTGCAACTTCTTACCTACACTTTCAAGAGTCTGTGATAATGAGAGTCCCAGAGTTTTCTCCTTTGAATCTGGTGCATTCAAATTATTGTGAGTGTCAAAATCAAGTATCAGCTGTCATCATACTCCAGCAATGTATTCACCTTCTAAGAAAACAATAAGAGAGCATGTAAGTCCTGTATGTCCAATAAGGCACCCTAGTACACTGTTGGAGATTAATGTCTCAGGAAAAAGAAGAAGCAAACTGGATTAAAAATTTCAACATTCATGGTTAAATGATAATGGCTAAAAAATTTGGGATGGAGATTATTAAGTCTAAAAATAGCTATTGACTATGTGTGAAAGAAACTATGTCAAGTGATATCAATTCACGCAAAGCAGGACCCTGAGATTGTATTGTTCCAGGTAAGATGTCCTCCCTGGTCATCCTTGTTATATGGTTACGTTCAGTAAAGCCTTTTACTCCAGACTCACAGAAGTGTGAAACTTCCATTAATAAAGCTGCTTGCTTTTTATGAATTATTATCTATGAGTATTAGTCCACATAAATAGTTGAAAAGCTGTTCAGCTATGAAACTTCCAAATACTCAACCTTCTTTGCAGTGATGGCTGCTTTGCCTATTGTGATTTTCAACAATGTGTCTCGTAATTACTTTAATTGGTAGCAGAGTGGAGGTCATAGGCCAGATGTTGCAATGAAAATAGATGCATTCAGTTTGGATTAATGCAGTGAACCAGGACCATTATAAAACTTCATGATGACTATGTTTGCCAATTCTAAGGTCAACATTTTGCTCTTTTGATTCTTGAAATTTTGGAGATACTGTCAGATTGACTTGCTTAAATTTTGTACTCTTTCACAATAATGTTATAATAATGTAACTTCCTTGAATAATTAAATAATACCAAGAAACCAGTTTGACTTTGCATGTGTCTCCAAAATAATCGTCAGAATATCACATTAAAGTGGGTATTATTCAATGGGGGCAAGGAGCTGATATGTTCAAAGAATATTGCAAGCTATGAGCATGCTGTTATACTGCTGTCTCTGCTGTCAACTCTGTTACTTAAGTGCAAATCTTACATAAGCCAATGGCTTTGAAAGGGTTAATTTTCATGCTACATTGGTTTCACCAACTCTACTTTTTTAACTGACAATCTGTAGTTGGACAAAAGTGGATATACCCCAGTTTTCAGAGGGAGCAAATGTGTCTGTACCAGCCTTCTCAAGTCTGAATAATTATGTGTGACCTATTGTACTTGTACTTATTGTTGTCATGCAAATAAACCTTTTTGTTTTATGTGATCAGTGCCTCTTCTGTCGGTAATCCACAGCGATTCATTCTCTACCAATAATCACTAGATAGGCCCAAATTGAAGCAACGACAAAGGAGGACAGGTGGCAATGAATTATCTCAAATAATCCTTGCCCAATACTACATACTGGGCTGGCAAATACTACAAACTGCTCTGATTGACTATTTGAGAAGATACGACAGTTAGTTTAGTTAGTTTAATAATGTCCACCTAAAGTTATGCATGCATTTATTGTGTTCAATCTACTTCATAACAATATTCATGGGAATGAAAAGAGACATTGCTGGAAATACACTGCAAGTTATGGAGGGAGAAGTAATGAGTCTATAGCTTCTTTAGAATGACCAGAACATCAGAAGAACAATTCTGAAGAAAAATAATGGCAACTTGAATATTTAAATCTGGCTGTGAATTTTTTTCAACAGTATGCTATTTCCACTGTTGGAACTTGAACCAAGATTTCTCTTATTTTTCTTTCTCCCAGGTGATTAGAAATTGCATTTTATGTGTCAGCATCGAGAATGGAAAACACATGCAATTCAGCTGTGGGAGCGGCTTCCCAGTGGTGAAACCTTCCATCAGCAGATAATACAGCAGGTATTGCCACACAGTATAAGAGCTTCCTGGACAGAGAGGGATACATTCCGTCCTGACTACCACTCTCTTGTCCAACTCCATTGCTAATAACAAGACACTTGAGAGCACAAAGGTTCGGGTGTTTTTCATATTTGAAATTCACTTGTAAATATTTCACATAACATCAATTTTGCTTTAATCGCGTGCTCATCTTTGTCATTTGTTTAATAAGGCTTAAGCAGATAGCTCAGTGTACTGGCACACTTCACAGTTGGCATGCTTTGATGGCTACGTGGGAGTTAGAAGCATTTCAATTATGGTTCAGAAACATTTTGTTTGGTCTTTATGGAATATTCATGTTAAGATTGAGTCCTATACTTGCCACTTTGTGAGACAGGGTTGAATTTGGAGGCTCAGCTGATTCTCAGTTCTGTACACTGTGAAGAACATTGTCTGAGATCACTGTCAGCAGGATAATTGAAATATTAAGGGTGAACCCAATGACCTGCAGGGACACTGTCAGCTACATCCTGAGATGGATGCACATGGGGACAATACTGACATCACACTTAAGGCCCCTCATTTTCTTACCTTGACTGATTGTCCACACACTTCCCCTTCCTCACATGAAGTCTGAAACTTCCCATTCTACTCTTCATTGCAGCTAACCCTTGGAATCTTATTCTATTATTCTAATGACCATGACCTCACTTTGCAACCTTCTTCATCACTGGTCCTGTCTTGCCTGTCCTGAGTTTCCATGCAAGCTGCCACTCTTCTGCTTCCTTCTGTTGCGTTATAGAGTTGAACAAAGAAACTCGCTTGCTGAAACTTTATTGCTGGAACAGCACAGCAGGTCAGGCAGCATCTAGGGGACAGAAGATTCGACGTTTCGGGCACATGCCCTTCTTCCAACACAAAGAAACTCGCTTACCTTACATACAACAACGCCAAGCTGACAGATGCATGCCACCTTTAAACAAGGATAAGATATTTCCAAAATCACTTTTTTACACTTAAGCGTATTTATATCATGCAGATATATTGCATGTTTGAACCCACCACAAGCTGACAATATATCACTGACTTTGTTTCTGTTTCTCAAAATGCTGTACGAAAATTGAAATTTCATGTCCCACGTAATTCATCCGTTCTACACATAATGTTTCCACTCTTACAGGCACCATCACATTATCCCCTCTCTGCAGATACTGCCTGCCCAGGTCAGCATTTCCAGCACTTTCAGCTTTTGTTTCACATTTCCAACATCTTTAATATTTCATTTTTATATCAATGCTTTGTTGGTATTATTTATTCAAAATCAAAAATGATAAGTTGCTTTAAGTAGATGGGATCCAGACTGTTGTTAGTACTCATTTGGCTAATTGCATGTTTGTTCTGGATGTTGGTGTAATTGGTGAGTTAATTGATAAGCTCTACAATTAAGAGACAATCTTTAATCACAATAGAAAAACTTTTAGAATGTTGTGGATTGAGTCACATCAATACTCTACCTGTGATATTCAGGCACTGTGCTAACACAGATTCTCCTTTTTCAAGTGCCAGAACATGGATTTAATTCTGCTGCCTCGTGTTTACGCTGGCCAAGGTACTGCAGTGGTTTGTAATTGCCTTCAGCAAATGGTTGACAAGATGTATGTTAAAAGGATTCAAATGTCAGCACTCAAACTGCTTGACTGCATTCTGAATGTACCTTCAAGTGTTGGAGAGTGGCTTGAACTCAGACCTCTGGCTCAAAGGCAGGATGCTCTCCACTTCCCACAAGATCTCCAACCCTGACTATATTTGTCAAATAATGGTCAACTTATTTACAAATAAACTCGTGTTCCCTTTTAAAAAAATTATGACCAACATTTTTTTTACAAGCAGAACATTTTTTAATTTTGAACGTTGAATGGTTGAATGGCCGGTGCTGTAGGCCATGGAAATGGAATAAGGTAAACAGCAGCTTTTCATAGCAAGACAAGGATCAGTGAACTTGCAGCTATTAGTTAGCTCACAACTTTGTTTCAAAGACAACTGCAATGAAAATCAATAGGCCTTGTGGTGAACCCAAGAGTTGCGCACTGTCATGCATTACATTGTTGAGGCTTGCCAGGAAAAGAATGCGAAAATTACTTTTGGGAACATGAAGTTGCTTTAAGAAATTCCTTAAAGGAGCCATTAATTGGCTGTGACTATTTCCTCCAATCCTTTTATTGCAACGGCTTGGAAGAAATTTGAAACTAACCCAGAAGCAATAGCATCCTAAACAACTTTTAATTGTCAAAGCCTATCCAACACTAGTTCTGGAGCCTTCCATCGTTTCGAAAACGCGGCTCTTTATTTTCTCTGACACTTAATGGTAAGGTCCTTGGGAGTGTTACTGAACAAAAACACCTTGAAGTGCAGGTTTATAGTTCCTTGAATGTGACATTGCAGGTAGATAGGATAGCGAAGAAGGTGTTTGCTTTTCTTCATTGGGCAGGACGTTGAGTATAGGAGTTGCAGGTCATTTTGCAGCTGCACAGGACATTGGTTAGATCACCTTTGGAATATTGTGTGCAATTTTGGTCTCCCTCCTTTTGGAAGAATGCTTGAAACTTGAAATGGTTCAGAAAAGATTTACAAGGATAGGCTGAGGCCCTTTCCCTAGAGCATCGAATACTGACGGATGACCTTATATGGGGCATGGATAGGGTAAATAGACTAGGTCTTTTCCCTGGGGTGGGGGAGTCCAGAACTGGAGGGCATAGGTTTAGGATGAGAGGGGAACAATTTTAAAGGGACCAAAGGGGCAATGTTTTCACACAGAGGGTGGTGTGTGTAGGGAATGAGCTGCCAGAAGAAGTCTTTCAGGCTGGTACAATTAGAGCATTTAAAAGGCATCTGGATGGGTATATGAATAGGAAGGGTTTAGTGGGATATGGGCCAAGTGCTGGCAAATCGGAATAGATAAGGTTAGGATATCTGGTCGGCTTGGACAAGTTGGACTAATGGGTCTCTTTCTGTGCTGTACATCTCTATGACTCTATGGCTGTATGATTGAGAACCAATCCTTGCAGCAGAAACTATTTGTGTAGTAGGTACGCAGTGAACTTCTTAACTCACTTACTTATTGTTTTTCAAGTTCAGCATAATTTGCATGCATCCCTAAACCCAAGAACCTGTCAATATTTCTTGGTAGAACCTTTTGATGAGTTAAACATCATCTTGGTTTGCACATAACTGTAGTATTTCTTGCTTGAGGACAAATAATGTAATTATTTCCTTTATCATTTGACAAGAGATTAAAAGGAGATAATTTTCCTTTTTGATAAATCTGCATCTGACATTTTGTTTTTTTTTTCTACATTAGTTTAAAATTAGATGAAAATGAAGCATTTTATAACTTATTTACCAAATCACTTGTGTTTTAAGTGTTAGTCCCTTGATATAAAAGATAGTGTGTTTGTCTGAAGCCACATATAAATATCAGAGTGTGAAACAGATACTGTAAGTGTGTCATAGACATTTTAGCTTTAGTGGCAGCACAAGTCACATTCAGTATTGATGCACTACTACAAATTAATTTGTTACTAAACACTTTCTGAAATATCATTTATCCATGAAGGGCTTTTAAAGTTATATTCTTACGTTCACAGTTACTTATTAATGCTTTCCTCTATTGTTGGGGAAAATATTTGATAAATGGTTTATGTATACGATACAAAACATATACAAATAAAAATTAATCTTGAATCCAACCACCTCTCTTCAGTTTGCTTTCCTGTAAAATCTCCATTAATAAGACAGATTTCAAACGACTAATAGGACTAAGTAGGTATTGATACTAATAACCAGAATGTTCTGTAAGGTTTCCTTCTGTTCTATCAACTGGACTTTCAGATTAATTTAGAGCTTAAAGTGTTCATATTTTATATTTTACTAAAATGTCTATGTTTTAACAATGTTATATTAGTATTTGATTTAAATTAACTAAATTTCAAGGTCTATGTATACCCGTACCCAGATTTTCACAGCATGGGTGACATAGTGGCTCAATGGTTAGCACCGCTTCTTCAGTGCCAGGGACCCTGATTTGATTCCACCCTTGGGCGACTGTCTGTGTGGAGTTTGCACATTCGCCCTGTGTTGACTTGGATTTCCTTTGGGTGGTCTAGTTTCCTCCCACAGTTCAAAGACGTGCAGGTTAGGTGGATTGGCCATGCTAAACTGCCTAGTGTCGAGGGATGTGCAGGCTAGTGGATTAGCCGTGGGAAAATGCTCTTTGGAGGGTCAGTGTGGACATCATGGGCCGAATAGCCTGCTGCCACATTATAGGGATTCTATGATTCAGTCACCACTGCTCAGAGTCAGCTGATGAGTGATAAAACACAGCTCACGTATGATGTTTTATTTGATCTGTTCATGTATGTGATCACCAGTGGCTGGATTAGCATTGATTTCCCACCCTTAATTGTACGGGAGAAGATGATGTTTGGCTGCCATCCTGAATTGATGTGATCCATGTAATGCAAATGCACACATGGAGTGCCGTAACCTTGAACTAGCATCACTGTAGGATCAGTGATATAGGGATGAATCTTACTTTTTTTGGTGAGATCTAATTGTGTTGAGCTTTTCAGAGGTCTTGATAGTGTTCCCACTGTATCTTACCAACTTCATCACATTATTATTTACCCTCCCCCATGGCACCATCAAATTCAGGCCCTATCATACAATGCATTATTCTCAGAACAACTTGTCACTCAGTTGTTATCTGTCGTCTCTGCGTATCTGGATGAGCAGAGGCATTCGGAAGCTGCCCTCAGTTAAGAACAGATTCTAAGCACGTCACTTCTCCAAAAGTGAAGGGCAAGAGCAGAATATCCAGGGAACCCTGCATGTCAAGGGATGTCATGAGGTTGATAAAAAAATGAAACACTTTTAGAGGACTGACGTGTTTTGATAATGCTAAGGGTACACTAAGACCTTATTGAGGGCACTATGATGGCTCGGCTAAAATGGACTGTATGTGAATTTGTGCATTTTAATAAAAAAGATGGGATTGGCATAACACACTGCCATACAGCAATTCATGAGCTCTCCTTCCCTGAGGACTGCTGACCAGCAAGGCAAGCTGCTTGGTTGTGTGACTGTACTAATTGGCAAGACAAGTCGAGGCAGGATAAAGCAAGGCAAGGCAGGGATGCTGTGCCTAGACAGATGTGAGCAAGAACTATGAAAGCAAAAATGGAGCCCTGTGATGCAGGTTGTTCGGCCCTTTGTTTAGATGCAATGGGCTACAGGTCTTTTACCTGTGATGTAGATTTCTATCAACAATACATAAGAACAGAGATTTAAAAACCAATTCAATCTACTAAAGTGGACTAGAAGGACTGAATGTTTTTGAGCATTGCAGGCTGGGTTTGAATATTAGCATGATGTAACATTCATCAGAAACCTATCCTTAATTATCCCTATGTTGCAAAAGACCTCGAAATAACTCTGTGTACTATAACCAGTTAAACAAAATGTAAACAGAAGACTCTGTCTTATCCTGAGTACTAAAATATCAATCAACTTACAAAACCAAGAATCTCAAAACACAAATGTTCAACTACCAATGTCAATGTTACCAATAACCTCCTCTGCAATGGTGTAGAAGAGGAGTGAAAGGTTATGATAGTGGGTGGCATAGCTATTACTTTTGGTGCAGTTGGCTCGTGTCCCAATCAAATGAGTAAGCAGCGTAGAGAACATTGAGTCGTAGAGTCATAGAAATTTACAGCATGGAAACAGACTCTTCGGTCCAACCCGTCCATGCCGACCAGATATCCCAACCCAATCTAGTCCCAGCTGCCAGCACCTCCAAACCCTTCCTATTCATATACCCATCCAGATGCCTTTTAAATGTTGCAATTATACTAGTCTCCACCACTTCCTCATCCCATACACATACCACCCTCTGCGCAAAAACGTTGCCCCTTAGGTCTCTTTTATATCTTTTCCCTCTCGTTATATCTATGCCCTCTAGTTCTGGACTCCCCGAGCCCAGGGAAAAGACTTTATCTATTTATCCTAGCCATGCCCCATATGATTTTAAAAAAACTCTATAAGGTCACCCCTCAACCTCCGACACTCGAGGGAAAACAGCCCCAGCCTGTTCAGCCTCTCCTTATAGCTCAAATCCTCCAACCCTGACAACATCTTTGTAAATTTTTTCTGAATCCTTTCAAGTTTCACAACATCTTTCTGATAGGAAGGAGACCCAAATTGCATGCAATATTCCAACAGTGACCTAACCAAAGTCCTGTACAGCCGCAACATGACCTCCCAACTCCTGTACTCAATACTCTAACCAATAAAGGAAAGCATACCAAACACCTTTTTCACTATCCGATCAACCTGCGACTCCACTTTAACGGAGCTATGAACCTGCACTCCAAGGTCTCTTTGTTCAGGAACAGTCCCTAGGACCTTACCATTAAGTGTATAAGTCCTGCTAAGATTTGCTTTCCTAAAATTCAGCACCTCGCATTTATCTGGATTAAACTCCATCTACCACTTCTCTGCCCATTGGCCCATCTGGTCAAGGTCCTGTTGTAATCTGAGGTAACCCTCTTCGCTGTCCACTACACCTCCAATTTTGGTGTCATTTGCAAACTTATTAACTGTATGTCTTATGCTCGCATCCAAATCATTTATGTAAATGACAAAAAGTAGAGGGCCCAGCACTGATCCTTGTGGCACTCCACTGGTCACAGGCCTCCAGTCTGAAAAAAATAATCTGAGGCAACCTTCTTCACTGTCATTTAATGCTCAATTTTGGTGTCATCTGCAAACTTACTAACTGTACCTCTTATGCTCACATCCAAATTATTGATATAAATGATGAAATGTAATGGACACAGCACTGATCCTTGTGACACTCCACTGGTCACAGATCATCAGTCTGAAAAACAACTTTCCATCACCACTCTCTGTCTCCTACCTTTGATCCTAGTGGCTAGTTCTCTCTGTATTCCATGAGATCTAACCTTGCTAACCAGTCTCCCAGGGGGAGACTTGTCAAACACATTACTGAAGTCCATATAGATCACATCTACTGCTCTGCCCTTATTAATCCGCTTTGTTACTTCTTCAAACAACTCAATCAAATTTGTGCGACATGATTTCCCACGCACAAAGCCATATTGACTATCCCTAATCAGTCCTTGTCTTTCCAAATACATGTACATTCTGTCCCTCAGGATTCCCTCCAACAACTTGCTCACCATCAATGTCGGGCTCACTGATCTATAGTTCCCTGGCTTGTCCTTACCACTTAAACATGCACAGTTAATTGTCTCAGGGTGGATGTGAGTGAATGAGGGAAGATGTTGCTGGTGCAGTAGTAGAGAAAAAATGGCACTTACGCTGGCTGAATGGAGAAAGACTTGACCTGCTTCCTACAGTAATGTGCATTGCTCCATGTGGCTGAGACTGCTTTAACTTGGTAAATTTGGACATGACCAGGTGTTGTGCTTTCCACTGTTGATCCTAATGGAAGAAGAAGAAGACCCAGCTATGCATCATCGTTTTTTGCAACTGCATCACATCCTTGCCCGATCAGTGGGATGCTGGTTTCCTCCTGTCTTCCATGTCCTGGTCAAGTGTCAAGAAATATGCAGGACAGCGCCAGATAACACTGCTTGTCTGGGTATACAATGGACTTTTTAAAGATGGAAGTGATGCCAGTCCATTCCAAGATGTTCTGGCAGTAGCAACTTCTTCCATGTATGGAGAGTGCTAGAAGGGGGATAGAATCAGATGAAAGGTGTGTCAAAGGGACAGGGTAGTTAATAATGAGGCATGTTTGGCAAGATACTGCACAACGCTTCACTCGGCATCTCAGAAAAAAAATCATCCATGAAACTTGATGTGACTGACAGTTAAAAAAAGAAGATCCAGCCCAATGTGTTTTCAAACACTTTGATTGTGGTTACTGATATCTTCATATCTTCATTGAATAACTGGGAGAAAGTGAGGACTACAGATGCTGGAGATCTGAGTCAAGAGTGTGCTGCTGGAAAAGCACAGCAGGTCAGGCAGCATCCGAGGAGCAGGAAAATTGACGTTTCGGGCATAAGCCCTTCATCAGGATTCCTGATGAAGGGCTTATGCCCGAAACGTCAATTCTCCTGCTCCTCAGATTCTGCTTGACCTGCTCTACCTTTCCAGCACCACACTCTCAACTCTTCATTGAATAAGACTATTCTGAAGAAATCATTTTGGACTCAATATGCTTACCTGTTTTCCCTCCACAGATGTTGCCAGACCTGTTAAGTCTCTCCAGTACTTTCTGTTTTCATAAACTGTCCTGTCATTTTGTGTGAAAATCTTGCTGAACCTGCAAAACAGGTCTGTTGGTTTGGTAGCCATGAGGTGGTGAGTGAGGTCAAAACACAATATACATATCATGCAAAAGTCATATTACAACATAATTAGCTAAGAAAACCAACAAACATTTTTGGTGCTTAACAAAGCATTAGGCGTACATGTTGGTTGGAATAAAGAACATTGAAATCATGCATGCTTTTGCGAATATTGTAAGAATGTCAACATTTGGCTCATTGCATTAATGCTGATGCCAGTTTTATATTAGAGGTATCTGGTCTAATACCACTTATTGCTATTTGGACAAATATTTTACCCTTCAAGTGGTTGTCAAATTCTCTCTCTCTCTCTCTCTCGAATGTCAAAGTTGACTTGCAAAACACGTTCTCATGCTCTAGTAAGACTTATGTGCTTATGCTAACTTATACATAGGATCCAGAAAATGAAAACAATATTTTAGTCTACAATATTTTAGTCTAAACATTCATATTTTAACTTTCCTCAAGCTTAGCCATCTTTGCTGGACTGAATATTATCATCCTCATTCTTAGAGGCTGAATTCCATCTTCCCTCTGTATACTGACTTCCAAGACTTGTTTATTTTTCCTGTAATCTGGTGCCCAGATTACCATATGTCTTGTTTCAGCAGCAGACTAAACACATGAGAGATGGAAGCACAACAGATGATCATAAATACTCAACATTGAATTTGGATGTTATGATGTTGCATGGCTTCATGTCAACAAGGTTAAGAAAATCCCCTGACTACCATGGATCTTGCACTTGATGATGTAGTACTCTTCCACTCTGGATTCCCTTTAGCAAAAACAGTGAGCGAAGCATCTATAAGGGATATTTGAATGTCCGCTGCCAAGTGTAGTTTTTACCAATCTGAAACATTAAAGTGGGCTGGAAATCAATTAGCAAAGGAACTGATATGAAGGCATCTCATGGCTCATAGTTTGTAGATACTTCTGTCTGCAATAACATCGGAACACTTTACTTTGTGCATTGTCATGTTATTAAGAGAAATAAATCCAGTAATCAACAATTGGAATTCAGGTTACACTGTGGACCATAGTCAACATAATTGTCAACTGCTACAATTTGTACCTTTATAACCCAGTACATCCTTTAATACATTATCTTATGAAACCCAGAGTCCAATGTTTGATGGACAATATAGAAGGGTGCAACTTCAGGTTTTTTTATGATTCTAGTATTTCATGTGTGAGTTACTTAATTCTCAACAACTGCTGTAAACAGCACTGTACAATCCACATGTACAGTCAGGCCACTTATTATCCCCATCATGTTGCAATTGCCACCATGTATTGCAGGGCACTAAGACAGAGTGGCTGGAGTACCTGCTTGTTTCACTTATTCTCATTCCTGAGTAATTACCTAAACCTGCAATTCACCCAGAGCCCATGTATGCAGTCTAAACATGTAAATAACCCAAACATCAATTTGGCAAGAATGGTTGCATACGAATGAGCAAGGATAGGGTTTATTGGCAGTTAACCCTATTATGTTTCATTAATCTATTATTGTGTCTATCTTCAGAAGGCATTCTATTTTAGCAATGTGAAACCCTATTTTACAACGATGAAACTAGCAAATTTGCTTATTTAAATGGCAACATTGTCTTGGTCAATAAATGTCTGTGCAATGTCAGTGAGGAAGCTCTTTCTGGTCTTATGACCTAGGCTTCTAATAGATTAAGGAATATGCATCAACTGTATCATTTTCTAATTATACATTTAGCATGATCACACAAATATGGTACGTTAGGTATATCAGCTAACTGATAGCTGATCTTGATCTTGAAATTCTTTTCCTGTAATACTTTATTTTCTGAAGCACTTTTTCCTTGTAATACACTGTCAACTACAGTTCTCACCTCATATATCAGATGGGTTTGTACTAGGGTGATTTGGTTATTGCAAATGTTTTTAGTGAACCTGCATCTAAAGAGCAGATGGGACTTGAGCCCAGGCCTTTTGGCCCAGAGGTGGTGACACTACCACTGCACCAAAAGACTATGCTACTCACTTAACAGCCCCAATCTGTTTTCTCCACTTGATTTGATTTGATTCATTATTGCCATGTGCACCAAGATACAGTCAAAAGTATAGTTTTGTGTATTATCCAGACAGATCATACCAAACATAAGTACATTAGGGTAATAGAATAGAATGCAGAACATAGTGCTACAACTACAGAAAAGGTGCCGAGACAGATCAACTCTTTCAAGGGTGGACATTGGGAAGGTGTTTCTGTTAAGCAGGAAGACTAGAACCTGTGGACAGCTTTAGAATTAAAGGGGGTCAATTTAGAACAGAAATGAGGAGATATTTCTTCAGCCAGAGAGTGGTGAGCCTGTGGAATTCATTGCTACGGTGTGCAGTGAAGGCTGGGACGTTAAATGTCTTCAAAGCAGAGATTGATAAATTCTTGATCTCGCAATGAATTAAAGCAATGGGGAGAGTGCGGGTAAGTGGAGTTGAAATGCCCATCAGCCATGATTAAATGGTGGAGTGGGCCCAATGGGTCAAATGGCCTTACTTCTACTCCTATGTCTTATGGTCTTATGGTCCAACTCTAATATATGAGAGTTCCTTTCATTAGTCTGATAACAGCAGGGAAAAAGCTATTCTTGAACCTGTTGGTACATGTTTTTAAACTTTTCTATTTTCTGTCTAATAGAAGAGGATGGAAGGGAGCACAACAAGGCTGGGAGGGATCTTTGATTACGTTGGCAGCTTTCCTGAGGCAGCAGGAAAATCTTCAGAGTCAATGGAGGGAAGGCTGGTTTTCGTGAAGGACTGGGGTGCATTCACAACTCTCTGTAATTTCTTGCGTACTCGGGAGATCCGTTTCCGTACCAAACTGTGATGCATCCAGATACTTTCTGTGGTACATCTACAGAAACTCCACACCTTCCCACAATTGATTACAATGCAAATAGCTGATTGAAGTTGCGTGAATGACTGAAGTCAGCTGAGGAGGTGCTGATGCGCACAAAGTTAAAGGCCTGATATGGGCTGCTATCAATGACAAACTGTAGATGGTGAAAATGGTCTAAACTGTGCATATTACGACTGAATTCCTCTCAGTGGCCACGGTAGCGGTACCAGAATTGCATGGGAAATATTGCTGGCATTACTGAAGATGTTTAGTGAGATGTGAGCAGGTGTGCTGCCTGGGGACTCCCTAGTTATGGACTAAGCTGGAATAAGTTGGCTTCATAGTAGCAGTGAGACAGAATGGAAAGACACAATAACAGTTTATTTCATCCTGACTTTATTTCAACTAGAAGTTCAGTGCGCATATTACTTTTTTACAAGAAAGGCACCCCTGATTTATTTGCAAAACTGTACAGAATAAATAGCTTTCAGAATCTTACATTTTTGTAACTTAAAAAATATCTTGCAGAGTTCTATATAATATTTGAAACAAATTGTATCCTTCAGCATTTTGGTCTTTGTGTGCTTCTTGTTTTTACCCTACATGTGTTAGCTTTTAACTTTCGAGTGATTTGAAGATTTGCAAATGTATAGCACAAATTATTTTGTTTAAATTTCTCTCAAAATAAAAAGTGAATGGAGTCCCGGGCTTGGAGGACCTGGGAATGCCTCATGATATAAATGATGCAAGAGAAACTTCACAAAGAGGAACATGACATAGTCTAAATACAGTGTGCAGCCAGCTCTGTGTCTGCTTCATACAGTAGATTTTTCAGGCTTGCAGATTTTCAAGTACAAACTATAGTCTATACTGTAAATTAACATCCAGCAGCATCAGAAGATTGGATTGTCAGAAGTCATGTAACACACCCCAATATCAGACAATGAAATTGTAACAGGCTGTCAGAATATACATTAACTAAAATAAAATTAAGCCAAGTTGCTTGTTTACATTGACTGAATAAGTCAAATTTTGTTTTGTTACATGCAATTATTACTGTTGCTTTGGGGATCCCGTTCCACGATTTCACGTCCTTTTTTTTTCATGAAAACTGCAAACCGGTAGCCTTGAAAATAAGGCTCCCATTAAATGTGCATACAAGCAGTAATCATACCTTCAGGTTACCTCTTTTAACCACCATTGGCTCACATGATAACATTTTTAGATTATATTAATAGGATGTCTTTACAACTACAAAATGATCGTCCTGTCACTTTATAAAGCTATGTGCTTGACTACCACATACAGTCCCTGCATACTGTGAAACAAATGCTATTGACAGTTGCTGCACAGGTATCTGCATTCTCAATGGCTGTTCCCAATGGTTTGCCCATCGATCCCTGAGATTAATAAGGATTACTGCTGTATTTTGTGTAGAAAAAAGAGAACCATCTGTAAAGGCACTAATGTCTTAGAGTAGCAAATGAGCTTATTTATCACAACGTAACAACCAAGATAAAAATGTTAATATCCTTCCAGACATCATGGTTGGTTTAATGCTGTCTGTTGTTCCAGTACTTCTAGGTAGTCAGGCTCAGCCTGTAGTTTTGCTTTCAGCTCAAAATACTCATTTTTTGTCTCTTCCACCACAACCTTTTTAGGTCTCGAATACATGATCGCTTCCATCAGTTTCAGCTCTTCATGTCTTGATGGATATCGAACATCAAGTTCTGATTGTAGAGGTGGGATATTTTTCTTCAAATATTCAGCAATTCCAATTTGTTGAAGCTCCCTTTCTTTCTCAAGCATATTTCTATACATTGAACCAGGATCACAGAGAGGTATAAATTCTGGGGTCTGCTCTGTTACACTAAATTTGGAACCTGTGAGCATAGAATTCTTTTCTCTCATCATGTGACTCTTATATATCATTTTTGGTTCAATTCCATCTTTGTTTTCATTTTCCAGCTCTACGTCTCTAATGTTGTAAGGACGGCTTCTGCACACTGGACCAATTGCATTAATTGTATGCTGCTCATATATATTTCCATCTGGTCTTTCTTCTGTATGGTGGGTCCTCTTGTGTCCATATACACTATACTGAACATGCAACGGACTGCAGTCCTGCACTGGAGTAGTTTTGTGTTTCTTTTTTGATCTCCTCCGACGATGGAGCACAAGGACCACTATTCCGGCTGCACTAAATACAATCAAAATGAACACCACCAGCATACTTAGAATCAAAACAGAAAGTGGCACTGTGTCCATGATAGAATTCAGAAGGCTAGATGCTGTACTTGTGGCTGCTGTGACTAGGCTGATATCATTTGACTGTGTTGGTGCAGCTGGGACATTTATTAATCCAGGACATATCAATTCATTATTTAACATTTTCAAATCTTTCTTGGCAAACTTCTCAGGAGATTCACACATAATCTCACTCACAGTTACATTTTTACTGAGTTTTTCCATCCATTGTTTCAAGCTTACCAAGTCGCAAGTGCAATCCCATGGATTGTCTTCCAGATCAATTTGAACTAGAAACTCGAGTTGATCAATCACATTGCTTACAGGAAGATGCATAAAATGGTTATGTTTAAGATTTAACCGTAAAAGTGGAACGCCAGAAAATATATGTGGAGGAAAACTATGAAGGAGGTTATTATTCAAATATAAGACCTTGAGCTGTGGTAAGACACTGAACGTTCCTGGTAATATCTCTTTAATAATATTGTGTTCCAGATACAAGTACTGGAGGCAATGGAGCCCAATGAACATTTCTTTTGTTAATCTTACAATACCATTTCCATTCAAATACATCTTGTGGAGATTGGTGAGGTTGGCAAAAGCACCATCCTCAATTAGTGTTATTCGATTGTTGCCTAAATGTAATACATCCAAGCTGCCATATTCTAGGAGATCATTTTTTGCCACAGACTGGATAACGTTGTCAGTGAGATAAAGCTTTATTGGATGTGGGGGACTAGGCACAAGGTCCTTTAAACTCTTAATGTTTCTTTCTTGACATTTCATTATCTGCCCAACATTTGGTTGTGTACTGCAATGACAAGTTGTTGTGCAGGGTGATTTTGGATGTGATCCAGGCTGTGTTGTAGGAATTTTACCATCATCCTGTCCATCAGGCTGTGGAATAAATGGATCATTTTTAGGTTCTTTAATAACAGATTTATTTGCATTGTGAATATTGATGTGATTGCTATCAGCAACCGGAGTTACCACTAAATGGATTGAAGTTCTGGGCTCTTCAAAGTCAGTACCAGACCCCATTGGGCAAATCTCAGTAATGGATGTTTTAGTTAACACCTTGCTTTTCAGTCGAAATGGGTGCATACAAACAACATTGCCAATATTAGACTGGGGAGGCATGTTTTCTAGCCACGATCTGAGTGGCAATAAATCACAGTCGCATTTCCATGGGTTATCTTCCAGCTGAAGCTCCATTATTCTGCCAATGTGCTCCAGCAGACCAACATAAGGAAGTGAATCTAACTGATTTCCACGAAGGTCCAGATGGGTCAGAGGCACAAAGCGAAAGATATTGGTGGGAAGAAAAGAGATTGCATTGTCGTTCAGGATTAGTACCTTTAACCGGTGCAGCTTGCTGAATGCGCCAGGCTCAATAATGTGAATCAAATTATTGTCTGCCTGAAGGAATTCCAAATTTTCCAGTCCTTGAAATGTGCCCTCTCGTAGCACTTCCAAGTAGTTACCATTTATATGTAAGCGTTTCAGAGAACTAAGGCCAGTAAAAATGCCAGCCTCCAAATCTTGCAAGTTATTTTTGCCCAGGTGTAATGACAAAGCATTCTTAAATTTGAGAAAACCATTGCGATATAATGTGGTAACAAAGTTTTCCTGTATGTTAAGATTATAGGTACATGTCTGGGGTGGTTTTATTTGGGATATTTCAGTAATGTCCCTGTTTTGACAGTTTATATGCAGCAAACCATCTCTCTCTTCGCAGGAGCACAGATTCTCACACACTTCTTTATCGGAAGGATCTGCCTTCTGGGAATTGATTAAAACTAAAACTGCACTTAGAATAAGAATCCAGGTCAACATTTTTGTGGAATTAAAGTCCATCAACATTTCACAGGAGCAGTATCTGTAAGAGAAAAAAAAATAAGCTCACTTAAATATACAGCATTCAAAATATAAAAACATCTTTTAATTTAATGCAATCATAAAATCTTTATGATAGAGAGTTAAATTAGAATGGAACAGGCTGTTTTCAGGTGCATTTGTATTGCAAATGAAGTGTTTTGGTAGTTTCTGTTTCACATAGATGCTCACATGGAGTGCAATCCAGAAGTTAGCAGTCACCTGATTAACACAGGGGCATGAGACTCCTGCCTCGTACACATCATCATTTGGACAGTAACTGTACAGCATTGCTACCTGTGTGGAGTTCTCAAAATCATGCAATATAGGCGCTCATGAATAGAAAACACAAGTACTTTCTTTCACAGGATGTGAATGTCACTAGGAAAATCAGCATTTGTGACCCATCCTTAATTGCCCTTGAACTGAATGACTTGTTTGGCCACTTCAAACAGCAGTTAAGAGTCAACCACATTGCCATGTGTCTGGAGTCACATATAGGCAGTAGATTTCCTTTCCTAAAAGAACATTTATGAACCAAATGGATTCTTATCACAACAAATGCTGGACTTATGGCCACCATTACTAACCACCTTTCAATTCCAGGTTTATTAATTTAATTCAAATCCCACCAACTTTCACAGTGGGATTTGAACCCACATCCATTAATTACTAGCCTAGGTCTCTAAACTGCTAGTCCAATCATGCCATCAGTACACCACTGTTTTGCCCTCCTAAACAGAGAAAAGCTATAAGTTTTTGAGGTTTCACGTCATTAACTGTTAAATTGCCATTGGCCATTATTAGTGAAATGCACTTGAGGAATATTGAGTTTTTTTATCTCAATAATACAAAGTTATGTTAGAGCTATATGATTATAGAAAACAATTGGAGCATTATTTTCAGTCCTGGATACCACTCACCTATATTGCCCAAAGATGGAGTGCAGCATAACCTTAGCAACAGAGTGGTATTTATACTCTAAAGCAAAGATTAAGACTTGTATAATTTGGATTTTAGAAGATTATGAGATAATTTGAGCAAAACTATCTTATCATAACAGGGTACTGTTAGGGTATACAGAGAGAAAATTATTTTATCAATAGGATCTAAGACTAGGGCCATAAACTAATAACTAAAGTCAAGGTGTGGGTCAGAAACAACTTCACACACAAAGTCTCAGTTTGCAGGTGTGGGTGGGGTAAGGTAACATTTTAATAGTGTTTATTACATGTTTAAGTTCTTGGAGTTCTAACAAACTTAGCGATTTGTCTGTGTTAGCAGTTAACAATTTGATTTTAAAAACTGCAATACCCATAACTCTAAGTGAGAAAAAGTTCCTTGAGATGCCTTCCAGAAGGTTTAGAGGGAGGATATTTCAGCTTCTGAACAAAAACAAACCCAAAAGAACTGTGGATGCTGGAAATCATAAACAAAAACAAAAATGGCTAGAAAAACTCAGCAGATCCAGCAGCACCTATGGAGAGAAAGCAGAGTCACCTTTTTGGGTCCACTGATTTTTTTTTCAGAACTGATTGTAATAAGGAACAGGTTGGTAAGTGTGCTGAGGAGGAATAAAAGATAAGTGAAGATGGAACCCAGAGAGAGAACAACAGTTGGGCAGACAAATAAATGGGTAATGGCTAACATGTTTTTTCTCTCTCTGGGCTCCACCTCCATCTATCGGTTCCCCCAAACACCAAACCACCCCTACCCCTGACGCAATTCCTGTCTTCAGCATGTATACCAAAGTTTTCTTAGCTACAATCAGTTCTGAAGAAGGGTCACTGGACCCGAAGCATTAAGTCTTCTTTCTCTCTGCAGGTGCTGTAGGACCTGCTGTGTTTCTCCAACAAATTCTGTTTCAGATTCAGACTTTCATTTTTCCATCTGTGTTGGGAAGTCATTTAAGAGAGAATATAATATCAACCTCCAAAGTGCTGAGAAGTCTTTTGACGGAGTGCTACGCAGCATTCCTAAGAAACACTGTATAAAATAATGAAGCAATTTTAGATTAATAAGTCATTACTAACCGCAGTCTGGAGGATTAGGAGTCAGTCAGTATAAATGAAGTGAAGATAAGTTTTTATTGAAGTTATTTTTGTTAGAAAAAAATGGAATTGAAATATTATCAGAGATAGTATAGCATTGGAATGAAGCTAACCCATTAGTATAAGATAAATAATACTTCAGAGTTTTCTATAGTTTCAGATGAGTTGAAATCTTAATAACTTCAAGCCCATCAAAGTATTAAAACAAAAAGAGAAGAATCTTGGAAATGAGCAGGACTATGTCTTGCTAGAGATATAGCATGAGATGTTATCAGCATTGCAATAAAGTTCGTAAAATGTACCAGGGTATATATTGACTCAGATTCAAAGCTGTTGTTTCTGTTTAATCTACAAACAGTCCTTAGGTGATTTCTACTCTGTGCTTAAAATTCTTTGAATCTTGAGTTATAAGACAACAAAGGTGTTCTTTTTTTCTTGTCTGTCCTCATTTTAGTTGTCAATAAGTTTTTTTTATTTTACTCTTAAAACAAAGACTGCTATATTGTGCACTTATATTTTACTAAAAAATCACTTTAATGAGAAAAATAAACACAAAGTTTCTGATTTATCCTGCCAGGTTCCTGTCAGGGAACTGACTGGTCTGGTGTGAACATCAACTGTGATTGATTACAACTGGGTCCACTAGATTATAATACTTCATTCCATGGATTTGGCCTTTATTGGCTAGACCAACATTTATTGCTCAACACTAAATGTCCTTGGTACACTGCTCCCACTGTGCATCAGTAGTTGAAGGAGTCAATATAGAAGGTCATAGATCCCAAATGAAGCGGGCTGCTTTGTTTGGGTTGGTGTCAAACCTTTTGTGTGTTGTTGGAGCTGTAAGTGGAGGGTTTTGCATCATGCTCCTGACTTAGAGTTCCAGGGATGAATTACAGCAGAATCCCCAGCCTCTGACCTGCTCTTGTAGCTATAGTATTGATATAGCTGATCCAGTTCAGTTTTTAGTCAATAACAACTCCCAGGATGTTGATAGTGGGGTATTCAATGAAGGTAATACCGCTGAATAGAAAAGAAGATGGTTAGATTTGCTTTTCTTGGAAATGGTCATTGTCTGGGACTTGTGTGATACAATGCTACTTTTCACTTTATCAGTACAAGTATTGATACCCTCCAGGTCTTGCTGCATAGAGACATGAACTGCTTCAGTTTCTGAGGCATTATGTAAACTGCTAAGCAATATGCAATTATCAATGAACTTTCTCACTTCTGCCCTTGTGTTTAAAAGAATGTCATTAAGCAGGTAGCTGAAGATGGTTAGGCCTCAGACATTTCTCTGAGGAACTCCTGTTGTCATATTCTGAAAATGAGATGAATAACCTCCAAAGTTGATAAAATAAGGAGCTAGAAAAAACATAGCAGGTCAAGCAGCATCAAAGGAGCAGGAGAGTTGAAATTTCTGGCTGGACCCTTCATCAGGATTGGGGATGGTGAAGGGGACCGAGAATAAATAGAAGAGGGGGGGTGGGGCTGGGGGAAAGGTATGTGGGATGGCCTATCAACTTCAAACCCCTCAGCAGCCATGCTGATCACTGATGTTCCCTCAGCTCTACTCAACACAGCTTACAGCAAATGCTCATTTGGAACCATCCCCAGGGATCCTGACTGTCGCCTCCTGTGACTGACATTTCTTGAACATCTGATTGGGCTGCTGCTTTGGCCACCTGCCTCTTGGGAGGCAGTGCAACATGAGCTTAATGAGGCTGCACTCTTCAGATTGGTACAGCTTCAATTTTCTCAGATTTGTCGATGTCTTTCGTCCTCACTCTCTCTGGTTTGACATTAACATTTGGCTTATAAATCTGAATAGGGACAAACATTGTGATCCTGAGTCCCAAATTTTCTGTGGAGATGTAGCAATAGAAGACTTTTCAACATTTTACATGCAAGTTGAAAACAAAATAAAAATAAAAATAAAATAAAAAGTATTTTACTTAATGAAAGAAATGAAGAATGGTAGATTTTATCTTTGGCAACAGAGCTTTTTTTTCTGAACACTGTGATTTCTCAAAGCCTTTTCAAGTCCTGCTTGTATTTATGCCAGGATTTGCCTTGCCAGAAGGTCTGAGCAGCAGCGCTGGAATGCATCAATGAACGCTTTAATTGGGGGAGGGGAGAATGAGGTCACCATGCTCCAAGCGAAATTTACACCTCACTTGTTGAACACAAATCACTTACATTTATATTCCAATGTTATACACAATTTGATTCAAAAAGTTGCAAAAAGAAAATGTCAAAAAATCGTCTGTATTCCATTGTTGTCTGTGTGTGGGATCTTTGAAAACCAATTGTATTTGTCTATGGGTGCTGGGGAGTGGTTGTGAGGAGAGGCTCTTCATATTTTTTGACAAAATGATCATGGGTAGCGTTGATAATTGACATAATTTATGAGTGTGTCAGTTCCAGGTTTCTTTTAAAAAGTTAATTCTCATAAAAACATGACTAGTTTGTCAGAATGTGTTCTGCTTGGATCAAGGAGATGGTGGATGTGCAGATTTTTTAAAAGTTGGTTTTCACAGTCGAAGATACAAGTAAGATCCCAGAGACAGCTGTAAATCAGGAAACGTAACAGAAAGAGCAACTTAATACAAAATAGTACTGAGCAAATTGTGAAAATTGCAAACTGACAAGTTCTGGCATCTCATTGACTTGGGTCTGGGGCCTTAAAAGAAGTGAAGTAATTGTTGTGTCAGTTTTATTTTCCAAAATTATCTATTGGGATAGTAACAATAGATTAGAAAATAGTGAACATTACATCTTATGCAAAAAGGGAAGGAGATAAAGAAACAGGAATCTCTGAGCTGAATGCCTATAGATAGGGAAGATGTTCAAAACTATTATTACAGATACTTGAGCAGGATTCTTACAGATGCACATGGTAATTAGGCAAAGTCAACATGGCTTTTTAAAATAAAAATCATATTATATCAATATCAGGATATATTGTTTTTACATTTATAGAAGGTATTTAATAAGGTGCCACAATAAAAATTTAACTGTGGAACATAAAAGATCATCATTTAAATGCTTTAATATTGGCATGGAATGAAGTTTGCTATTTTACAGGAAACAAAGGTTAGGCATAAATAGATATTTTTCAGGTTGGCAAATGTAAGGAGGGGTAATGCCACAGGGATCAATGCTTAGAAACAAATTCTTACGGTTTATATAAATTACTTGGAGGAAGGCACTTAAGTTACTGCTGCCAAAGTTGCTCATGACACAAAAGTAGTTAGAAAAATAAGTTGTAAAGAAGACATAACGAACATCTGAAAGTGAACTTTGCAGCTCAGCGAGTAAACCTACTTCCAAGACATAAGGAGGCTATAATGTGGCTGGATAAAAATCTGTCAAATAGAGTAGGTTGTGGGAAAATGTAAATTTGTCCAGATTGGAAGTGAAAGTAAAATGATGCATCTTATGTAAATGTTGGAGGATTACAGAGTTCTGAGATGTAGAGGGATCTGAGTGTCACTGTGTGTGAATCACAAAAGGGTAGTTTGCAGGTACAGAAAATAATTGGAAAATATCACAGTATCAAAATGTCACTGTTCATTATGAGGAGAATTGAAAAAAAAGTGGGGCGGGTATTCTTCAGTTATACAGGACATTTATGAGGTCACATTTGGAGCACTGCGCACTGTATTAGTCTCATTATTTAAAGAAGAACATCAATGTGTTGGTAGAAGTTCAAAGAAGGTTGACCAGACAGATACCTGAAATGTGCAGGTTGCCTTAAACAGAATGGTTGGACAGGCTAAGAAGTCAACTATAATCTTCTTGTATGGTGGAGCAGACTCAGGGCTGAGTGGCCTCCTCCTGCTTCTAGTTCACATGGTTAGATCATTCTTGTGGGGAATATTAATACCTAATCATCTACTCTATCTCCCAGAGACCTAGAAGTTAATTTTGCTTCCACGTCAATCCAATTTTCTTTTGAAATTATTAATTGTATTGACTTCCACCAGCCTCAAAGGCAGCAGGTTCAAAGTCCTCGCCACATTTTGGGCAAAATAATTTCCTCACATTACCCTATATTGTTTTCTCAAAATCCTAAACTTGTGTCCCCTACTCCTTATGCAATTAACTAATGGGATCAACTTTTCTTGTGTAACTTGTGCAAACCTCTTGTACACCTCAATCAAATTTCCCCTCAACTTTGCTTTAAGAAGAACAACCCAGCTTCTCCAACCTAACCTCGTCACTAAATTCCCCCATCTCTGGTAAATCTCCTATGCACCTTGACAAGCTTACTCACATTATTCCAGAACTGATTGAAATACTCTTACTGGGGACAAAGTGGAGGTTTATAAAAGCTCAGCATATGTTCACAATTTTTGTACTCAATGCCTCCACTTATGGAGTCTAGGGTCCAATATGCTTTGCTAACTATTCTTTCATATGTGCTATAATCTATGCACATGAACCCCCAAGGTCCCACTCTCCCTGAATGTATGTTAAATTTTACCATTGCCTCAATATTGCCTCCTTATCCTTTCTCACTCTTCTGTCTTTTGTCTATCCATTCTGCTACCTTTCTAAATTCTATTGTAGTTAACTAATATCATCCTTATTGTCTGCCACAATTTATACCTAGGAACATAGGACTATAAGGAATAGAAGTAGACTGCTTAGCCCAGCATTCAGTGAGATGTTTGGCCTCCTACTTCAACCCAAATTCCTATCATCATATCCCTTAATGCCACTGATCTCCAGAAACTTGTTAATTTCAGTCTTGAATAGATTCAGTGATTAAGGTTCCACAGAAGAATTCCAAGGATTCTCCACTCTCTGAAAGAAGAAATGCCTCACCTCCATCTTAAATAGCATAACTCTTATCCTGAGACTATGTCTCCTGCTTATAGAGTCATAAGCCAGGGGAAATAAATGATCTACATTGACCTCGTCATGACCTATAAGAATTTTTGAAGTTCGAATGAGATCAACTCCTATTCTTCAAAACTCTAGAGAATACAGACATTGTACTAACTTATTCCAAGTATATCCTTCCTTAGATAAGGATATCAAAACCATACACAATATTGTAGTTGCAGTTTCACCCAGACTCTATATAAACACAGAAAGACATTCTGACTTTTGCACTAAATATCTTTCAAATTAATGCTAACATAACATTTGCCTTTTTAGTACATTATTAAGTACATTCAACTCTGAAATAGACACATTTTTAATCAGAGATCTAATCAAAGATTATGGGGTTAAGTGGGGTTGAGCATCATAAGATCAACCAATGCTGGAAATGTGTTGCTGGAAAAGCGCAGCAGGTCAGGCAGCATCCAGGGAACAGGAGAATCGACGTTTCGGGCACAAGCCCTTCTTCAGGAAAGGGCTTATGCCCGAAACGTCGATTCTCCTGTTCCCTGGATGCTGCCTGACCTGCTGCGCTTTTCCAGCAACACATTTCCAGCTCTGATCTCCAGCATCTGCAGACCTCACTTTCTCCTCTAAGATCAACCAATGTCTAACTGAATGGCAGAGCATACTTGATAGGCTGAATGATTTGTTTTTCTCCAACATCTTATGACCTTACATTCAAACTTCATGCAAAATTCAATCATATTGTGTTCTCCATTTCCAAAATCTCCATGGTAGCATGGTTTTTATTAGACAACATCAAATTAGAGTTGAAACTTTATTGCTGGAACAGCACAGCAGGTCAGGCAGCATCCAGGGAACAGGAGATTCGACGTTTCGGGCACAGGCCCTTCTTCAGGAATGAGCAGAGAGTGTTCAGCAGGAGAAGATAAAAGGTAGGGAGGAGGGACTTGGAGGAGGGGCGTTGGAAATGTGATAGGTGGAAAGAGGTCAAGGTGAGGGTGATAGGTCGGAGTAGGATGGAGGCGGAGAGGTCAAGAAGAAGACTGCAGGTCAGGAAGGCGGTGCCGGGCTGGAGGGATTCGGCTGAGACAAGGTGGGGGGAGGGGGGATGAAGAAACTGGTGAAGTCCAAGTTCATCCCCTGTGGTTGGAGGGTTCCCAGTCGGAAGATAAGACGCTCCTCCTCCGACCATCGCGTTGTTGTGGTTTGGCGGTGGATGAGTCCAATGACCTGCATATCCTCGGTGGAGTGGGAGGGGGAGTTGAAATGCTGTGCTACAGGGTGGTTGGGTTGGTTCGTCCGGGTGGCCCAGAGGTGCTCTCTGAATCGCTCCGCAAGTAGGCGGCCTGTCTCCCCAATATAGAGGAGGCCACACCGGCTGCAGCGGATGCAGTAGATGATGTGGGTGGAGGTGCAGGTGAATCTGTGGCGGATATGGAAGTTTCCTTTGGGCCTTGGAGAGAAGTGAGGGGGGAGGTGTGGGCGCAAGTGTTGCACCTCCTGCGGTTGCAAGGGAAGGTGCCGGGAGTGGAGGTTGGGTCGGTGGGGGGTGTGGATCTGACAAGGGAGTCGCGGAGGGAGTGGTCTCTACGGAAAGCTGATAGGGGAGGGGAGGGAAATATATCCTTGGTGCTGGGGTCTGTTTGGAGGTGGCGGAAGTGACGGCGAATGATGCGCTGTACATGGAGATTGGTGGGGTGGTAGGTGAGGACCAGTGGGGTTCTGTCCTGGTGGCGGTTGGAGGGGCGGGGCTCAAGGGCGGAGGAGCGGGAAGTGGAGGAGATGCGGTGGAGGGCACCGTCGACCACGTCGGGGGGGGGGAAATTGCGGTCCTTGATGAAGGAGGCCATCTGTGTTGTACGTATTTTGAACTGGTCCTCCTGGGAGCAGATGCGGCGGAGACGAAGGAATTGGGAGAATGGGATGGCGTTTTTACAGGGGGCAGGATGGGAGGAGGTGTAGTCCAGGTAGCTGTGGGAGTCGGTTGGTTTGTAGTAGATGTCCGTGTTGATTCGGTACCGAATCAACACGGACATCTACTACAAACCAACCGACTCCCACAGCTACCTGGACTACACCTCCTCCCATCCTGCCCCCTGTAAAAACGCCATCCCATTCTCCCAATTCTTTCGTCTCCGCCGCATCTGCTCCCAGGAGGACCAGTTCAAAATACGTACAACACAGATGGCCTCCTTCTTCAAGGACCGCAATTTCCCCCCCCGACGTGGTCGACGGTGCCCTCCACCGCATCTCCTCCACTTCCTGCTCCTCCGCCCTTGAGCCCCGCCCCTCCAACCGCCACCAGGACAGAACCCCACTGGTCCTCACCTACCACCCCACCAATCTCCATGTACAGCGCATCATTCGCCGTCACTTCCGCCACCTCCAAACAGACCCCAGCACCAAGGATATATTTCCCTCCCCTCCCCTATCAGCTTTCCGTAGAGACCACTCCCTCCGCGACTCCCTTGTCAGATCCACACCCCCCACCGACCCAACCTCCACTCCCGGCACCTTCCCTTGCAACCGCAGGAGGTGCAACACTTGCGCCCACACCTCCCCCCTCACTTCTCTCCAAGGCCCCAAAGGAAACTTCCATATCCGCCACAGATTCACCTGCACCTCCACCCACATCATCTACTGCAACCGCTGCAGCCGGTGTGGCCTCCTCTATATTGGGGAGACAGGCCGCCTACTTGCGGAGCGATTCAGAGAGCACCTCTGGGCCACCCGGACGAACCAACCCAACCACCCTGTAGCACAGCATTTCAACTCCCCCTCCCACTCCACCGAGGATATGCAGGTCATTGGACTCATCCACTGCCAAACCACAACAACGCGACGGTCGGAGGAGGAGCGTCTTATCTTCTGAATGGGAACCCTCCAACCACAGGGGATGAACTTGGACTTCACCAGTTTCTTCATCCCCCCTTCCCCCACCTTGTCTCAGCTGAATCCCTCCAGCCCGGCACCGCCTTCCTGACCTGCAGTCTTCTTCTTGACCTCTCCGCCTCCATCCTACTCCGACCTATCACCCTCACCTTGACCTCTTTCCACCTATCACATTTCCAACGCCCCTCCTCCAAGTCCCTCCTCCCTACCTTTTATCTTCTCCTGCTGAACACTCTCTGCTCATTCCTGAAGAAGGGCCTGTGCCCGAAACGTCGAATCTCCTGTTCCCTGGATGCTGCCTGACCTGCTGTGCTGTTCCAGCAATAAAGTTTCAACTTTGATCTCCAGCATCTGCAGACCTCACTTTCTCCTCGAAAACATTAAATTAGACAACATCAAATCCAAAATAGCCCAATCCTTAGTTGGCTTCTTAACATACTGTTTCAAATCTTCATGTTATACAAAGTCCAGGAATTCATCCTCTACAGCATTAGTACTGACTTTGTTAACCCAGGTGATATGTAAATTTAAGTCATCCTTTATAATTGTATTACTCATGCATCTCTGTTTTACTGATTTATGCCATAACCAAAAATTAGCTCTACCATCTATGGCTTAGAAATAACTCCCAACAATATGTCCTCAACTTGCCATTGCTTAGCTCTACCCAAGCTAATTCTTCATCTTAGTCCTTCAATCTAAGATACTCTTTTACAAATGTACTGATCTCATTTCTTATTCGGAGTGCTATCCCACATTGTTATCCTTGATGCCTATCCCTCCTAAAAAGGAGAACATCATTGGATATTTATTTCACAAATTTGATTCGCCTTAGCTGCATTTCTGCAATGTTAATGAAAACATACATTTACAATCAATTCATGCACTCAAATAATCATTGACATTTGCCATTATTTTCCCTAGACTCTATTTTGGCTCACTATCCCATTATTCCCTTTTACCACTTTTGCTTCCATTGAATCACAGCTCTCACTTAGATTCTATTCCCCTACTGTCTAGTTTAACCCCTCCCTAACAGCAAAGCAAATCTCCCCAAGAGAGTGTTATTTCTGATCTTTCTAAATTGCAGATTGTCCATCTTGCATATGTCCCATCTGCCCAAAACTGGTCCCTCTGCCCTGTAATCTGATGTCCTAACCACATAGGTTTTCTAGCCATATATTCAATTGCTCAGTTCTCCTGTTTCTATTCTAGCATGAGAGACTGGAAGTAAACATGGGATTACTACATTAGGTGTCTTGCTTTTCACTCTTGCTCCTAGCTTCCTGAAATCTACTTTCAGGACCTCGTCCTCCTTTCTACTCAAGTCACTGGTGCCAACATGGAACCTCTCCTTGTAGAATGTCCTACAGCTGCTCTGTGACATGGTTGGCCCTGGCATCAGGGAGGTAGTATATTATCCTGGAATCCGGTTGTATAAACTCCTGTCTAATCCCCTAATGAAAGGATCCCCTCCTAGGACCACTCTTCCACTCTTCTTCCTCTCCTTCTGTATAGCTGAGCTACTAGAGGTAACATTAACTTCATTCTAACTGCACGCCTTTGAAGGATCATCACTCTTACCCGTAATCACTGTGTAAAACCAATTTGTGAACAAGAATGTCTCTGGGACTTCTGCACTACTTATTTGGTTTTTCCTCGCAAATTGCAGTGTGACTACTCCCTAAGGAAACTATCCATTTTGTCTTCAGTTATGTAGATGCACAACAGTGACACTAGCCATCACTCAAGTTGTGAAATCCAGAGCTCAAGTTTATGCAGGGAACCGCACTTCCTGCAGACATTTGCATTTTGGACATTTAGTGTATCCATGACTTCCCACATTCCACAAGCTGTATATTCCACTTGGCCAAGCTGCCTAGCCATGTCTTAATTGTACTGACAAGTTAATGTCATAGAATAATTTGCCAGTTATTCACCAACCTGGATGGTGAAGAAAGTAGGTTAGAAAAAGGAAAAAGAATACCTCTTCCCTCTTCATCTAAATCATGAAACTCCATGATATACTATTACATAAATATATATGCAGTGATAATCGCACTAACTATTGAAGAACACCATTATCTCCCACCCTCCAGTCTGACCACTTTTAAGGGGCATATCTAGAACTAATGCTACCCATCATTAACATGATATGATGGATGCTCATGTGTTCTTCAGACTGATGATATCAGCAGAGCTAGAAATCAAATGTGTGAACTCTTAGATTTGTTTCTATAGTTTTATTCCTTCAAACAAATGCACACAGTTTGAGTTACCAGTCCTCTGTATGGATTAGCATAGATAAGCACAACAACCACAATTCACTGCTATCTTCTTTTAAACAAATATTTTATCCAAGCTGACACTGACCTTCTTGTTGCATGAGCTTCAATTTGTGATCAAGTCTTTTATTGACTTTGTCATACACTTTCTGAAAGACCATAGAGAAAATATCCAGTACATTCTCTTCATTAGCCATCTCTGTTACTTCATTGAGAAAGTCTTGAGATAAGTGAGGAGCATGAGAGAAATATGAAGTTATTTTATGTCACAACTAAACATTTGATTTATGAAAGATTCTTTGCTATTTTACTCCACATTGGAAGCTATGAAGCTTTATCACACACTTATGATCTGTAACAGATGCTACTTCAGCAGCTTTTTATTTTTTCTGCACAGTTTCAGGTGTTTGTCAGCTTTAATAGGATAAAAATGTGAACAGATGTCTTATGCAGTAGTATGATATACAGGATATACTGTATTGGTTGCTCTCTAGAGTATAACACATCATCACTATGCAGACATATGTGAGGAAAGCAATTGATCACAGCTCTTTTTCATCATTACCCACACTGCATTGCTGTTGTTAGATGAAACTATCTGAAGCAACAGTATATGAGATCCTCTCTACCTAATAGGCTATTGTACAGTGTACCATTTAAAGATTAAGCAGATCTTTCAATGAGGTTAACATAAAAGCAAAGTATTGTGGATGCTGGAAAATTTAAATAAAGAAGATGAAAGGTCTGGAAATGCTTAGCATTTCTTTCTACTACTTTAAAATCCTTCTTTAACCAAGTAATAGTGATTCAAAGCATTGCACCACAGATATAGCCAGGTCTGCTGAGCATTTCTAGCACTTTCTGATATATTCCTCTGAAGCATCATTTTTAACCACCACAGTTAGTTACAACATTCTGGTAATACCACTGTAACGCAAACAATCCTTTTTGTACTGTGAAAGTTAATTGTTTGTAATATAACATGAAGATCCAATGTGACACAAAGCAGAATCCTTTGATAAAATTTGCTGAAAGTGATTCTAAAAGACCCTGGAGACTGATCATGGTCCTAATAGCACTGTGGATGCCCCTGGACCCCAACAACTGCAATTGTTTAAGAAAGGAGCTCAACACCATCTTCTGAAGGGCATGCAAGCATGGACAATAAATGCTCATCCAGCCAGCAAAATCCTCAACCTATGAATAAATAAAAATGTGTTCACTCACTGTATTCTCATTACTGTGCTCTGTGAAGTATGTGAAGGGCTGTCCTTCTCAACCACTTTCCTTTTTTGAGATGTGTTATAGAGTCATAGTGTTGTAAAGCACAGGAACAGACCTTTCGGTCCACCCTGTCCATGTCGAACAGATATCCGAAGTTAATCTAGTCCCATTTGCCAGCTTTTGGCCAATATCCTTCCAAACCATTCCTATTCATATACCTATCCAGATGACTTTTAAATGTTGTAATTGTACCAGCCTCCACCACTTAGTTTGGCAGCTCATTCCACACGCCACCTTCTGTGTGAAAATGTTGTCCCTTAGGTGCTTTTTAAATCTTTACCCTCACACGATAAACATTTGCCTTCTAATTTTAGACTCCCCTATCCTGGGGTAAAGGCATTGAATGTTCACCCTATCCATGCCGCTCATGACTTTATAAACTTCTATAAGGTCACCCCTCAGCTTCCGGTGCTCCAGAGAAAATAGCCCCAGCCTATTCAGCTTCTCCCTATAACTGAAACCCTCCAACCCTGGCAATATCCTTGGAAATCTTTTCTGAACCCTCTCCTTGTTTCACAACATCTTTCCTACAGTAGGAAGACCCGAATTACACACAGGATTCCAAAAGTGGCCTAATCAATGTCCTGTGCAGCCACAATATGACCACTCAAACTCTTCTACTCAATGCAATGACCAATAAAGACAAGCATATCAAACACCTTCTTCATTGTCCTATCTACCTGTTACTCCACCTTCAAGGAATTATGAACTTGCACTCCAAGGTCTCTTTGTTCAGCAACACTCCCCAGGACAATACCATTAAGTGTATTAATCCTGCCCTGATTTGCCATAGGAAAATATAGGGCAAATTGAACTCCTCAGCCTATCTGATCAACATCCCATTTTACTCTGAGGTAACCTTCTTTGCTAACTACTACACCTCCAATTTTAGTGTCAACTGGACTGCAGATGCTGGAAAGTGAGAGTCAATAAAATATGGAGCTGGAAAAACCACAGCAGGTCAAGCAGCATCAGAACAGCAGGAGAGATAATGTTTTGGACAGAATCCTTAATCAGGACTGGGGAGGGGGAGGGGCTGAGAAATGGATAGGGGGACTGGGCTGGGGGAAAAGGTAGTGGGATGGCCATAGGTGGATGTAGGTAGGAGGTGAATGAGTTTGGTAAGTGGGAAGGGTGGAGGGGTAGGTGGGAAGGAAGATGGACGGGTTAGATCAGATCAAGGGGCAGGGTGGAGAGGGAGGGCTGGGCCTGGTATGAGGTGGGGGGTGGGGAGATCTGGAAGCTGTTGAATTCTATGTTGAGGCCATAAGGTTGTAAGCTCCTGAGGCAGAAGATGAGGTGTTCTTCCTCCAGTTTACATGTGGCTTTATTTTGACAGTGGAGGAGGCTCACAATGGACATATCATTAGAGGAGAGGGAGAGGGAGTTGAAATGGCTGGCAACCAGGATGTGGGTTTGATTAGAGCATGAGGACCATAGATGTTCCCGAATTGATCCCCATCTTTGCACTTGATCTCTCCAATGCATTCGAGACCACGTGGTAACAAAGTATGCAATAAATCAGGTTAGTGGAAATGCAGGTAAATCTCTGCCAGACTTGGGAGTGATTCTTTGGTCCCTTCCCACCGACCAATCACCGTCCCACCTACCTTTCTTCCAGCCCAACACCCTCCCTCTATTTAATTCCCAGTCCCCTTCCCCCTCCCCAGTTCTGATGGAGAGTCCTGCCCAAAACTTCGGCTCTCCTGCTCTTCTGATGCTGCTTGACTTGCTGTGCTTTATCCAGCTCCTCACTTTATCAACTCTAACTTTCCAGCATCTGCATTCCTCACCATCTCCAAGTTGCTGCAAACCTTCCTGCGAAGCCTCTGCAAAGAATGCTCATCTTGAAGAGGGTTTCTTCCTCCTCCTGCTGCAAAGATCTCAGCGAGTGTCTCTCCCACTGCAACCCTCGGCCATCTCCACCACCTTGAAGCTCTTTGATCACATCCTGAAACAATCCCATTACTACAGCTATGTCTCCTTCCTCAGCACCTGCCTACACAGCTTCAGCCACCCATACAGCCACAGAGGATGACATCTTTTCTGCCGATCCTGCCGACCACATCGCCTTTGCAGACTGGACCCACCACGCTGCCCCCGCGACTGCCACTGACCATATCACTTCTGCCTTTGCTGACAACGTTAATTCCATCTTCACCAACAACACCACTTCTGCTAACGTCACTGCAGATCACATGACCACTTCCACACACTCCCTCTTCAGAAGCAATCTTCACCCTCATTCCCAAATCCAGCTCAACACTAGGCCCCAGCTCCAAGCCCTGCTAGGTATTTACCATTCTCCCACACTTCCCCCTCACTGAGGATGAACAGTCAGGCCTCAGCAAAGGAATCACGTTCATTCCACTGCGCCCACACATTAATGAATTTCATACATGTTGAGATGTTGAACTCTTTTTCTGCCGCTTCCACTTCTGTGCCTACTTCTTCAAACATGACTCAGACCTTCCCTCCGAAGACCCCTTCTCCATCCTTCTGAACACCGCATCCTGGCCTCCTACCTTTCCTTGACCTCTTCATCTCCAGCTGCTGTTGCAACATCAACTGCCTCAATCTCTCCACCCCTCTCACCTACTCCAACCTCCCACCCTCACAATGTGCAGCAATCAGCTCCCTCCCCAACCTTACCAATAAATCAGCTGACAAGGGAGGTGCAGCAGTAGTTTGGCACACTGACCTCTACCTCACTGAAGCCAGACACCAACTCACTGACACCTCCTCTTACTGCCCCCTTGACCATGACCCCACCTCCTATCACCAAACCTATATCTCCAGGACCATCCACAACCTCATTGCCTAGGGAGATTACCTATCCACAGTCCCCAACCTTATAGTTCCCCAACACTGCACCATCTGTTTCTATCTCCTACCCAAAATCCAAAAACCTGACTCCCCACGTCGACCGATTGTCTCTGCCTGCTCCTGCCCCACTGAATTCATCTATTCTTATCTCGACTCTGTCTTGTCCCCTTTGGTGCACCTACATTTAGGATGCCACTCACACCCTCTACTTCCTCCATGACTTTCAGTTCCCTGGCCTAAAAGCCCTCCACTTCTTCCTCTTCTGCAGACTCAATCAGTCCCCCTCCACCAACACTCTCGTTCACTTGGCAGAACTGGTACTCACCCTTTACAAATTTTTCCTTGAACCCTCCCACTTCCACAAAGCAGAGGGGTGGCTATGGGCATTTGCATGGATCCGAGCTGTGCTAGCCTCTTTGTAGGATATGTGGAACAGTCCCTCTTTTGCAGCTACGCCAACTCCAGCCCCCACCTTTTCCTCTGCTATGTCGATGACTGTATCGTCACTGCCTTGTGCTCCCACAGCTTGAACAGTTCATCCACCTCACCCAGATCTTCCACCCTGCCCTCAAATTCACCTGGACCATTTCTGACACCTACCACCCCCTTTCCTGGACCTTTCCTTCTCCATTTCCGGCAACCGACTCAGCAGTGACATCTATTTCAAATCCACTGTCCCCCATAGTAACCTTGACCACACATTCTCCCACTCCACCACTGCAAAAATGTAATCACAATTCCTCCGTCTCTGCCGTATCTGCTCCCAGGATGAGCAATTCCACTCCAGGACATCCCAAATGTCCTCCAACTTCAACGACCGTAATTTTCCCTCCCCATTATCAATGAGGCCTTCAACTGCATCTCCCACCTCTGCCCTCAAACATCCAAGACACCCCACCCTCAAATACAACAGGGACAGAAACCGTACCTCACCTTACACTTTACTCATCTCCAAATCCAATGCACCATACTTCACCATTTTCACAACCTGCAGTCAGAACCCACCACCAAAAGGATATTTCCTTCCCCACCCCTATCTGCTTTCCATAGGGATCGTTTCCTCTGCAACTCATTAGGTCCACACTCCCCACCAACAGTTCCTCCACACCTTGCACCTTTCCCAGGAGGTGCAACACCTGCTGTAACACCTCTTCTCTTACTTCCATACATGGTCCCTAAGAATCATTCCAAGTCTGGCAGAGGTTCACCTGTATTCGCTCGAACCTGATTTACTGTATCCGTTGCTCTCAATGTGGTCTTCTATACATTGGAGAGACCAAACGCAAACTTGGGGATTGGTTCAGGGAACATCTATAGTCCACACTCGCCAATCAACCCCACCTCTCTGTTGCCAGCTATTTCAGCTCCTCCTCCACTCACCACCACCACCACCAAAACAAGACCATATGTAAATTAGAATAAGAACACCTCATCTTCTGCCACAGCAGCTTATAACCTTATGGCCTCAACATAGAATTCACCAGCTTCCAAATCTCCCCACCTTCCTACCTCATCCCAGGTCTAGCCCTCGCTCTCTGATCCACCCCCTTGACCTGATCTAACTTGTTCATCTTCCTTTCCACCTCCCTCCTTCACCCTTCCCACTGGCCAATCTCATTCACCTCCTATGCACATCCACCTATTGCCATCCTACATACCTTTCCCCCAGCCCCACTCGCCTCCCTCTACTTATTTCTCAGCCTCCAACCCCATTCCCAGTCCTAATGAAGGGACCTGCCCGAAACATCAACATGCCTGCTCTTCTGATATTGCTTGACCTGCTGTGCTTTATCCAGCTCCACATTTTACTAACCATACTTCCTATATTCACATCCAAATCATTTACATGAATGACAATTGACCCTTAGGTTAATCCATCACCAGCCATCTCTCTCTCTAGTAAGAGAGTAGCCATATAGTCTGGTAGGACTATGGTGACTTTACCTTTTATGTTGCACCAGGAGTTAAATCATGAATTACCAAATTAGAAAATCTGAAGATTCACCCCATAGTTATGATCTCTAGTATGTGTTGTTCAGCAATTTTTTATTCCTCCTTGCATTGTTTCCCCAATTTGCCAGCTATAATGGAATATAAATAAGAGATGCTTATATAAGATGTTGTTGTAATACGGAAGAGTATTATGATATAGGCATCTTTTGACAGAATCTGGAAGATATGATCTGGTGACCTGTCACAACAATGTCTCCTTTTAATATCTGATTAACATTCATTAAAAAAAGAAATTTTAAATTATGTCTCTTATAGTTTTTAAATCAAGTGTTGTAACAATGATCCTAAAGTAGCTTTTGAACAAGTATATAGAAAAGATAAATAAAGAATCATAGTCTTCCTCAAATTCAAAGATTTACCTGAACTAAGCCCATGTGACAGAGAGGCCCTTAAAATGTATAAGACTTTGATGGTAGGAAAGATTGAGCAACTTAGCGGAAAGGTGAGCAAGGTTGTTCTCTGAAGAAGCAGCTTGGACTTGCTGGATTTTTTTTTGAGTATCTGATAAAAGTCTTAGGCTGGATTTTTCACCCTCTTGCCAGTGGCTTTGAAGATAAAGGAGGCACATAAAATCCATTGGCAGTTCTCCTGCCAGTTCCTGACCTGTTAAAAAGGTTCGGATGGAGGAGTTGTTGAACAGCCCATCCATTGTGCAGTCTATCATGAACCCAAAGTGGCTGAGTAAGTAGCTGGCCACTTAAGTTCCTTAACCTGTTTGGAGAAATATATTTGCATATGGTACCTTGTACACTGTAACTTGCTATACTTTAAATGATCTTTGATATAGTTATTATCTAGGCATGAAGGCAGGGGTTATAGAGTCATAGAGTCAGAGAGATGCACAGCACAGAAAGAGACCCTTTGGTACAACTTGTCCATGCCAACCAGATATCCCATCTCAATCTAGTCCCACCTGCCAGCACCTGGCCCATGTCCCTCCAAACCCTCCAAACCCTTCCTATTCATATACCCATCCAGATGCCTTTTAAATGTTGCATTTATATCTTTCCCTTTTCACCCTAAAACTATGCCCTCTAGTTCTGGACTCCCCCTCTCCAGGGAAAAGACTTTGTCTATTTATCCTATCCATGCTCTTTATGATTTTATAAACCTCTATAAGGTCATCCCTCAGCCTCCAATGCTCCAGGGAAAACAGGACTATTCAACCTCTCCCTATAGCACAAATCGTCCAACCCTGGAAACATCCTTGTAAATCTTTTCTGAACCCTGTCAAGTTTCACAACATCCTTCCGAGAGGAAGATCAGAATTGCACACAATATTCCAAAAGTGGCCTAACTGATGTCCTTTACAGCTGCACCATGACCTCCCAATTCCTGTACGCAATACTCTGCCCAATAAAGGAAAGCATACCAAATGCCTCCTTCACTGTCCTAATTACCTGTGATTCCACTTTCAAGGAGCTATGAACCTGCACTCCAAGATCTCTTTGTTCAGCAGCACTCTCTAGGACCTTACCATTAACCGTATAAGTCCTGCTAAGATTTGCTTTCCCAAAATGCAGCACCTCGCATTTATCTAAATTAAACTCTCATTGGCCCATCAGTAAAGCATGGAGCATGATGTCACAGTATGTTGCTTAAATTGTGTAAATTTTGATAATTATAAGAAAATCAATTATTGCAAGGAGCAGCAAAAAATAACTAGAACTATTATTCCCAACTTGACATTGCTGGGTGAGTCAGTACAGCTGTGAATTTTTCAGTCCTGTTCCTATAGGGAAGAAAGTTGATTCGAAACAGAATTGGAATATTTCCAGTTTTAATAGCAAAATTATGAGAGAGCCACAGAGCTAAACAGAAAATGTGAATGAGTAAGAGCTGCGATCCTGCTATCAGTACTGGGGGACAAGTACTATAAGCTCAGTTACAACCCAGACCTCACAGAGTTGCAGAATAGCCAGACTGGAGAAAATTTGAAGTCTGTGAAGATCCACTTTGAGCCTTCTACTAATGTTATTTATGAATGGTACATGTTTAAATCGAGCACGAGGAGAAGGAAAATTTTGATCAGTCTGCACTGTGACATCTAACTAAATCTTCACTGAAGTATGATCTCAATTGAAAAAAAAAAGAATTAGAAATTCTAAAATGCTGATGTGTTTGCTGAGAGAAGAAAAGTTATGCTCAAGAAAACAACTGACGTGCAGAAGTTCTGAGGTTCCTGCAAGTCCTGACCTGAACATCGTCTCTAACAGCAGTAAGAACAGGGATATTACAACTGATGGAATCATGCAGTGTTGAAATGTATTCCCAGGGTGACTGTTATTGCACACCTACAAATTAGCATGAACACAGTTTAATGGCCTGGTGCCAGTTCTGAGGGATCAGTCAGGATGAGGAACAGCCAGCATCTGCATCTGCTTTGCCTAGTTGGCATGACCATAGGTCTAGTATTGCAGCACCTTTATACCATCTATTGTATATCCATTTGGCAAGTTATTTATATAAGTCAGTGAAATAGAAAGAATCCCACTCTACTGTCCTACTTCACACTTGGATTTTTGATCTCTGTATTCCTTTGGCCTAATTATTTGACGCCATTAATGCCTAATTACTGATGCCAACAATAACTGTCACCTTAGGGTTGGATTTGGGTAGGATCATTGCAGATTGTCTGTGGACACAAGAAAGTCATGATACTAATAATCACTTCCAGCTATTAATAACTTGCTTATAAAATTTTAATTTTTTAACTTCCCAATATTATGTAATCCTTTACATTTGCAGAGTTTTAACTGTTCACTTCATGTCCAAACTTGTTCAGCCCTTTCTGAGACTTTCTATAGCCTACTATCAAAAAGCTCCACTTTTATGAAATCCTTTGAATCTGTTGCAAATCTTTTTATACTTGATCATTAACTTTGCATTTTGAATCTGCCATTTATTGCTTTAGATGTACATCATTTTGATTACTACATATCAAATATCCTCTTGTTTTAAGGTAAATTTGAATTATTTCAAATAGTTCTTACTGGATACTGTCAGCAGTCTGCTAAAATGGCAGAAATTGACGTGTTCATGTGACAATACTGTAGTAGATTGCACAACTGCATAAAGTGTCTCAACGCTTAACAATTCTAGTCAAACCTCCCTTGAATTCCTGGGATGTGGCTACATGTTTAATTCTATCAGCATGAACTATTATTTTTTGGGCAGTGGCTACTTACACCAATAAAGAAAGAAAGAGTATTACACACATCCGTTAACAGTCAGTATAATATCACATAAAACACCATATTAGATTCAGCTATGTCATTCACTTCCCAGAGATCCCAAATATTCTTTCAATGATATGTAAAATCCAGATGTTAACTTACATCATCCCAGATTTATGCTTTTCTTATCCATCAAAGACCAGCTAGAATTTAGACTAATCTGTGGTATACCTGCTCTGAGGGTGTTACATGAAGCAAACAACCACAAAAAGGTAACATTCTTGGACAGCTTAATTTGTGTATATAAATGCTGCTAACATAATTTTGCATCAATTATAAGATTATCTGTTGGATTTATAAAACAAATAACTTTATTTGGAGAAGAAAACTGAAAGGACAAAAAAGTCACTCCAGATTTCAAAAGGAAGCAATATCTTTTGGAGAATACAAAAGTTTTTTTTTACTCACTTATGAAACATGAATTTGCCACTCAATCATGTGGAATGACATATTCCTCAGTAGTAATTCTACTTCTACCTGTCAAAATAGAAGAACCCTGACATCAAAGATGCTATAACACCTTTATCACCCAGCAATGTATCATTCTTTCCCCAGACGATCAATAGTATATCATTCTTTGAATAATTAAAATAAACATAGATACAGCATGTTCATGAAGTGTATGAAAACGCAGATTGGAAAAAACCTGTGACATAATTTTTCATCATAAGTTATTTTTGTTAACGTCTTAAGTTGTGTTCTGCTACTTTATGCTCAGTTTAAATTCCTAAATTCAGTGATACAGTGATAACTGTACTCAGGCTGTACATTTGTATTTATTAAAATAAAACATATTTATTTTAGAAATATTTATCTCAATGCAGCAATGGGCTATCACTCCACTATTATGCCACTCGTTAACAGACTGAACACATTTTCATGTGATAATAATTTTATTAGATGGAGGAATAGGGTCCAATTTTGAAAATGTTTTACTAACATAAACTATTGCATGAATACTTTGTCACATTGTTCTTTGATTCATTGTTTTAACAGGGCTGTTTGTCTGATGAAAATAAATGTGTGAAGCACTTGCATGCTAAAATTTCTAATAATTACTTTGAATGAGTCATTTTTTAAAAATTGGACTATTAAAAGCATTTCAAACCTCAGTTGATCTTATGAAGAGTTAAATTATGTATTTCTTTAGGGATGGATCAAAGCAGACCACTGCGTGTTGCATTACATTACATAACACCTTAATAGTCAAAATACTCCAAAATATTTTATGTTTTGAATTTGTTGTATGGGTAAACACAGTTCTCCACATAATTATTCACCCAAACAGCACAAGCTTTAAGGAAGCTTTACTTGAGCTCAGCGGTGAAATATGTTTGCATCATATAAAGTTATAAAGCAAGACGTTGTGGATCACACTCCTCAGCTGTGTTGTTAACTAGTCTTAATTAGGATCATACAAACAAAGAACTTTTCTTGCACAGATAACAGCCCGTTGTCCACCATGTCCACACTGGCCAAGAAATGAAATGGCCAATGTAATGTTACTTTCTAGTATGAGGAGGCACTAACCTAGTGGTATTATCACTGGACTATTAATTCAGAGAGGAGAAAGTGAGGACTGCAGATGCTGGAGATCAGAGCTGAAAAATGTGTTGCTGGAAAAGCGCAGCAGGTCAGGCAGCATCCAAGGAGTAAGAGAATCGATGTTTAGGGCATAAGTCCTTCTTCAGGAATGAGGAAGATGTGACAAGCAGGCTAAGATAAAAGGTAGGGAGGAGGGACTTTGGGGAGGGACGTTGGGAATGCGATAGGTGGAAGGAGGTTAAGGTGAGGGTGGTAGGCCGGAAACGGGGTGGGGGCGGAGAGGTCGGGAAGAAGATTGCAGGTCAAGAAGGCGGTGCTGAGTCCGAGGGTTGGGACTGAGATAAGATGGGGGGAGGGGAAATGAGGAAGCTGGAGAAATCTGCATTCATCCCTTGTGGTTATGCAGATTTCTCCAGCTTCCTCATTTCCCCTCCCCCCCACTTTATCTCAGTCCTAACCCTCGGACTCAGCACCGCCTTCTTGACCTGCAATCTTCTTCCCCCCCTCTCCGACCTATCACCCTCACCTTAACCTCCTTCCACCTATCACATTCCCAACACCCCTCCCCCAAGTCCCTCCTCCCTACCTTTTATCTTAGCCTGCTTGGCAACCTTCCTCATTCCTGAAGAAGGGCTTATGCCTGGAACGTCAATTCTCCTGCTCCTTGGATGCTGCCTGACCTGCTGCGCTTTTCCAGCAACACATTTTTCAGTATTAATCCAGAGACCCAGGTAATACCTATGTGATCTGGGTTTGAATCTTGCCATGATAGGAATTTGAATTCAATTCTTAAAAAAAATCTGAAATTGGAGTTCAATGATAACTGTGCATTGTCAATTGTCAAAAAAAAACATCTTGTTCACTAATGTCCTTTAGAGAAGGTAACTGCCATTCTTACCAAGTCTGAACTATATATGACTGCAGATCCACACAATATTGTTGACTCTAAACATTCATTTGGACAATTAGGGAAGGGCAATAAATACTGGCCTAGCCAGCAATGCACACACAAATGACCCAAATATATTTAGCTACTGAGTTCAAAGATTGACCCATAAACTATTAGTTAAAGAATCCGAATATATTTTTAGTGAGTTGCAGGTTTCTCTTTCTACTAGTCTTTCAGATAGTAAGTTTCAGACCTCTACTGCCTTCCAGGTGAACAATGTTCCATCATTTTCCCCCAACCTTTCTACTTTAATCTTATGCCACTTCGTCACTAACCTCTCTGCTAAGTAGGCTCTTTCCATCCACTCAATACAGGTCCCTCATAGCTTGAACTTTGAATTAAATTTCACCTCAGTCTATTGTGTTCTGAGGAAAATGATCCATGTGTTTTCAACAACAGATGAATAAGTTGAAAGAATAGATAGACAGATTTTTAGTTACCAATGTTTTGAAGAAAGTGGCCAATAAAGTAGATTTGAGGCTGGTATAAGATCAACTGTAATCGTATTAAAAGGCGGAACAGGCTCAAGTGGCTGAATCTCCTACTCCTGGACTGAGGTTCTTATTCAAGCTTTCTTCTTTGCTGGTTTTCAAGTCCTGGCATCATCTCACAAACCTTCTTTGTACTCTAACTAGTGCATCCTTTCTGTGATAAAGTGATCAGATCTGCATGCAGTTATTAAGTTGTGCCCTAATTGCTGATTTATCCAGTTCCAGCAGAATTTTCCTGCTCATGTATTCTATACATCAGCGAATAGAGGAATGGATTTCAGGCGCCCTCTTCATGAGGTCATAAAGAGGCCTTAATTTTTGTTCTTGAACTCTTATCTGAGGCTCCTTGCTATAAAATGTACATAACTGGATATCAAGTGAGGATAGAATTAGCCTTAGTCATACTTACACACACTGTTGCTAGCATCTTGAGTGCAGAATCTGCCAGCTGTTATGCAAAGTTGGCTAATCTTTGTTAAACCACATGCTGGTTCTGAACAGAGCCCAAGTGCAGTTACAAAAGATATTTTCTGGCAATGATAATGTTTGATGTTAGCAGAATTACAGGATGTCCAAACTTAAAAAATTTCATTCAGTGTTCTCAAAATTCACATGAAGCTCAGTGAAATATCGGAGCAACTTTTAAAATTTAATTTTACACCAGCCAAGTTAAATCAGCCTTCCTTTTGAAAGGACAAATATCTCTTCGATTAATGCACTTGGATTTTATTTAGCCCATTCTTTCATTGAATGTAGGTATCAGTGGAAAAGCCAAGATTTGTTGCCTATGCCTAACTCTGGCAATGTGCCATCACTTGGATCTGTTTGTGCAAGTAAACCTACATCGCTCTTCAGGGACACCCAGGATTTTGGATCCAGCATTAGTAAAGGATTCATGATATAGTTCCAACTTAGGATGGCATGTGACTCAGAGGGGAGTTTGGGGATAATGGTGTTCTTGTGAATCTGCTGCTCTAGTCCATCAAACTGCAAGAGGCAATAGGTTTAGAAGGCCCTGTCAACGAAGCTTGGATGAGATGTTGTATCATACCCTGTAAATATACTATATCCTGCTGCCACCATGGACTGCTACAGGAGGGAGTGAATGCTTGTTGATGGAAAGTATGCTGACCAAGCAGACTGCTTTGTCTTAGATGATATTGGGCTTCTTGAGTGTTGTTGTAGTTGCTCATCCAGATTACTGAAGAATATTCCATTATATTCCTGACTGGAGCCTGTAGATGGTGGGCAGTTGGTTGGGAGTCAGGATGTTAGTTATTCACTGCAGGATTCCTAGCCTCTGACCTTCTCTTGTAAACACTATATTCATATGTCTAGTCCAATTCAGTTTCTGGTCAATGGTAGTTCCACTGGATATTAAAGAGAGACAGATGGTCAGGTTATTTCTTTTTTTTGTTAGAGATAATCACTAACTGGCATTATTTTAGCACAAATGCTACTTGTCACTTGTCAACCCAAGCCCCGGATGACATCCAGCTGTCAGCTTAGATGACACACAGCAACCGAGAACAAACTAGACTGCACTTCTTTCAGAAATTGAATACACCCATGCACAGTTGCAGTTAGTACTTCACATAATGGGATAACACACCAGTGCCTGGTTGTGTAGTCTCACTTGACAGGAGCATGAGTCAGAGAATTGGATGTCATTCAGTTTAATGGATGAGAAACTGTGAGTTGTGTGGACTAAATCCAAATCTGAAGATAGGTTTTCAACTTGCAGCAGGACATTAAAATGAAGATTTTGTTCCTTTACTTAAAGAAATCAATTTTGATTTCTGTTCATCTCATAAAGATTCACACATTCATTCAGCTAGTATAATTGTACCAGAAACCAAGACTCTGAAAAGTTAAATTCTCTTCTGAACAGTGCATTGTATAGGAAATGATCTTGCATTCCACAGTTGAGGTAATATACTTCCTAATGCTTTAGTGATTTTTAAAAACAAATTGCCTCCTCAAACATTGTCCTTAATGATACGCTAAAATTGAAAGTTATCTTTCTCAATCCTCCTAGATTAATTTTATTGCATTCATGCATCATATTGTTGCATGAATATGAGCAATATTTTCAGTTAGTAGTAATACATTTCAAAACTTTGCATGTTTTTGCTCTGGTTTCTATTACTCTCAGCCAGAAACTCTTAACACTAAAGTTGGCATTAATATCTAAATCAGTTTTATTAATATGAAGTGGCTCAAGTCTGAACACGACCTCCACAGGAGATCATTCGACACTTGAATCTATTAGTGAGACTTCCCTCTCTTTTTCCTGATTAAGAGTGGCAATTTTTAAAAACAACTTGGCATCGAATTCCATATTTATTTTTCTAACCTTTGTTCTCTACTTTATATTAAATCTATAAATTTCATGTATGATTCTGTGTCTCTGTGCATCTACTTTTAACTCTTTGCCTTTTGGTATTCTTGACACTAGGATTGTTTTCTTGCTCCAATTCTTCCAAATAATGCAGCTTTTCAAAAAAAAAATCTGACTATTATTTATCTTCCCATATGCTTGTACCTTTTTCCATTCTTAGTATTGCAGTAGATGTTGAATATTTTACCAAAACAATGAGTGGCAAGAGATCATTTGATCTATTTTTGATTCAATTAGAAGGAAACTGCTCGCAGAGGTAATATATAAATAGGAATATTTTGAAGTTAATCAGCATATACAGCAATAGGGGGGCAAAGTCACTATGCTCTGAAATAAATGAGATCAGGTATGGAGAATGTTGCAATAATGAGTAATGATGAATGCAGGATGCTTTAAATATATAGGTCTGCAGCGAACAATGCCTGACATCCATAGGGAGCACAAGCCAAAGAAATTATGATAAGGATTCAGCTCACTAAGAGCAGATGTAGGACAAATAGGCTGGTACATGTTGTCACAATTCCATGCTATCTGCTATCTTTATGCAAAATTACATGTGCCATATCTGAGAAAGACAACAGAAGTAGCACTCTAGTGCTTGATAGTGGAGAGGTCAAACCACAAGATAATTACTAATGATGCTAAGCTCTAATAGCTGGCATTATATCTACTACCAGTGCAGTAAGGCATGCATTGTGCCTTTTTCATGCCAGCCTCTGAAATTACTATTTTAATAATTTTATGATGAATCATGTAACTGAGTAGGCGACCAGTACAACGCAAAGGAAAATTACAGCTTAACCATATCGGTGGCACATTCTTGTATCAGTTCATGAAGGTTAGGTATTTGAAAATCTCAAAGCAGATCACATATTCAACATAAGGGGAATTTTCACATTGAACAAAAAGACCTTGTTTGGTCACTTGACCACCTGGCATGGAAATAATAGCCAGGTGAAATAAAATATTCTTGAAATCATTTTCAACAAAATGCATTTTCTTACTCATGATTAATGAATGTCAAAGTTCAGCAATAGGCATTGGTGTTATTCTGAAATATGATGCTGTGAATTTGGTCTATGACTTGTATGCAGATGCATCTATTCTAGAATGTGATAATAAGCGTAACCTTAGTTTGGACTTGCATGTTTCATATCAGTATCTCTGGAACATGACAAAGAATTAGTAGGCAAAAGTTATTTGCCTACTGTGTATCACAGTAGGCAACTGATAATGAAAAACTGAACATCTAAAGGACTTCAGTTCCTGGAAGCTTTTTTTGAATGTTAAGAGTGGACAGGAGTGTTCACTTAAACAGTTCAGTTATTTGTGTTGAAATTGAACTAAATGTTATTAGCATACAATGGTGTTAATGGGTTGAGACATTTATGTTTACAATAAGTATGATTAAGGCATCATAAAAATACTAATTTAAATAAATGCTTTTCAGCAAACTTGAATCTCATCCAAATTGCTAATATATTTATAAGCTAAATATCACACAGAAAAATGTCACCTACTTTAATGAATTAATTTTTAAAGTGCCTAACCAATCCTTAAGTTAAACTGAAACCTATTTTCATAGCCTCTAGAAATTGTTTCTGAGCTCCTATCCAGAATGTCAAATGGGAGACTGGATCACAAGTCTTATGCCATTGCACTTTGGTTGGTCCCATTTTCATCTCTAAGTCAGAGGAGTGTGGGTTCAGTTCCACTCCAGGCCTTGAGCACAAAGATTCTGACTGACATTAAGTGGGGATTGTGCTGCTTTTAGAAATAGATGACTCCAGAGATGGTCCCATGCAACTTTTCCTCACACCAAAACTAAGTGGATGGAGAAGATCTCATGGTATGATTTCAAAGAACAGCTTTTAAGGATATTACCTCCATTTGCAGGTCAATAACTATCATTCAATCAACACCTGTGCAAAAGACAAGCTTGAAGCATTTGTAACCATCATCAGCAGAAGTGCCAAGTGGACAGTCCATTCCTGTCCCCATCTGAAGTCTCCAACATTACAGATACCATTCTCCAGACAACGATTCACTCCACTCAGTTTCAAAGAATGGCTGAAAGCACTTGATACAGCATAAGCAATAGGCCCTGACAACATTCTGGCATTAGGGTTCGAGAACTAATTGTGTCTTTACGCAAACTGTTCTACTCAGCTAACCTGGTCCATTTTACCATTTTACAAATATCAGCAAAGTGATGCAAGGTATTGTCCAAAATGATATCAAACAGCACATACTCAGCCATATCTGGCTCATTCACACTCAGTTTACGTCCATTAGACCCATCCATCTCCTGACCTCATCTGAACCCTGGTCGAAACATGGTCAAATGAGCTGAATTCAACAGGGAAAGCAAGAATGGCTGTCCTTGACATCAAAGCTGTGATTAACCAAGTATGGCATCAAAGAGCTGTGGTAGAACTGGAGAATGTTGATAGCAGTTCTCCACTGGTTGGAGTGATAACTAGTACATAGGAAGACTCATTGTTGCAGGTCAATCATCTCTGTCCATTTGCGACTTTTAGATACAAAAGCAGATTGCGCCCATATGCAACAGGATCTTAGCATCATTCAGGCTTGAGCTGGTAACAATTGTGCCTTACAAGCACCAAACAATGACCAAGTTCAATAGGAGAGAATCTAATCATCTCCTCGCAACATTCAGTGGTATCACATCACTAAGTTCCCAATTATGAACATCCTGGAGATTATCATTGACCAGAAAATTAACAGAACAAAAATGTGCAGGGCCGGTGAATTGACCGTGTTAAGTCGTCCATAGTGTTAGATGCATTAGTCAGAGGGAAATGGGTCTGGTGGGTTACTTTTCAGAGGGTCGGTGTGAACTTGTTGGGCTGAAGGGCCTGTTTCCACACTGTAGGGAATTTAATCTAAAATGCAGTTAGTGCATAGCATATAAAACAGCTGGAGATTCGATGTTATAGTGAAGACCCAGAACATTCTATTTTGGCAACATTGTAAGCGTGCCTGTACAAACCTTATATCGAAATTTCTATCAAAGTTTTCGAATACATGGCATTGCTCCAGTCAACCACTTACCTTGATCTTTTTCTTTTAAAAGTTATTATTTGTTTGATGTGAGTTATTTTCTCAATCGAAAGTACGTCTTCATCAATTCTCCTTCTGGGCTACGAGTCCAGTTTTGAAAACTGGGACTACAAACTGCTTCAGGCAATAATTGCCTGACCGCCTCAAACGCTGGCGGGATTGTGGACAGGTTTCGCAAACCCTGAGCAGCGTAGCGATAAGAGGGGCAAGCTGTCACCAACAATGGCCTGTGCTCTTTACCTTAGTCCGGACGGCTGTGGCAAGCTGTTAGTACAATTTTCTGGTTAACTGCCAACATGATTGCCTGCTCTGACCTGCTGCTCAGATTAGGATCCACTGTAAATGTAGGTCAAAGTGATTATAAATCGGGAACACAGACATGCACTACAATTATTTGCTGAAATGTCATTTCCACGGAAGTCGTTTTACCACTCAGAAAATGCCTGGTGCACATTGTTGATCCAATATTATTAATTTCTGGTAGAAATCCCCGTCCGGGATATGTGTGTGTTTGTATCTGGTCCTCTGTTTTCTGAGTCCAGCTGCAAATAACCGAAACATTTCACCACTTCCGAGGAAGCTTCCGATAGGATCGAGATATCCCGAACTGTTTTGCAAACATGATTTGGAGATGCCGGTGTTGGACTGGGGTGTACAAAGTTAAAAATCACACAACACCAGGTTATAGTCTAACAGGTTTAATTGGAAGCACACTAGCTTTCGGAGCGACGCTCCTTCATCAGGTGGGTAGTGGAGGGCTCAATCCTAACACAGAATTTATAGCAAAAATTTAGTGTGATGTAACTGAAATTATACATTGAAAAATTGATTGCTAAGCCTTTCATCTGATAGAGGACAGTGATAGTTTCACTTCTTTCATTCTTTCACATGAAAGAAGTGAAACTATCACTGTATTCTAACAGATGAAAGGCTTAACAGACAATCAATTTTTCAATGTATAATTTCAGTTACATCACACTGTAAATTTTTGCTATAAATTCTGTGTTAGGATTGAGCCCTCCACTACCCACCTGATGAAGGAGCGTCGCTCCGAAAGCTAGTGTGCTTCCAATTAAACCTGTTGGACTATAACCTGGTGTTGTGTGATTTTTAACTCTGTTTTGCAAACGAACGTCCGCAGAAGGAATTTCTCACAAGATTTTGACTGAGCCCCGATTTGGGGGCGGGGGAGGGGGTTGCTTTACGAATACCTACACTGAATTTAATTCATTCTCCTAAATAACACTATACCACAAAGGCAATTACTCGGCATGCAAACACAACTGGGCATTAAATGTTTGACACCATTTGACTGTCATCGTTTATTACTTTGCAAGGGCTATTATAGACTTACTTAAAGTCACAGGAACAGGACTTTATAGGAACAATCGTGTCTGGTATCTCGAAGGTGATCCTTCCAAAGGGACAAAATCGCGCGAGCTCTCCAAGCCCTTCATTATATTCTCCTTTCATATTGTGCTAAAATAACTCAAATTCCAGAAAAAAAAGCCACCTACCCCAACATCAAGCAAGCACCGGCGTCAATAACTGTTTACGCCGCGTTTGTATTCACTGGACACTTTTAACTTAAGCCAGGAAAGCAGCCTATGTGATTTCTCTCTCTTTCCCTTTCCCTTTGATGCGATGCCTTGCTGGACGACACTGGGAGGAAGCAGCTAGGAAGGAGCTCCTCTTACCTGCAAAGCGGCCGGTCTGTCCCAGAAACAGGTTTTCAAGTCGAGTGAGATCCGCCAGTTATCTGGGGAGCCACGCGAGGTGCAGCCCGCATTTTGTCTTAAAGGCAACAAGCGGCGTATCAAACAAACTGCGTTTTCTAAGACAGGATGCAGGTGTAACGTTTAAGATTCACTTACCCGTAAGTGCAGCCTACCCAGAAGCCGAGTTGCACAGGTTCTCGGCGATGTAGATTGGCAGAAGAGACAAGCGAAGTTTCCTCTCACTCGGCGTCTCCTCTCAGACAACAGAATAGTCTCATTTTGATCCGTGCTATCAGTGTCCCAACAAGTCCGGAGTTATACTGACGCTGGCGCTGTGTGGAAGTCAAACACACGCTTGCAGGAACTTGATTTAAAATTTAAAAAAACACGATTGTGAAGAACTGATACTTCTCAAAACTGTGTTCACACTCCAACAGACACGACCTATTCCGGTGACAGTTTCCTCAGATGCTGTGACAGTTTTATAATCGGTTTCCTTTCTTCTTTCTGTGGTTCCTGTACAATAACGCCAACAGCAGAGAGAGAGGGAGAAATACAGAGCGGAATACGCGCTGGAGCTGCAAAGCTACTGTTTTCCTGGTGTTCTCTCAGATTGCCAGAGGTTTTTGTTTAGGAGACTTCTTTTGACTTCTGAATCAGCTCAGAAGCCCTGCCCCCTTCAAACTCGCTTTAATCAGCTTTCGTTGGAAAGGCCGGGAGCTCCACCCGAGCGATTTGCATGAAACCTCAGCCCCTCCCTTTCCCACCCCCTGTCCTCAGTACTACCTCAACCCTCCCGAACCTCTCAGAGGTGAGCAGTAATTCTCAGAGGGGCGCCGAGACTGAGCGCGTCACTGCAACATTTCATGTTCACGCTGCAACGTTAGGGAAATGCACGGCTCTGCATCGGTCCTCAGGAACAGTTTTTTTTTTGCCTTTTGGACCGAATTCATTTGATTGGAAACATCAAAGCTTTGCGGATTCCGGAATCTTAAATGAAAGCAGCAAGGGCTGGAGAACCCAGGCAGTTCCGGCACCATGTGTGGAGAGAGAACGAGCAGTCTCTCCACAGACTTTGCTGAGATTCTCCAGCATCCACGGTCTTTTTTTTAAAAAGTGTTGAACCGGTGACAATAAACGGCTGGCAAGAGGGGAAGAGTGATGAGGAAACATGAGTAGAATCCAGGACACACCGTGGGACAGTGCCTGAATGGACCTGTCCAACTCTTTCAAGCCCATTATGGGGAATATGTTAAATAAATGATGTGCATTTTACCAATTACGTGTCCAGGCCTGAGATTTGATCTACACCAGCGCCCTGCCAGTACGGTGCATTCTCGCTAGGTTGGGTAGGGAGTACTTGGTTAAAGTAAAACTGACCCTGATCTTCAAGCAAACAGTATGATAACAAGATGTATGCCGCTTGCAAAAAAGAAAAGCCAGGCACACTGACACTTTGACTCGGTTTGCCTTTCACATAGAATGTAATGTGGTTTCATGCATCCGTATGTGCTTCTTTCTAATCGAATCATACACTTAAAAAAAACTTTACTCTGGTAAGAGATAAAGCATTGCAGCATCACACACGATAGCAGTAAAAAGTAATTCTTGCTGACTGTATTTTGTGATTTTAACCTTTCGCTGATATACTTCCCCAAAAAGTAAAATAGAAAATAGCTAATGTCTCGTTTGCAGTTAGTTGCATGTACACTCCCGTTCGACAGGCAAACCAGACCCAGTTAGTAGTACTCATCGCAGACTTCTTAAAACACAATGTGTGGGGTAAATGCCTGATTTCAAATAAAGATGCTACACAATATCTTTTTTGTTTCTCTCCCTGACAAAGGTAACACGAACTTCTGGCATCAAATCGTTCTCATTTGCTTTGCCAGATGAACTTCCCCCGAACACAGCCACACACTCCTTTCGGCAGACCCAACCGCTTTGTGAAATTTATGGCGTTCCAGCACACAGCTAATTGTCTCACTATTTGACATACGAGTGGAATCCTGTCTGGGAGGTTTTTTTTTGCCCCGTGAATTTATGGAGTTGACCACTTCAGTGTGGCCTGATTACTTTACAACACCACCCTAATGACATGTCTGCATTACAGTGACAGCGAGCCGGAAACAAGATTTTGAACTGCAATTCAACATCGCCCTCTCCTGACCGTAAACCATGCAGGAATAATTGGCAATCCCGTCAGTGTTGCAGGACATCAGTTTTGTTTTGAGCACGAATTCTTATACGTCCGAAACCGTTTTGCTGCCCCTATAGTTTAGTGTAGTTGCACATCTCATTAATGATTAAATAGCCACTTCTCTTCAAACGTGAAATATGCCGTGCACAGATATTTATTTTAAATGGTTTACTTTTGGCAAACATTTCCTTTAATAACGCATATTATCTAAACATATCGTGGGCATTCAATGTTTCAGTGCATTGATTTCAGGTAGTGTTATTCTTTCTCGCACTGTGGTGTGATCACGAAACACATTTCAGTCTATTCAGTCATGCTATAACACACCTCTGGAGCAGGTGCGATTTGAACCAGGGCTGCCTCACGCAGATACTGTATAGGGGGACTACCTAATGTCCTAATAATGCACATCATAATCTTTTCTAATCAACCAGCTCAGACATATAATTATACAGGTGCCTCCTAACTCAAAGTTGGGGCACGAACAGCGCGCCACAAAAAACACCGAATATCGCACATTATAGTTTTTAAAATCAACTTGCTAAAGAGATATTACGATACACCACTGGAGCAGGTACGATTTAAACTTGGGTCTCCTGGTTCAGATGGAGGGACTTTACCATTGCACACAAAAGCCCAGACACATTGCATTTTTTTTCTTATGCGATGATTGAACCCTGGAGCAGGTGGGACTTGAACTCATGCCTCTGGAGAGAGGGACACAACTTCTGAAGAGCCTCTCAAGCACACATTTTAACTTTTTTAAAACTAACCATGTTATTGCACACGTCTGGAAGCAGGTGGGATTTGAAGACGGACCTTTTGATTTCGGGGTAGGGACTATAGGACCCTCAAGCACTTTATTTTTCATTATGCACCCTCCTACCCACCGCCCCCCCCCCTCCCTCCCTCCAGCAGGTGGGACTTGAACTGGAGTCTCTTCATTCAGGAGTAGGGAATGTAGGGTCCCTCCAGTATGGAAACAGGCCCTTCGAAGACTAACCCATCCAGACCCATTCCTCATATTCACCCCTGACTATGGGCAACTTAGCATGACCAATTCACATAACCTGCACATCTTTTGGATTGTGGAAGGAAACCCATGTAGACATGGGGGGAGAATGTGCAAACTCCACACAGTCACCCAAGGCAGGAATCGAAACTGGGTCGTTGGTGCTGTGAGGCAGCAGTGCTAACCACTGTGCCACCGTGCCGCCTACTACTGCTGCATCACAAGGGCACCCTCAAATGCACATTACATTAAAAAAAAAACTATTTTTCCAATCAACCTGTTCAGAGACGTTATTACATACCTCTGGAGCAGGTGGGACTTGAAGCTGGGATTCCCAGTCCAGGGGTGGGAAGGAACTCTGCCTCTGCACCTCAAGAGCCCCTATACTGGTGCAAAATGCATGTTCCAGGTGCTCCTACAAATGTGGACTTGTTCACTTTATCCTGTGGTTTTTAATATTGCTCATGAAATAGACAGGCAGCAATTATATCCATAGCTAATGGGAAAATAGTTTGACATGGAAAATGTATATCTGAACCAGAGTTGGAAATAAATTGCAAAGATGCCAACATTTGTGAAATGTGTTAGCTGTTGGAAAAATGATTTAATTCTTTCTAAACCACAGATGCTGATTTATTACAGTTGTGCAACATCAATTATAACTGTAAACATTGTGGTGCAGTTTCCGATGGTTAGGCTTTAGTACATGCTTCATATAAAAAGAAGTCATTTGCATAATCACAAATGATTTTGCATGAACCAGCAAAAACGGCTACTGGCAGTGCAGAACAGAATTTTTTTTTTCACTTTACTTTGGCACACATAGAAGTGGCAAGTGGGCAGGTTCACTAATTTAGCAAAAAGTGAATTTTATCATACATAGACAAAAAAAATTAGGAAGATTATCTAGCCCTCTGATTTTTTAAAATCATTCATTAATTCATTCACTGGCTTGGCCAGTATTTGGTGCCAATCCCAAACTTCCCTTGAGAAGATGGTGGTGAGCTGTGGTCCATATGGTTTGGCTACACCTACAGTGCTGTTAGGAGGCAAGCCCCAGGAATTTAGCCCAGCCTGAAGGATTGGCAATATAGTTACATGTCAGAACAGTATGCAACTTGGAAGGGAACTTGCAGGTGGTGGTGCTCCCATGCATCTGTTTCCCTTGCGCTTCTGGGTGGTAGAGGCTGCAGATTTGGAAGATGCTGTCAAAGATCCTTGGTGAGGTGTGGTGGATTCAGTAATGGTAATAACATTGAACGTCAAGAGGAGGATCAGATTATTTCTTGTTGGAGATTGTGATTGTCCATTTATCTTGCCTTGACATTAAATTCCATTGCTGTAGTTGAATCCCTGCCTATTAACATTCAGGTAGTTACCATTGACCAGATGGAGAACTGGACCATCTATTTTAAGACTGCAGCTACAAGAACAGGTCAAAAGCTAAGAATCCTGCAGTGAGTTATTGAATTTGATTGAACAACATTGAAAATTACTTTAACAAAGTTAATTGGAGCCATGACTAATTTCATTAATGTGCTCAAAGTAATTTTTCAGTATGTTAAATATTTTGTGACCTATAGAAATATTTAAAAGAAAAGGAATTTGTCCATTGAAGAAAACTAATACAATTTGATCAATCAGTAGAAAAATTCACTGTTGACTTATAGGCATTGTGGCCAGGGCTAGATTTGGCTGAACTATTGTTGAACCATCATAAAAAAGATCACAAGATCTTAAATGTGAATAGTTTTCATTATTTTTGATAATTCCTGCATCCTTTGGGCTAGTTTGCTCAGTGGTACCTGGAGTGTGTTGACATCACTGCCATAAAATTGTGGAAAGTTGACCTCATTATGTGCTTTCTAACTTTTCATCCAGACATATGTATTGATGTTGATTCATGCCGGGCTGCTGAAGTGAGATGTATAGCAGTAAAATAACTCAAAGGAGAAAAACACTGAGTTAGCATATTTTCCCAAATTTTACTCTTGTGACACTGTTTTAATATGTTTAGAAAAAAGATGAACAAACTTGTCACTTCCTCAAATTTTGCTCATAATGTAATTTTAATGTGAAGAACACTTTGATAGTCATAGGATATTCTTGACAGTTGTTAAGAGCAGATATGGAGTAGCAGGAAGTTCTTCTGATCTTTTAAAGTAGAAGATAAGTCTAGAGGGAACACTATCAATATTAACGTACTCCATTATCTAGATATTCAACAAAAACTGAAGAGAAAAGCAATCACTTATCTTGAACAAGATAATCATTATATTAATCACAACATCATTCCTTAGAATCTCCCCTCTCACTGAGACAAGTCAGGAAGTGGCTTCACAAAGGAAATTGGTATTTTGATTGATCATCACAGAATTCCTATAGTGGGGAAACAAGCTATTTGGTCCATCCTATCCACACCAACCCATCGAAGAACATTCCACCCAGAATAGTCCTCCCTCTATCCTATCCATGTAAATGTGTATTTCCCATGGCTAATCATCCCAGTTTATACATCTAAGGACACTAGATGTAATGTGGCCAATCTGCTTAACACAGACATCTTTGGACAGTAGGAGAAAATCGGAGCACCTGGAGGAAACCCAAGCAGACACAGAGAGAATGCATACTCCACTCAGCCAGTCAGCTGAGGGTGAAATCAAACCCAGGTTCATGGTTCTTTGAGGCAGCAGTGCGAGTCACTGACACACTGTGCTGCCCCACATCTTGGGAGCTTCATAACTAGACCTAGTACCTGGATGTTTCCCAACCTACATCCATGATTGCAACAGAGGCTAATCCATGAGATTACAAAAAATTGCAATTTACAAATGAAAACATTTGGTCATGCATGAATATGGTCAATTTATCCCTAAGAGGAAGTGTCATGAGTGCCAAGTGCTTTTTGTCACATTAGGTCAGATGGACATTCTTCATACATATGTCAATACTGTTTCAGGAGGCTTCACTGGTCACTTTGAATTGTTGTCTTCAGACATCTGCAGTTTTTCACCCTTAAGATTCATTGGATAGCAATCCAGGCCAGGAACACTAGCTAGTTTGTATTACTTAATCTGTTAGTAGCTTAGGAACATAAGAGCGAAGGAGACCAGTCAGCCTATCAAGCTTGCTTTACCAGAAAATAGGATCATGCCTGAGTATTCACTTAAATGCCTCCCTTACACACTATCCCATATGCCTTTAAATAGGGTGCCACAGTCCCTTTGTACATTTACACGTTTTAACATTTTACCAATAATGAAATACTCTGCACATCTGTTCCTTCTATTGAATGGATAATCTCAAATTTTCCCACACTATATTCAACTGTCATTTTCTTATCCATTCCTGAAGTCTTTCCAAATTGTTCTGAAGCTGCTTTTCTCTTTCTCACAGTGAGTACTTAGTTTTGCGTCATCTGTAAATGTAGAAACATTACATTTAGTCTTCAAATTCAAATCAATGCAATAAATTGTGAATAGCTGGGACCAAGTAGTGATCCTTGTAGTACCTTACCAGTCACAGTCTGCCATAGTGAGAATGGCCCATTTTCTCCTACTCTCAGTTTTCTGTCTATTAGTCAATCTTTAATTCATACCAGTACTTTACCTTCTATCTCATACATTTTAGCTTTGCTAACCAAATGTTTGTGGTGGCCTCTATGAAAAAACCTTCTGAAAATTTAAGCCTACTTCATTCTGCTTTTCAATTGTGTTTGTAACTACTTAAAAAAAAAACCCACAGGTTCATTAACTATGACTTCTCATTCACAAACCCTTGCTGACTCTGCTCAATCTGATTGTTATCCAAATGTTTATTTACCACATCATTCATAATAGTTTCTACCATTTTTCCTGTTACTGATGTATTAGAATTAGAATCCCTACAGTGTGGAAACAGCCCTTCAGCCCAATAATTCCACACCGACCCTCCGAACAGTAACCCACCCAGACCCACTCCCCTAACCTATTATCGTTAATTTACCCCTAACTAATGCCCCTAACTGACATATCCCTGAGCACTATAGGCAATTTAGCATGACCAATTCACCGAACCTGCACATCTTTGGATTGTGGGAGGAAATCCACACAGACAGACATGGGGAGAATGTGCAAAATCCACACAGACAGTTATCTGATGTTGGAATCGAACCCAGGTCCCTGGAACTGTGAGGCAGCAGTGCTAACCATTGAGCCACCATGCTACCCATTATACAGTTAATAGGTCTGTAGTTTCATGTTTTGTCAATCCTGCTTCACTAAATAGTCAGACATTTGCTGACTCCTCACCCTCAGGTACCATTTCAGAATAGAGTTTTGGAAGCTGAACACACTGCATCCTCTATCTCAATAGCAAACAGTTTTACCATCCTGGGATGTAGAGCATCAGGTCCCAGGGACCCATCAACCTTCAGTTTTATTAATTTTTCCTTACTATACAATTTCATTCAATTCATCATTTTCCCTTGATCCTTTGGGTCTAAAAAACTGGCAGTTTTTTTGTTTATTCCTCAGTGAAAGCAGACACAGAGCAATCATTCAACTTTTCTGTGATTTCTCTCATGTCTATTATAAACTATCTTCACTCTGTCTGTGAGGGTCCACCTTTATATTTGCCAGATGCTTCCATTTTACCTACTTGTATAATCTTTCAAGGTTTTTGTTGTTTTTTCTTTATTTTACATGCATATTCTATTCTCCATTTCCTCATCCGTTTCTTTACTTGTCCATTACTGTAATCTAAAATCTTCCAATGCTTAGGTTTATTACAATTTCTGGCAGTTTTATAAGATTTTATAGCATTCATTCAGTCCAGGTTTATGTTTAATTTGTCTATCTCAATAAAACTATAGACTGTGCAAACTTATTAGGGGAATTCTCATGTCATATAATACCAGTATTCATGGTCAATCTGCATACATTATTTGAATGGAGATTTACATGTCTATACAGAGAAACCTATTTCAATCTAATGGGAGACATGTCATGTGTGACAGAGCAATCACGTTTCGTCTTTGTCAATACAGATAATTACATTGTTTCATTTGGACAAAGTAACCTTATAGGCCTCTACTTCATGTAGCGCAGTCTGTACTGATGCAATTTGATTAAAATTAAGGTTACAATTAACTTTGTAACTTATAAGTAACTACATAATTTCTTCACAGGTTAGTTCATCAAAAGTATGACAGACTGCTTATCTACAGCATTATTCAGGTTGTCATTAACACCTATGCTTTCTGTGCCCTTTAGGACCTATCAGATACTTCAACCAATAGGTTCTAAATGAATTTATCCAGCTTTCCCACAGTACCAGAACAGCTAAACTACTACAGACACAGTTTGGTAGCGTTGCAAACTGCCACAAGTTTATTACGGAATAAGGAACAGTAAGACTCTAATATTAACAATGCAAGTACTAATCCTGCCCATCAACCTTCGTTGCTACCATACTTACTAAAGTTTTGTATAACTTGTGTTGGATTCACAATGTCATTGTTCTCTCTCTCTCTGAATTCAGACGGTCAGTTGGTCTTTAGCTTCACCATGCTGGTCACTTCTTCTTTGTCTCCAAAAGGCCCAAGAGATTGATCTGCAGGCAAGCCTTGTTTTTATACCTTTTTGGATGGTTTTCTCAAACCTTCTATAGTTCTGGCCAATCAGGAATACTCATTTAATGGTCGAAAATATTATCAATCATTTGGATGGGTTTGCTAATGTTTATTTCTTTGTGTAGCAGGGCCTGCATGCCTTTCTGTTTGGTTTTTGTTTTTTTGGTTGATATGTTGTTGAGGATATGCCTGTTCAGGATAACTGTTCACAAGATGTGCCCTTTTACAGTATGCTGATGTCATTCGCATCTGTCTGCTGTGTTTATACTGTGCCTAGTTTCTGGGTTTGCAATTTGGACAGCTTTACTTGGCCAACATGTCCTGTACACAGCATGTCTTGCTATTCAGCCAAGTTGGCAATCTACTTGTGTTTTAGCAACCCTGAGGCTGCTACACCTATTTATATCAATTATTTTCATATATTTTACTTTCAACATTATTTTAATTTACAACTCCATCTTTACCTAATTTTATCATGTTATACATTTTTCTTCTGAGAGGCATAACAGAGACCATTGAACTGCAACTGCACATTTAAGGTTGTTGTTAAGTCCTGGTAATGTGAGGCTAATCTGCGTATTGAAGAATCAGGATGTGAGGTTTGTGTTGCTGCCTTTGGGGAACACCTGCCAGTTAGGGAGTCGAGAGTTTTATGGCCAGCCCTTTCTGGGGTCAAGGAGCTGCTAGGCCACTTGATCAGGAATTGAGGACCTGACAATAATGGAGGAATTGCCTGGGAGGCCATAACCAAGTTCAAATCCAAGCTTTATCAGGATGAGGCCTTTTAAGTAGACTTCAATTGTCCATTTAAGGGCCTCATTTAACATCAGGGCAGGAGGCAGTGAAGGGTGCTGCTGACGAAGGCATCATGAAAGTTTCTAGACTGGATTTAAGGGTTTAGCCAGTGTTGAGGTGGGAGGCAGCAGGATGCACTCGTAAAACCCTCCCGCTCAATAATATATCTGCAGCCCCTTCAAAATATGCCTCAGGCAGGCATTAAATTCCCGCAGACAATGCTTGCATGACATGTTTGGTCACATTTGCTCTATACCTAAAGTAAAAGCATCCTCTGATTGGCTTCTCTTTCTATTGGTATCGAGACCAAATATTCAAGGCATGAATAAAGATAACCATAAGCTCATGAGCTGGTCAAAACACTCATGGCACTGTCACCTAATACATACGATTACATCTGACAATATTTTCAGACGATAGAATTGTTGAAAGTGAATGCAGAGGGGAAGCTAATTCTGCACTATTCCAGTTGTGTATTGAACAATAAATTTATAACAAAAATCAGAAGGGTAGTGATCAATAAAGAGAATATGACTCTACAATAAAGGCAGAAAATACTAGAAATGCTCAGTGAGTCTAAGAAAATCCATAAGAACAGAAGCACAGTTAACACTTCAGGACAGCTAACTATCATCAGAAGTTTTAAATTTATAGAAACAAAAGTTTGGTTGTACAAAGTTTGGGTGACACATTTCACCAACTTCCTACCCTGGCAGTCAAGCTGAAAATTATCACAAGTACAGTGTCAATCTTTCACAGACGGTACATCATTGTGAAACATTTGTTTCTGCAATCCACTTGACAAATTTGGTGAAGAGTGTTTACAGGTCTAAATGTTAATGCTTGCTGTAAAACTCGTTGGTGAGTACATTAAACCTTTTGCTTCCCTGTTGTTGCTACCATGAGGCTTAATCCATTTTGATGTGCAGATAGGAAAGCTGCATGTAAAATTTAAACAAATGCTTCAGCAGGTCTTAGCAGATGTGGAGATTGGGATGTGGGATATTGCTCAGTTCCTGCATGGAACCAGTTGACAGCCCAGTGCTACCTTCAGGAAGGGTGCAATGTGGTCGGGGTGGAGGGGAGGTGGAGGGTGAGGCAGACGTGGTCATGATTACAGGATAGATTATTTCGATGTCTGTTTAGACTTCACAGCAATAATAAATTATACTGGTTTTATTTGCTGACTTTATTAAGCCACTCAATACTTCATCCTCTTATTCTTTATAATTTCACATTCTATTTTGGTCCCAAATGTTTCATAAAGCCATGAGCCATGTGGTTAAAATGATCTTTTTGCAGAAGACAGGATGGCACTCCAGGTGTCCAGCTAAATGCCATCAAGACGGTTCTGACTTGAGTGCAAATATAAATTGGATAGTATTGGGCTGAAAGGTGGAATGTAACATTCATGCTATATAAATGCCAGACAATGACCATCTCCAATAAAAGACAATAAACGACCAACCCTTGACAAGTAATGGTGCTATCATCATAGAATTCTCTTCTATTGATATCCTGAGGGTTAACATTAGTCAGAAACTAAAATGGACCAGCTACATAAACACAGTGGCTGCAAGAGCAGATCAAACACTGGAATACTACAGTGTGTAACTCACCTCCAAGCTCCCCAAAGCCTGTCAACCATCTACAAGGCACAAGCACATTGGAACAGGAGTATGCTATTCAATCCCTTAAGCCTGCTCCGCCATGCAATAATATCATGGCCGTTGTGCAGCCTAACTCCAATTGCCCCTCTTAGACCCATATTCATTGAAATCCTTCCTGAATAAAAATTGTTTTACATCAGATTCAAATTTAAGAATTGAATTAGCATCAACAGCCATTTGAGGAACCTCCACTACTCTTTGCATGGAGAAATGCCTTTTTTTTTGTAAATATACTTTTGAGCAAAAAAAACCTTTTTTGACTTTACAAAAAATATGAAGTTATATAAAATATAACAAACACTATTATAATAAAAATGCAAATTACAATGCAACTACTGTCTACTAACTACTAACCTACTCTACAAAACAAAATAAAATTAAACACTATGCAAAACAACACCAATAAATAAGTAGTTGACTAAAAGAAACAAAAGAACACACAAGAACACAAAATAATAATGCTCGGCGCAGAGCTGCCAGACAAAAAACTGGAGCTTTGTATATATCCTCATGTTAACTCAGAAGTCCCCCTTCCAGGGCCCAGGGCTCAGCAAACCTAACCATCCTAGTTAAACAAATGCCCTACTTAAGATAGCAGACAAATCTGTGTTAAATTACTCAAAAAGGGCTGCCATGTCTTATAAAAAAGGTCTGTTGTGTGGTGCACCATAGATGTGAAAAAATCCAAGGCGATGTGCTCCATAATTAATTTCCGCCATCCCAACAAACCCGGTAGGTTCTCAGACACCCAATTCATCAGAATATGCTTCCATGTACAGTAAGTAAGAATATTCTTCCCATGCCCATCTAAAGATGATAAATTCGGTAGACCTACAAGGAGAGATGTTGGGTCTACTTTAACTTTGGTCCTCAATACTCTCCCTATCTCTCCCGCAACAGTGCTCCAGTAAACACTGTGGCCTGTAGCATGCCCAGACTACCTACACTTATTTTACATTTGGGACACATTGGAGATGCCTCTTTTTAAACTTCGCCAGATGGTACGGTACCAAATGAATCCTGTGCAGAACTTTTAACTGCATAGCGTATGTCCTATTACAGATTGAGATCTTTTGCGGGTTCTCCCACATGTCCTCCTATGTTTTAGAAGAGATCTCCACTCCTAGCTCTCGCTGTCAGACTTCACATGACAGGTTAATATCCTGCCAGGCCCTGCCACCCAGCAGGCGATAGAGGCACTAACCGAAAGGGTGCTTGAGGCATGTAGCAACAGCCTCTCTGTATCGGGCTTATAGGGCTTAGTGAGAAGCATAGACTTCTTCTGGATGAAATCCCTAACCTGAAAAAAAAAGAAAAGATCTATACTGAGCAGCCCGTATTTGCAGCTCAGTTGCTCGAAAGACATCATAACCTCCCCCTCAAACAGGTCTCCCAAACGGGAAACTCCTCTTGCTACCCATAGCTTGAACCCTGGGTCCACCATCCCTAGTTGGAACCCTGGCATACCAACTATGGGAGTGAGTGGAGAAGTCTTGGGTAGGCAATCCAACCCCAATGCACTGTCCTCCATGCCTTGACCATACTAATAACAATGGGGTTCCAGCAATGGTCCATAACTGTCCTCATCTTATCCATTAACAGCAGGTTAATAAGAAGGCACTTTGCCTGTGACGCCTCGACATCCAGCCTGGATCGTTACCTATCCAATCGCATACAAAGGACAGCAGGGAACTCAATTGATACTTCCTGATGTCTGGGAAATCAAACTCCTCTCTATCCTTGAGGTAACTGCAATTTAGTAAGTTTGATGAGGGGCCGCCCACGACGCCAAGCGATGGAACTAAACCAACCCATAAGTTTCCACAACATTGACCTGGGAAGCATTATAGGGATCATGCGCATGGGATAAAGCAAACGAGGGAGGACATTCATCTTAATAAGGGCTATTTGGCCCAACCACAAAATTGGAAGAGCCTCCCATCTCTGGAGATCCCGCCTAATATTGTTGAGCAGGTGAACAAAACTAGTTCGAAATAACCGATCAAACATGTGGTAATAAAGATACCTAGATATCAGAAACCTGTCCATGACCACTTAAAGGGGAACCTAAGGCCACCTTCAACCTTTGGCACTTCCTTAATGTCCACCAAAGGCATAGCCCCCGACCTTGCAAAATTGATCTTATATTCTGAAAAAGCCCCAAATGAATTAATACATTGTATCAGATGAGGTATGGAGGTCATCGGGTCTGATAAAAGCAGAAGGACATCATGCGCAAATAGTGTGATCTTATGTACCCTCGATCCAACTTCCAAAGCGGTTATGAGGACATTCTGATGAATGGCCTCTGTCAGCGGCTCTATCATCAATGTAAACAACAACGTTAAGAGGGGGCAGCCTTGACGACTACCCCTGCCAATCCTAAAGTTCTCAGACTTTAGCCCGTTGGTGATGACTGTAGCCAGAGGGTGGCGATGTAAAACCTTCACCCACCTAGCAAAGACCCTACCCAGCCCAAACTGCTCTAAGACATAAAAGAAATATGGCCATTCTACCTGGTCAAATGCTTTCTCTGCATCTAAGTAAATCACATCCCCTGGATCAAGTGTTGCTGACATACTTGGACCATATTCAGCAACCTTCTAATATTATTGGGGGACCTACAGCCCCTTATAAAACCTGTCTGGTCCTCTTTGATAATATAGGGCAACACCTTTTCCAATCTCAGCACCAAAATCTTAAATAGAATCTTAGACAGAATTTTAAAATCTGAATTTAATAGAGAGATCGGCTTGTATGAGGCATAGTCCTCAGGAACCTACCCCTTCTTAAGAATGAGGGAAATATTAGCTTCTCTCAAAGATAGTGGTAGGCATTCATGCATGTAGGAGTGATTGTACATCTCCAGCATCGGTCCTGACAGAATCCCTATAAACTCCTTGTAAAACTCACCGGGAGTGGCCTAACTGCCACCTGTATTTCCTGATCTGTCCAGGGGGGCATTGCAGAGAGAGCCCTTATCCAAGATTACCCCTGGGAGGTCCACGCTCTTAAAAAATATTTCCATCTTGGCCCTCCCATCCTGCAACCTTCAGACCGATGCAATGCAGTGTAAAAACTCTGAAAAGCCTCATTAATCCTTTTGGCATCACATGTAAGGACCCCAGTGCTGTGTCTAACTGCAGTAATGGATTGGGGAGCTCACTTCTTTCCTCGTCAGATACACTAAATACTTCCCTTGCCTATTCCCATACTCAAACAACCTTTGTCTAGCAAAAGCAAGTTCTTTCTTTGTGGTTTGTGTAAGGACTGAATTCAGGGCAGCCCCGAGGGCCGTGATCTGCTGTAGCTTGGTCACCGAAGGCCACACAAAATGTGCCGCCTCAGCGGCTTTCAGCTGTGTCTCAAGTAGACGTTGCTGCTCTCCCTTCTGTCGTTTCCAGCTAACCGAATAGGAAATAACTAATCCCCTAGCAAAGGCCTTAGCAGTCTCCCATAGCAGAGATGAACTACTCGCAAGGCGATGATCCTTAAATCAGCAAAAGAAGACAAAGTCAGGATAAGCACTCCGCCCATCTTCGGCTCCATGTCAACCCCAATTATGACTAAAAGAGAAAAAGAACAAAAAAAGCAAAACAACAAAAGGCACCCATAAAATTCCCCATAATAAAATCGAGTTATAAAAATATAATAGGAATAACATATTCCAAGATATTTTTTGAGAAAATGAAAATGATTAAGGAGAGAGAAAAAAAAGGGAAAAGGGAAAACACAGGGAAAGGAGGAAAAAGTGGACAAATATTTTAAAGTGTCCACAAAATTCTTGGCTTTATCCACCGAGTCAAATATATAAACTGAATCTGCATGGCTGAAACATAGCACTGCCGGGTACCTCATGGAGTACTGGATGCCTAGGTTCCTCAGGCTCTTCTTAATTTCATCGAAGGACTTCATCTTTTGAATTACAACTGTAGGAAATCTTGAAAAAAACATAATTTTTTTACCCTTTGTGCAGCAGTGCCTGTGCATCTTTCCCCAGCAATCTGGAAGCTTCTAGCACTCTTTGCTTGTCTCTGTATGTGTGGACGTGCACTAGGACCGGGAGGGGGCACTGTACCGGCCCAGACCTGTGCACTGACACTGGATAGGCCCTTTCAACGTGCAGCTGGCTGGACTCTATTTGACGGCCCAGGAACTGCAGCAGCCAGTATTCAAAAAAGCTGACTGGCTGCCCACTTTCTTCACCCTCCAGAAGCCCGACAATCTGAAGATTTGTCCTCCGACCTCACTTCTCCAGGTCATCGACCTGATCTCGCAAGGCCTGTACTTGCTGTTCCAGAGTTTGGATCCGTCCAGACGATGACTCGATCACCGCTTCAGAGCCCATGGTTCGACCCTCCACCTCCTCCATTTACGCCCCAAGGCCCCGTTCATACTTTTGCAGGATGGACATGATAGGTTGGATCTGGGCGTGGATCTCCTCAATCACAGCCTCAACCTTCGTGGTAAGTCGCCATTGCTGCCGCCATTCCTGCAAGTCTGTTAAGTCCCTCGGGGGTTTGGTTGAGGGCGCTGCTGCAGCCTCTGGCATGCCCAGTGGTGCAGGGGAGTGTCCTCCCTGCTATTGTTTGCTCACTCCCTTTCCCTTTGGCATCCCTCCCACTCCCAAATATTAATAAATATGTGTTCCCAAGGCTTTAAATGAACAACTCTCTCATAGGAGTTAGCCAGGGATGGCAAAAAAACCAATGTGTCTTGGCTGTTAGCAGTGCTTTCTACGGCGGTTGGACTGAATCGCCGCCATCTTGTCGAGTCCCCAGAGAAATGTTTTCTAAGATCTCTCCTGAATGGCCTGGTTCTAACTCTTAGACTATGCTGCCTAGTTCTAGAATCTTTAACCAGTAGATATGGTTTATCTACCCTTTCTTTCCCTGTTAATGTCCTGAAAACCTGAATTGGATCACCGATCAACCTTTTAAATTCTAGAGAATAAAGCCTTAATTTGTTTAATCTCTTTTCATAATTTGACCTCTGAAGTCTAGGTATCATACTTGTAAATCTGCACTGAACTCACTCAAGGGCCAAAACATCTTTCCTAAGATGCAGTGTTCAGATCTACCTTTGGTACACTAAGTGGGGTGTAACTAGAACTTTGTATAACTGCAGCCTAACGTTTGCATTCTTATACTCTAACCCTTTAGAATTTTTAGAAGTCAGGAGTGTGATGGAATATTTCCCATTTACTTGGATTAATGCAGTTTCAGCACCACTCAAGAAGCTTGACACCATCCAGGACAAAGCAGCTCCCTTGATTGACATCACATTGACAAGCATCCACTTCCTCCACCATTGGTATTCAGTAGCAGCAATGTGAGTAATCTACAGTTTCTGCACTGCAAAAATTGACTAAAGATCCTGAAATGGCATTTGTCAAACCCAGAACCCCTACTACCTAAAAGAACAAGGGGAGCACACAGATGGGAACACTTGGAAATATGTCATCATATCTTCAGTGTAAAAATCCTGAAAACTCCTTCCCTACAGCATTGTGGGTCCAACTACAACACATGGATTCAAGCGGTTCCAAAAGGCAGCTTGCTACTATCTTCTCAAAGGCAACTAGAGATGGGCAATAAAGACTGGCCCAGCCAAAGATGTCCACATCATGAGTGAAAGTAAACTAATGTTGGGCACCCACAGTACAAGTCAGAGCCACAGTTGGCAGCATCTCTGAGGAATGGTCACTAGATCGGAAATGTTAACTTTGATTTCTCTTCACAAATGCTGCCAGACCTGCTGAGCTTTTTCTGTAGCACATGTTATGGAGCTTTGCACTTCAAACAAATCTATATCATGAGCCACTAAATTAAAGACTTAAGTTAAGTATTATCAATAATGATTACCAGAAACAAAAATAACTCTTACTGACAGTGTTGCACCAGGCGATTGAAAATATTGGACTCAAAAGATGTGTTCCAGTATATAGGTATATTTCATGAATTCATCCAATGATTGGTATACTGTACTGTTTTTATTCCATGTTGCTATTGTGATAAAATGACTTATGGGTAATATATTATCATTACCTATAATATAAAAATGCATTTGCACAGACATTTTCATTATACAGAAGTTACAGAATTTATTTTAGAATCATTCAAATGTAGTTAAATTTAGACTGAATACTTAGCACACAGTTCCTAATGAAAAGGATTATTTGTATGGAAAGGAATCATTCTTCGAGGTGCTAACTTATCATTTTAGTTTCCTTTTATGGTGATTAATGTTCTTGTTATTCTGTTATATTAAAATATTTTGCTTGTGATTACTGTGGTAAACCTATACCTCTCTACAGCTAAGCAAAACATTGTACTTCAAGGTCAGTTCCTCTTGCTTTTTGATTTTTGTAAATTGTTAAGATCCCGCCAAGAAAATCTCAAACAGAGAGTAATTATCTTTGACTTTAGTAATTGGCTTCCAGTTAACATATTATGTTGGCTTATTTTTTAGATTAGATTAGATTCCCTACAGTGTGTAAACAGGCCCTTCGGCCCAACAAGTCCACACCGACCCTCCAAAAAGTAACCCACCCAGACCCATTTCTCTCTAATGCACCTAACACTATGGTCAATTTAGCATGGCCAATTCACCTAACCTGCACATCTTTGGACTGTGGGAGGAAACCGGAGCACCCAGAAGAAACCCCTACAGACACGGGGAGAATGTGCAAACTCCGCACAGACAGTCGCCCGAGGCTGGACTCAAACCTGGAACCCTGATGCTGCGAGGCAGCAGTGCTAACCACTGAGCCACCATGCCGCTATCACCGTACTGTTATCATATGGAACTTAAACAAGCAAAAAGAAATAAAGAATATCTTTTGTCTACAGTGTAATTTCTGCAGGTTCTGGGGATTTGCCTTGGGGATATAATCTGCAGCCTGTACCTCAGCCACACTTTTAACTGTTTATTGGAAAGGGAGTGCTGATTGCCATGGGAGTTGCCACACTTGCAAAATATTGATTTATCAATTAAGAAAGCTCCCCTTCAATGTACTACTTGAAGTAATTTGTATTTGTCTTACAAGGCAAGCTGATGTTCTATTGAGATTGTGCAGTCAGTAATTCAGTCAGGTAGACCAGGGAACTCTCTGCTTTGGTCCTTTGTCTGTGCCTGATCATATGAGCTTAGCTAGGCTAGAAATGTGGAAGTTATTAATGCCATCACAATTCTTTGACTCTGGGAGGAAATCACTCCAGATTTTGTCTTCAATAATCCATTCATGAAGTTACATGAAATGAGGAAAAGTTAGAACTGGACTCAATTGCAATGTTTCCTCTTGATTAACAAGCCTGCTAAAACACACTGTCAGGATTCACACATCAATCAAGGCTATTTCAATCACATACCAGAAAGTGGCTGATGGCTGTGTAACTAGCAAAAAGTCAAATCCTGAAAATAAAGAAGGATAAGATGTAGTTGACACGCAAAAATCTAATTGAAATTTGCTTGTCATTGTACAACAGTTGGTATGAATTCCAAAAGGAATGAGATTGCTTCCTGAAGCTATTTTTATTGCATTTTATGCAGTTTTTAGTCAGTCCAGTGACCTGACTCCTGAAGGATTTGTTGGTTTTGTACTTTTGTGCTTGTACTGATGTCAAAAGTACTGTCATAATAGTACCGTTGACCATTTTTTTTTAACTAATTAAAACAGTCCAGCAACAACCAGCTGAAATGTATTTTGGACAGTTTGCTTTCCAAATATCTCCATCTGTTGGGGACAATCCAGTCTTCTTGGTTGGAATAGCATCAGAGCTGTTGTTACCCAATGAGATTCCATGCTACCCAGATGAGGAATTCCAGTTTAATAAAGCCAGCACATGGTTATAATTTCAATATGCTTCCCATACATCTTTAAATCTATAGGGAGTTCTATGGTTGACTATCATCCTCTTGCCCTGAGGGGGCATCAGATCTAAAGTGCTGCCATGTTCCTCATACAAAACTACTATTTTATATTGCTTGCAGATTTCTGTTCAGCAGTGGTAAGTGGGCAATGGAAAATCAACTGAAGTGCTCATCCTGCTGCCTTCCAATGAAGGAAGTTTAAATATTCTGCAGGAAGTGTGACAGCAGAGCAAGTTAATCGTATGGCTTGGGGAATTCTCCACAATACTACAATATGCAATAACACGTGCACAAAGTTGAGAATGAATACAGATAAACTCATTAGTCGGAGAATTGTGAAGATAAATCTGAGTATCATTTCCTAAATCAAATAAAGTCTCTGACTATAAATTGCATGTCACAAGCATCATGTGCTATCCATACACCAGAGCAACAGACTTAGTGTTAGATTAACAAATCTTTCTGATTTCATTGTTACATTTTCCCCTCCTTTTCTTTGTCTTTGGATATCATAAGTTGAGACTATGTCTTGGTCCCCTTAATTTGTTAACTCTTAATTTGTTAACTCTGTGATATTATGCAATATGCAAATACATGGATGCCTTCAGAGATAGGACCATATTGTCCAAACAAGCTTGGTGGAATCTCCCTCAATACATTCCAACTGAGAGATCAGGTGGAGGTAGCTTGCATCAGCCTGGGACTTCTCAAGGGCTTTATGATTAATGTTGAATGTTATCCTTGGTCCCAGCAGGCATTTCTCTATTCTGCCTGCTTCTTCACAAATAATGGGAGTAACATTTATTGCAAAATGAAGACGTCTCTCTGTGTGAAAAAAATAATGAGCCCATTCATGCTACAGCCAACTTTTTCATGTCAGGTTATAGTTATTACTCTGCCAGTTACATTTAACATTGCGACTATTTCATAAATATCAGCAGAGTTCTCCTTGTGACAAAACCTGTCTAAATGTCATGTTTTCAAGGGTGACAAATCAAATTACCTAACAAGTTGCAGATAGCAAAAGCAAGACTCTTGAGAAATATGCAGGCAGATGTATCCGTATGGACTGACAGCCAATAAGTTGAGGCTTCACTTCAAAATAAATTTACATTCCTTCTGCAAATATAGGACAATAGGAATGAGCAAAGGCTTTCCTAAGGTGGACAATCTGTATTACAAATGGAAATTCTCAAAGACAGGAGCAATGAATCACAGAGCTGCCTGCTTTATGTGCAGTCAGAAGATTTAAAACAAAATGAATCAGGAGCAGTCATCAATGATGAGATTCACTTTACTTAGGAGGGGCCTTCAATTAAAATAAAGATCATGTGAGGTGTAAGACAGGTGTCAGTTCATTACCATTCATTTAGACTGTTGTACAAAGGCAAAATCATCCTCACAGAATACATTGTCAGTTAACCAACCTTTGTGTTCTTTTGCAATGAATTGGCAACATATAATATACATTATTGCGTCAGTAGATTTTTAAGTTGAATCTGTGTTGGCAGACATTTTGAGAACAGTCTATTATGATTGTAAACAACATTGATTTTATATTTATTTTTTGTGGAATATTTAATGGTTTTGGTTAATTTTCTGAAGTAGTTTTAGTGCTGATAATTTAGTTTGCCAAGCTTACGTTATATTCAATACTTTCTATCCATCATATTGATTTTGAAAAGCTAATGTTGACAGTTGCCATTCATTTCCCATTCTATAAACTATCAAAGCTAAGAAATGTACAAATAAAAAAAAAGTCCATTAGGTGAACTACTTCCCTGGATAGTTGACAATATGTTGAGTGTATTACAGTCAATAGTTTTATAAGAACAGTTTTGGAACAAATCCATTTTCTAATAAAATGATCATTAAAAGGAAATGAATAGTTCCGAGCTGTAGTGCAGAAACATCCTCATCAGAGAGTCTAACAAAGATTAGTTGCAAAATGGTCCTTTGCAAATTGAATTGTCAGTATGTTCCAGAGAACAGACAGTCTATATAAAAAGTGACGCTTTCAGTTTCCTCTTTGTTTCTTTAAATAGCAATGGCATTCATATCACAGCTTGGCAGAGATATAATGTAAATGAATATCTATACTATAAATAATTAATATTCAGAGCTCTATAATCAAGCAAGTGCAAAATAAAAGCTATGATTTGTTCAGTTATTATTTTTAAGCAATGCTTCCTCCTTGCACCATATCCCATGCTGGGGTCACCCACGGAGGCACTGGGACAGAATCAACTGCATCATTTTGGCAGCAAGTACACAGCTGAGATAATGTCTATTCTGTCAATGTTGAATAATGAATCTTACATACTAGTGTCCTTTATTTAGCCTGGCATTTCAATGTTAGGACTAAACTAACAGCTCTCAACATACTTTTTTCTATTCATTCATGGGACCTGGGTTTTGCTGCCTGGCTAGCATTTAGTGCCCATCCCTAGTTGCCCTTGAGAAGGTGATAGTGAGCTCCCTCTTTGAACTGCTGCAGTCCACGATCTGACTTTGTAGAGAGCTGTCACAAGCTTTGTGCTTTAGATTTAACCTTTTCCAACATTAATTTTATTTTGGTACCTGGGGAGTTTCTGTTGCCCAGCAACAGTGATCAAACAAATTCCATGGCCAATCACAATTGACAATCTTCATACAAAGCATAACCAGGTTTTGTCATTCACATTAATTAATTTTACAAACAGGAAAGTAGCGTACACCTGGGATTAAAGTAGAAGCTGATATATCGCAAACAAAAGTTATAATGTTTTTATTTAAAATAATCTACGTTGTTTACAAAATGGAGAAATTTGGCATTCCACAAAGGTAAAATTTGTTGTCAGGAGAACCTGGAATTACCTCACTCCAGAGGAGCTGTGTGAGGGCATTAGATTTTAGATGTGAACTCACCAAGGCCCTGTATAACTGGAACAACACATCTCTGCTCCTGTACTCAAAACCTCTCGCAATGAAAGTCAACAAGCCATTTGCCTTCTCTACCGCTGCACCTGCATGCTCACCCTCAGCGACTGATGCAAAAGGACACCCAGGTCCCCTGCATACTCCCCTCTTGCAATTTACAGGTTTTCGTGTAATAATCAGTCACCTTGTTTTTATTTTCAAATTGAATACCCTCGCATTTATCTAAGTTATACTGCATCTGCAGTTGATTTGCCCACTCACCCAACCTATCCAGATCATTTTGAAGGATCTCTACATCCTCGTCACAGATCACCTTCTCACTCAACTTGGTATCATCTGCAAGTTTTGAGGTGTTACCTTTTGTTCCCTCATTCAAATCATTAATGTATATTGTCAATAGCTCAGGTCCCAACACCAGTCCTTGAGGCATCCCACTCTATACTGCCTGCCAATTTGAAAAGGACTCATTAATTCTTACTCTTTGTTTCCTCGCTGTCAACCAGTTTTCTATCTATCTCAATACATTTTCTCCAATCCCATGTGCTTTAATCTTGCACAATAATCTTTTATGCGGGACTTTGTCAAACACTTTCTAAAAATCCAAATATACCACATTGACTGGCTCGCCCTTGTCAACTTTGCTAGTTACACCTTCACAGAATTCCAGCTGATGTGTCAAACATGATTTCCCCATCATAAATCCATGCTGACTCTGTCTGATTCGGCCACTACTTTCTAAATCCTCCACTATATAGTCCTTGATAATTGATTCGAGAATTTTCTACACTAACAATGTTAGGCCTACTGGTCTATAATTCTCTGGTTTCTCTCTGCCTCCCTTTTTGAATATCGGAGTGACATTAGCTACCCTCCAATCTGCAGGGACTCTTCTAGAGTCTATGGAATCCTGCAAGATGACCACCAATGCATCCACTATTTCTGGAGCCACTTCCTTAAGTACTCTCAGGTGTAGATTATAAGGCCCTGGGGATTTATCTGCCTTCAATCCCCTCAACTTTCCCAGCACCATTTCTCTACTAATATTGATCTCCCTCAGATTCTTCCCTCTCATTAAATCTTGCTTTCTCCAACATTTCAGATTTTTGATTTACATCCTGTTTTGTGAAGACAGACCAAAGTATGTATTCAGTTACTCAGCCATTTCGTTGTCCCCTATTATACATTCCCCTGTTTCTGTCTATAGGGGACCTACATTTTTCTTCACTACTTTCTTTCTCTTCATGTCCCTATACAAACTCTTAGTGTCAGTCTTTATGTTCCCTGCAAGCTTACTTTCAAACTGTATTTTCCCCTTCTTACTCAATTCCTTCTTTGCTAAGTTCTAAACTGGTCTCAATCCTCAGACCTACTATTTTTCTTCCTTGGCTTGGATACTATCTCTGATTTCCTTTGTAATTCATGGATTGGCCCTCTTAACCATTTTGCTCTCGTGCCAGACAGGAATAAACAGTTGTTGCAGTTCCCCTATGTGTTCATTGAATGTTTACCATTGCCTAACCACTATCATCCCTTTAAGTAACTCTCCCCAATCTATCAAGACTAACTCATGCTCATATCTTCATAATGTTCTTTATTAAGATTCAGCACCCTTGTCTCCAAATCAACTATCTCACTCTCCTTCTTGATATAAAAAAAAATCATGTTATGGTCACTTATCCCCAAGGGTTCTTGCACAGTTAGATTGGCAATGATTCATTGTCATTACTCAGTACCTATCTAAGAGGGTCTGCTCTCAAATGGTTCCTCTACATGGTTCCTCTGGGAGTTGAGCTCTCTGCATGCTTTCTCCCAATTCCTTCATTGGGCATCCCTTAACATCTGCACTCTCCCTGTGGAAGTGTGGCAGGCTCCCTCCAGTTGATCTTGACGACTAAAGACTCAAGTGCCACATCAGTAAGCAACTGAGCCTGTCTCTTGCCATGAGAATCTGTCACTTTCCTTTCCAATCTAGCACCTGCAGTCAGCTACAGATTCCTTACATTCAATGCAGTTTCACTTTAAGGTGGAGAGGTCGATCCCTCCAGCAGGGTATTTGTACCTGACAAGGTCACCCTGAAATGATCTTTGGCAATATAAGTATTAGACTTGAGTAATATAGTACTGAAAGATATAAGAGATGTTATTACAGTTTCTGGAATCCACTTACAATTCAATCACAGGCATTGTCATAAACAAAAACAGAAGTTGCTGGAAAAGCTCAGCAGGTCTGGCAGCATCTATGGAGAGAAATCAAAGTTCACATTTTGGGGTCTAATGACCTTTCCTCAGAATGACAGGCATTGTCAGTTACAAACTATTGCATGCTTATCTTAATGTGCCATGCTCCAAGTGGCCTTAATAGGATGGAGACTGAGAACTTTATATTGTTGGGTCACAAGTCAAGATACGGTGATGATGTCATGAGATGCCTGTTAAAGGTAGGCTGCATACTAACTTTGAGACATCAGCCAAATAAACATTGGGAAGAACAAGACTACCGTCTTCAACCACAGTCACAAACATCGTTTTCTAGCCACAAACTACAATCCTATAAACATTGTTTTCTATTTACTGGCTATAATCCTTTCCTGATACTTGTTTGAACTTGAATCAAACTGTTCTCAACCTTTTTGTCGTACTTTACCCAAGTTGAGCTTTTGCCTACATATTTGTGCCATTATTCAGACTGTCTCTTTCCTGCCAAAGCCAATTCATAATCAACCATCTGCTTGTTCTTTCACTTTGTCTCCCAGTTCAAACAACACTACAAATTCAAATCATCAACTTTGTTTACAAATCCCACATGACTAATTAATTCTGAACAACTTGTAATCCCCAAGAGGTTTAGATTTGAATGTAGGTTTGCTCGCTGAGCTGCAAGGTTCATTTCTAGACATTTCGTTACTTTCATTACCAAAGAAACCCAAACATAGAAATAGAAAGCAGGAATTTTCAGCATTACTTCGCCTGAGGCCCACTGAAGATGTTAGCTGGTAAGGTAATGAAATGTCTGGAAATGAAACTTGCAGCTTAGCAACCAAACCTACATCCAAAACCTCAACCTGAGCTACAAATCTTCTCAAAACCACCTAAGATTTAGATTTCTCAAGTTTGTAATTCTTAAGCTTCCTTGATTTTAATTATCCCACCAGTCTGATATCAGTGGTGGGTAAGTTGTTGGAGGGAATTCTGAGAGAAAGGATTTGCATACATTTGGAAAGGCAAGCACTGATTTGGGATAGTTAGCATGGCTTTGTGCATGGGGAATTGTTTTTTGAAGGGGTTGTCAAGAAGATAGATGAAGGCAGCAAAATAGATGCTGTCAATGTGGATCTTAGCAAGGCCTTTGATAAAGTCCCACATGGTAGACTGGTTAGTAAGGTTAGTAAGGTTCGATCATATGGAATCTAGGGAGAGTTAGCCATTCGATTCAAAATTAGTTGGTGGTAGAGACAGAAGGTGGTGGTAGAGTTGTTATTTCAACTGGAGGCCTCTGACCTGCTGCCAGGATCGGTTCTGGGTCCATTGTTGTTCATCATTTATATTAATGATTTGGGTAAGAATATAGGAGGCATGGTTAGTAAGTTAACAGATGACACCAAATTGGTTCTGTAGTGGATTGTGAAGAAGGTTATCTAAGAGTACAAGGGGATCTTGATCAGATGAGTCAATGGGCCAAGAAATGGCAGAAGGACTTTAAGTTACATAAATGCAAGATGCTGTATTTTGGGTAAAGTAAATCAGGGCTGGACTTATAGTTAATGGTAGGACCCTGGCAATGCCAATGAACAAAGAGACCATGGAATATAGGTTTATAGTTCCTTGAAAGTCACATCGCAGTTAGATAGGATGATGAAGAAGGTGTTTGGCATGCTTGCCTTCATTGGTCAGAGCATTGAGTAGGAGAGTTAAGATGTCTTGTTGTGGCTGTGCAAAGCACTAATGTGCCCACTTATACAATGCTGCATTCAATTCTGGTTGCCCTGCTATAGGAAGGATGCTGTTAAACTTGAAAAGGCACAGAAAAAAACTTACAAATATGTTGTCGGGAATGGAGGGTGTGAGTTACAAGGAGAGGCTGGAATAGGTTGGTCATTTTCCTTGGAGCTGGGGGATGAAGGGGTAACTTTTTGAGGTGTATAAAGTCATGAGTGACAGAGATAGGGTGAATGGCAAAGGTATTTTTCCAAGGTTCATGGAGTCCAAAGCTAGAGGTCATAGTTTTGAGGTGAAAGGGAAAGATTTAAAAGGGGCAACTTTTTCATGCAAAGGGTGGTGCATATATGCAATGAGCTGCCAGTGGAAGTGGAGGTGGGTACAACTGCTATACTTGAAAGACATTTAGCCAAAATAGCAAAGGTTTAGAGGGATATGGATCAAACATAAGCAAATGGGTCTAGTTCAGTTTCGAATACCTGGTCAGCATGGAAGAGTTGGACCAAAGGGTCTGTTTCTATACTATATGACTCTACGACTCTTAACTACCTGGAAGTAGGAGCTCAGTAACAAACCAGGATGTCAATACTCCTGACACGCCTACAAAGGCCTTCAGTACCTGCCTAGGAATCCTGTCTACTTTTTATTCATTTTTTTAGTAAAAGAGACAAGTTCTTGTTAATATGACATCTGAATTGATTACCAGACTGACAGGCACTTCAAGAGTCAGCTCAACACAGTTGTTTGGACCCCTGTCTTCACATCAATTAAAAGGCTCCCCTGGGTAAAACCCTGATATGTATCATTCCTCCAATCCTCTGCACGACTCTCCCAGGGCAGATGTAATATCTAGTAACAGACAGTGTTCCAGTTTCCCAATTGTCAAAGCAAAGGTTGAGCCATTGAACTCAGTCTTATTCGAACCCAGTCTTATCAATATTAATCCAAGAATAGAGCCCCTCCAACTACGTCACCTGAGATCCACAAATCCCAGAGAGTGTACCTGACAACTCCGTCAATTGATTCAAGCATATACTAAATAAAATTGGGTTCAAGAAACAGATTTATAAAAACGATAAAGGCATAGTTAGCAATACTAGTGGATAAGGTCTGCACACATTTATGTGTCATGTCACTGTCTGGTATTAATTTAAATAAATAGATAAAATAAACTAAAACTATAATACAGCAGAGGCTGGAAATCTGAAATAATAACAGAAACTGGAAAAACTCAACAGATCAGACAGTGTCTGCTAAGAAAACCAACGTTAGTGTTTCAGGTCAATGACTTTCCATGTTAACAGCAAAGTATTGTAAACTGCTTTCAGAATTTCTTGATATTGTTGGAAAAATTTTCTAAAAATTTGTGCTCCAGCACTAAACTGCTCAATGTCTGGCAAAACAAACTCAATGAACCTTGAATTTTGTTTTGCCTGTAAAGCTATATTGGTATTTAGATGGTCAATAAACTTTAATTGCCTCATGACTTGAGAAACCAGTATAACAAAAAAAGTTCCTGACAAACAATTTGAACACAAAAAGCTTGACTTTGTCTCCATCATCTGTTTTTTTCAGGTATTGCTCTACCATTGTTGTGACAATTCTATACAGGAAATTAAGGAAGGCTCTAGAGTATTTGATTTGTCATCATTCACTTTGAACAGGCATAGGGTGAGGATGTTATTGAGTGGTCCTGGCAGTGTTCTTAGTTTTCCAAGGTTTTGTATTTGCGGTGAGCTATAATGCATTGAAATTGTCTTTTTCATATACACACCAACTCCTATTACCAGACATGAGTTATTTTAATTCCCTCATTGCCCACTGATGGCTCCACTAACTGAAGCATTTTAAGCCAATGAATTGCCCAATTGATGTTTCTTTTACCATCACATTTACAACTTACTGCCATCAGAATATGCTGCTGCGCAATGCTTAAAGAGTGAGTCATCTGCAATTGAAGTGGATTTCCCACAACCTTCTGAGATTGGGGTATGCTTGGCTTTCTTCTTCGACTTTGTGCCTTATAACAGAGGATCTCCCCAGCAGTAGTGACTGACCCCTATAGCCTCAATGACTGTGCTGGTGCATTTATCCATCAGATTACCAAGTGCTTCACTTCAGCAGAAGAACATTTGTAGCTACTCTCGGAGGGTGCTGGAACGTGTGGAGGTGGGCTTCTCCCTCACCTCTTTGCAGCCTCAACTGTGGCTTCTTTCACGGTGTATGGCAAGCCAGCCTGCCATCTATAACTAGTCATTGCTATGGTCAGGGTAGCAATTGGAGTGGGCGTAGAGTACCACTGAGTGGACTAGATGTTCACCTCTAGTTTCAGATAGAGATTAGTGTTTAAATATGACTTCCCTACAGCAGGTGGGACTTGAACTTGGATCTTCTGGCCCAAATGTAGGAGAAGTACATTGTGACAAAAGACGTCTCTACATCAATGGTGTGGCTTCTTTCTAAATAACCATTTCAGCCATGTTATTACATAGATCCAGAGCAGGTGGAACTTGAACCCAGATCTCCTAACTCAGCGGTAGAGATTCATGTAGTTGCCATTCCAGTGTGGTGAAAACAGATACACAGTCAATTAATTAACCACTGAAGAACTTTAATTCACATCAAGCTGTGAAAGTCAATTATCTCATCCAGCTCTTAGTTGCACATATGATAAGAAGGGGATAAGTTTCTATTTGGGAAAAACGTAGTTCCCCTCCTCACCATTTCACTCATCATCGCCAGTGATAAATTGTGCACAACATCTTTGTGTAGTACCAATAATGGCAAAAACAATAATAACAACAAAATCTTCTAAAAAAGTAATAAAACAGAGAATGTTCCAAGCAAATGATCATAAAAGGAAAGCTCTTCCTCATGGAGCACGAGCTGAACTTGCTATGGTCATCTGGAGACATAATGACCAGCATTCCCAAGGTTAGAGCATAATATCCATCAGGGAGACTTCCAAAATCTTTGTTGACTAGTAAAGGAAGCCCAACCACGTATACCATGGCTTTGAATGGCAGACAACACCAGGGCAAAAGTTGCATTGATTGCATGTCTGCCTGGATATGGAAACGTTCCTCATTTCTGACCTGGATTTTTGATGTCAACACTTAGTGTCTGTTGATTTAGTTGTGGTCAACCAACCATGTTGGCCCAAAATTGCACATTCTAAATTGACCCACATTGGGAGAAATTTGGCCTCAGAAAATTGGTCAAACAGCTGTCAGTAGTTTTTGGCAGCAGAGGACAGTGAGAACCAAGATCAAAGAGGTCACAAAGATTCCAAACGAACCAGTTGCAATTAGCCTGAGGGTTGAGTATGGAGAAGTATCATTCAGATTTTCTGGCACCTTAACTTCCAGACAGAGCCTGAAGACATGCACTTTACACCTGCCCTATATGGTAACTGTGAAGGTTATTGGCATGACAGCATGGTAAGATTTGAACTGCACTCATGACCCCATTGGCTAAAGGCCACAAAACATTCAGGAAGGTCTGGAATAGGGGAGATTAAAACATACACCTGGAAGCCACTAGCTAAGACTTACTGTAAGGTTTGGAGTAATAGACCATATGACAACCCAGGAGAAGATCTACCCTGGCCTACGAGAAGAGAGCCAGCTCTACGTTCAAGAGCAAGGATGTGCCAGTGGCCCCGCTCAAGCACATGGATTATTGTGGGTAATATCCTTTTCTCAGATGGATAGAGCTGGCTAGAGAATAAATATTGTGAGAACTTGGGCAATGTTCACATGATTTTAACAAGGAACATTTTGTTAATAAAATCAATTTGAATTTCAAACCAAATTCTGTGTCCCTTTGTGAATGCTACTGATAAGAGTGCATGGTAAACTGATTTTAGTACATAAACTGGTCATAGTGTCCAAAACGCGGTCAGCTTAAGGTATGAGAATAGTAATGCAGAATGCAAGACTACATCAATGGTGTAGTTATAGAGTCATAGAGTCATGCAGCACAGAAACAGAATCTTTGGTCCAACTCGTCCACTCCAACCAGACATCCTATTCTGACTTCGTACCATTTGCCAGCATTTGGACGATATCTCTCTAAACGCTTTCTTGTCATATACCCATTCAGATGTCTTTTAAATGTTGTAATTGTACCAGCCCCCACCACTTCATCTGGCAACTCATTCCAAACGTGTGCCACCCTCTGCATGAAAAAATTTCCCCACAGGTCCTTTGTAAATCTTTTCCCTCACCTTAAACTTATGCACTCTAGTTTTGGACTCCCTCATCCTAGGGGAAAAAAGATCTTGGCTGTTCACTTTATCAATCTCAGTCATAATTTTATAAACCTCTATAAGATCATCCCTCAGACTCCGAAGTTCAAGGGAAAAAAGCCCCAACCTATTCAGCTTCTCCCTATGTTTTAATCAACCTGTTCTGAAGACTACAAGAGTAATGAGTTTAAATCCACTATGGCAGATGGCTAATCTGAATGTGATAACTGGAATCATTTTTGAGCTACGCTCAAAAAAAGGTTATTGTAAAAGTTGCAGAATTGCTGAGCAAATTTCGATTGGCTCGGTCATGTTCTTCATGAATAATAACTTACAGCAGACAAACATGTGAATCTAGATTGCAATACACAAATGTCTTTTAATACCATCTGAATTAACCAAGCAAGTCCTTGGACAAACAGTCACTACAGAAGATTATCAACGCCAGGATCATGGCAGTTCAAGAAGGAAGTCCAATCTCATCTTCTCAAGAATGGACAATGAATAGTGTCAGTGTCACCATGTTCTGGGAACAAGTCAAGATACATTCCTATTTTTCCAAAAAATTGTCTTGTGAATATGCAAATCTAGATGTGACAACAATCATGGGATTAAAGTGGAGGCACTAAAGCTAAGAGTGGAAATTTATCAAAAGAAATGGAGACTTATTAAAAAAAACTGAAGGATACATTTCCTATATCATGTTTATATTAAAAGGTCCCAAAAGAGATAGCACTATCACATTTATTGACAGAGATTTTGAATGTTGTGGGCAAATGCCAAAACTATGTTTTGAGGTAAAAAAAACTGGCACCAGTAACTGGCCACTGTTGAGATTTTTCAATTGCCTCTGTGAATGGTTTGATAGTGCTGTATTACCAGCAGCCTCTGTTTTCTTTCATAGGACATAAGATTTCTCTCTGGAAAACACATAAACTGGAACTTTCTGGAAACTTGTGGCAAAAATATGCTGTGCATGCACCGTACTACTGAACCCGAGTCCACAAATGTGAGGAAACACTTGTTTAAGTGAATAGTGCTGGTTTTATATTGCTTGTTTCAGGTTATAGAGTCATAGAGTTATAGAGATGTATAGCATGGAAACAGACCCTTCGGTTCAACCCGACCAGTCATCCCAACCCAATCTAGTCCCACCCTCTTCGCTGTCCACTACATCTCCAATTTTGGTGTCATCTGCAAACTTACTAACTGTACCTCTTATGCTCGCATCCAAATCATTGTAAATGACAAAAAGTAGAGGGCCCAGCACCGATCCTTGTGGCACTACACTGGTCACAGGCCTCCAGTATGAAAAACAACCCTCCACCACCACCCTCTGTCTTCTACCTTTGAGCCAGTTCTGTATCCAAATGGCTAGTTCTCCCTGTATTCCATGAGATCTAACCTTGCTTATCAGTCTCCCATGGGGAACCTTGTCGAACGCCTTACTGAAGTCCATATAGATCACATCTACTGCTCTGCCCTCATCAATCTTCTTTGTTACTTCTTCAAAAAACTCAATCAAGTTTGAGACACATGATTCCCCATGCATAAAGCCATGTTGACTATCCCGAATCAGTCCTTGCCTTTCCAAATACATGTACATCGTGTCCCTCAGGATTCCCTCCAACAACTTGCCCACCACTGAGGTCAGGCTCACCAGTCTATAGTTCCCTAGCTTGTCTTTACCTCCCTTCTTAAACAGTGGCATCATGTTTGCCAACCTCCAGTCTTCCGGCACCTCACCTGTGACTATCAATGATAGAACTATCTCAGCAAGAGGCCCAGCAATCACTTCTCTAGCTTCCCACAGAGTTCTAGGGTACACCTGATCAGGTCCTGGGGATTTATCCACTTTTAACCATTTCAAGACATCCAGCACTTCCTCCTCTGTAATCTGGACATTTTGCAAGATGTCACCATCTATTTCCCTACAGTCTATATCTTCCACATCCTTTTCCATAGTAAATACTAATACAAAATATTCATTTAGTATCTCCCCCATTTTCTGAGGCTCTACACAAAGGCTACCTTGCTGATCTTTGAGGGGCCCAATTCTCTCCCTAGTTACCCTTTTGTCCTTAATATATTTGTAAAAACCCTTTGGATTCTCCTTAATTCTATTTACCAAAGCTATCTCATGTCCCCGTTTTGCCCTCTTTATTTCCCTTTTAAGTATACTCCTACTTTCTTTATACTCTTCTAAGGATTCACTCGATCTATCCTGTCTATACCTGACATATGCTTCTTTCTTTTTCTTAACCAAACCCTAAATTTCTTTAGTCATCCAGCATTCCCTGTACCTACCAGCCTTCCCTTTCACCCTGACAGGAATATACTTTCTCTGGATTCTTGTTATCTCATTTCTGAAGGCTTCCCATTTTCCAGCTGTCCCTCTACCTGCGAACATCTGCCTCCAATCAGCTTTCAAAAGTTCTTGCCTAATACTGTCAAAATTGGCCTTTCTCCAATTTAGAACTTCAACTTTTAGATCTGGTCTATCCTTTTCCATCACTATTTTAAAACAAATAGAATTATAGTTGCTGGCCCCAAAGATCTCCCCCACTGACACCTCAGTCACCTGCCCTGCCTTATTTCCCAAGAGTAAGTCAAGTTTTGCACCTTCTCTCACAGGTACATCCACATACTGAATCAGAAAATTGTCTTGTACACATTAAAGAAATTCCTCTCCATCTAAACCTTTAACACTATGGCAGTCCCAGTCGATGTTTGGAAAGTTAAAATCCCCTACCATAACTACCCTATTATTCTGACAGATAGCTGAGATCTCCTTACAAGTTTGTTTCTCAATTTCCCTCTGACTATTGGGGGGTCTATAATATAATCCCAATAAGGTGATCATCCCTTTCTTATTTCTCAGTTCCACCCAAATAACTTCCCTGAATGTATATCTGGGAATATCCTCCCTCAGCACAGCTGTAATGCTATCCCTGGTCAAAAATGCCACTCCCCCTCCTCTCTTGCCTCCCTTTCTATCCTTCCTGTAGCATTTATATCCTGGAACATTAAGCTGCCAGTCCTGCCCATCCCTGAGCCACATTTCTGTAATTGCTATGATATCCAGTCCCATGTTCCTAACCATGTCCTGAGTTCATCTGCCTCCCCTGTTAGGCTCCTTGCATTGAAATAAATGCAGTTTATTTTATTAGTCCTACCTTGTCCCTGCCTGCCCTGACTGTTTGACTCACTTCTATTCTCAGCTGTACCCATCTCAGATCGATCTCTTTCCTCACTATCTCCCTGGGTCCCACCCCCCCTCCCCCACCTTACTAGTTTAAATCCTCCCAAACAGTTCTAGCAAATTTCCATGCCAGTATATTAGTCCCCTTACAATTTAGGTACAATCCATCCTTCTTGTACAGGTCATGACTACCCCAAAAGAGATTACAATGATCCAAAAACATGAATCCTTCTCCCATACACCAGCTCCTCAGCCATGCATTCATCTGCTCTATCCTCCTATTCCTGCCCTCACTAGCTCATAGCACTGGGAGTAATCCAGATATTACTACTCTTGAGGACCTCCTTTTTAAATTTCTGCCTAGCTCTCTGTAATCTCCCTTCAGAGTCTCAACCTTTTCCCTTCCAATGTCGTTGGTTCCAATGTGGACAATGACCTCCTGCTGGCCCCTCTCCCCCATGAGAACATTCTGCACCCTCTCTGAGACATCTTTGATCCTGGCACCAGGGAAACAACACAGCATTCTGCTTTTTCTCTGCTGGCCACAGAAAAGTCTGTCTGTACCTGGGACTACAGAATCCCCTAACACAATTGATCTCTTGGAAGCCAATGTACCCCTCATTGCAGTAGAGCCAGTCTCAGTACCAGAAACGTGGCTGTTCGTGCTACGTTTCCCTGAGAATCTATCACCCCCTATATTTTCCAAAGCAGCATACCTGTTTGAAATGGGTATATCCACAAAAGATTCCTGCCCTAGTTGCCGACCTCTCTCACCCTTCCTGGAGTTAACCCATCTATGCGACTGTATCTGAGACTTTCCCCCCTTCTATAACTGCCATCCATCACATACTGTTGCTGTTGCAAATTCCTCATCACTTCTATCTATCTCTCCAACTGATCCACTCGATCTGATAAGATTCGCATCCAACAGCTTTGATGGCAGATATAATCCGCTGTAACCCTTAAACTCTCTTTAAACTCCCACATCTGACAAGAAGTACATATCACTGTAAAGGCCATTTTTGCTCCTTCACAATCTACAGACCCAGAAAATAACACCTTTTTATTCCTCTACAAACACTGCTCCAGGTTAAATTAATAGTTATGGCTTATATTTTAAGTTTAATCAAGAGACTTATCTCCAAAAACATATAATCAAGAAAGAATCCACTATACTCACTACTGCAGCCTTTCTCTTGGACACACTTAAAACAACAATTAACTTATCTGATTCTGTGCTGTGACCATCGCCCAACAGTTCCTCCAAGATTAATTGTGAATTTCGCTGTTTGTTAATTTTCCCAGATGCACTCCGATAGATACCTACCTACCTACCTACCTACCTACCTATCTCTGTCCTGCACTGTCCTCACCATGTGCTTCCTTTGTCTGCTCTTTTCCCTTTTAATCTGCTGTTGTTTTGACTTTATGTTTCCAAAGTTCCAAAACAATGCAACAGCATATAAAACAGTAATTGCTGCTCCTGGAATTCAAGGAAATCACCTCCAACACCTAAAATACCTCAAAAAAAAGGAGCAGCTCTTACAGCCAGAAATTTTTCCTGTCCACCATCTTGGATTACCCAGAATCCTCTCCTCAATATTTTCAACCATTTTGGGGAAAAGAGTCCTCCTTGGTTGGCCAACCATAGGTTTAGGAGACCAAGGCTGGACATCAGTGAAGTCTAAATTGACTTCAAATTTGCATCTTAACACAACAGCAACTGTATATGGCTGGGACTTCCACTTCTTACTGAGGTCAGGATCAGATGCAGACTGGATCCAAACACCACGAGGTCAGTCAGTGCACTATCTTCCTCAGCTCATTTCCAACAGCTATTTAGTTAATCGCAGACTTGTAGTTTAGGATATTCTTTCATCCCCATGAGACAGGATTAGAATTAAGGTAATTAACTGTTAGGAATTAAGATAGTTATTTTGAAGTTGACAATAGTGTACAGGAGACCAGGTTAGCTGCTTAGAGGCTGGTACCAGTTGGCTGTTATTGGTGGCACTCAGGCAGGCCTGAAAACCCACTTTCCCTGCTTGGATGGAGATGCAGCCAAAGACCACCTATTTAAGGGCTCTTACACTGTTGTAAAGTAGTGGCCTAGCCACTTCATATTTATTTTAAATTTTAAAAAGAGTGTTATTTGGATTTGCAACATTTTTCATAACATCCTCACAATGACTTTCCTTGAATTCCATATTTTTATATCATCAAAATGGGTTACGTTAAAATGTTTCAAAAAAACTTTCCAAAAAAGATGATTCGATGACATGTGTTTTCCTGATTCAGCAAAGCTGATGTTATTTCATAACACATGCAACTGAATATGAATATTGTGGTATTGAAAAAGCTAACAGATATTTATGACAACATTGCACAAATATTACGTTCTTCATGCACATAATGTGTCTGGGCTAATATTAAGCTATTAGTTTACAACAGAGAAGCTCGCATCCTGTACAGTGACATCCTTCAAGTGGTCCTGGGGTAAGATGGAGTCTAAGATCTTTATATTGCTGGAAAAGCGCAGCAGGTCAGGCAGCATCCAAGGAGCAGGAGAATCAACGTTTCGGGCATAAGCCCTTCTTCAGGAATGAGGACGGTGTGCCAAGCAGACTAAGATAAAAGGTAGGGAGGAGGGACTTGGGGGAGGGGCATTGGGAATGCGATAGGTGGAAGGAGGTTAAGGTGAGGGTGATAGGCCGGAGAGGGGGTGGGGGCGGAGAGGTTGGGAAGAAGATTGCAGGTCAAGAAGGTGGTGCTGAATCTGAGGAATGGGACTGAGATAAGGTGGGGGGAGGGGAAATGAGGAAGCTGGAGAAATCTGCATTCATCCCTTGTGGTTGGAGGGTTCCTAGGTGGAAGATGAGGCGCTCTTCCTCCAGGCGTTGTGTTGCCATGGTCTGGTGATGGAGAAGGCCAAGGACCTGCATATCCTTGGTGGAGTGGGTGGGGGAGTTAAAGTGTTCGGCCACGGGGCGGTTGAGTTGGTTGGTGCGGGTGTCCCAGAGGTGTTCTCTGAAACGTTCCGCAAGTAGGTGGCCTGTCTCCCCAATGTAGAGGAGGCCACATCGGGTGCAGCAGATGCAATAGATGATGTGTGTGGAGGTGCAGGTGAATTTGTGACAGATATGGAAGGATCCCTTGGGGCCTTGGAGAGAAGTGAGGGGGGAGGTGTGGGCACAAGTTTTGCATTTCTTGCGGTTGCTGGGCAAGGTGCATACCCCCCACCAACCCAACCTCCACTCCCGGCATCTTCCTGAAATGTTGACTTTGATTTCTCTCCACAGATGCTACCAGACCAATGAGCTTTTCCAGCAATTTCTCTTTTTGTTTATGACTTCTAGCATCAGCAGTTCTTCTGGTTTGTTCTTCTAGTTTTTATACAGATGCTAGTCCATCTGGTGTATAATTTCCTGCTTTTGCCTCTCTCCTTTCTTGAATGGACATGGTGTATTGGTTATTTTCCAGTCTGATAGAACGTTTCAGCACTCTCTAGATACATTGAGAATGTTGAGTTCAAAATCAATGTGTCCACTATCTCTGCTGCCTTTTGATGCAACCCCAGGCAACCTGTGAACCTTAGGTCCCATTAGATTTCTCCAATACTTCTTCCCTCTAATGTAATTGTTAGATTCCTCTTTCCCATGTCCTCCTTGATTTTCTACTATCCGAAGAAACTTTATATAGCTTCTATTATGAAGCCAGACTCATAACATTCATTCAAAGTTTCTACCATTTCTTTGTTCTCCATTATAACATAATGATCATAGGAAATAAGGGATTCTGTGTGTGACAAGTAATCAAATCTAGCTGTGTCCTTCCATAACCTCTCCAAAGTCTTCAAACACCACTTCATTTGTGGTATTCAGAACTAGGCATAATATTCCATCTAGAGTTTGACGTGACCTTTTTCAAAGTACTGTCATAGATTACTTTCAGTGGAGAACTTTATTCATATCGCTTTGCAATAAAGTCTGCATCAACCACCAGGAAATCTCCATGCGTAAGATTTGCATTTATTCTTTTCTTTAGTTGGCAGATTTTTCTGGCAAACATTATTAATTGTTTTCATTAAGACCGTTGGACTGAAATACATGGCTCTGTAGTACTACTGAAACCAATACTAGGTAAAGTTAACCCACAAAGTTGGGGGCATGTAATAAATTTGTCCTCTCTTGGTATAGCCCATGCAGTCTTCCCCGCTGGCCATGCTGTCATAAGACAGGCAGTGTGCACACTACATTCCAGTTGGCCAGATTGTACTGTCAAACAGCTGTCCCATCAGGTTTGACACGTATTCAAAATGCTCAGAATGCAGTCAATTATCATTCAACAAGTAAATTGTGTTCAGCTGCAGCGAGACTTCAGTCATCCTTGCCATAGGAAATCAAATATCCAGCTTGGTCATTGAGATTAGTGTTCGCCGTTGCAAAGTTATGGAAGTTTTTTTTTAGATTAGATTACAGATTAGATTAGATTACATTACAGTGTAGAAACAGGCCCATCGGCCCAACAAGTCCACACCGACCCGCCGAAGCGAAACCCACCCATACCCCTACATTTACCCCTTATGAGACTGTGTTTGTCATAGCTTGCTGGATTTGACCTGAAGTGTTGCAATGCCCTCAAGGGAAGGGCAGATGGTTTAGTGGTCTGTTTACTGGAAAATTGCTGTTTCAGTGTCTCTGTGTCAGCAATGTGATGGAGCAGGCAGAGGCTGCAGAGAGGAGAAGCTCTTTGAGGGTATGGTGGAAGAGGCGGAACTACAGGAGGAATGATTCATGATGCCTTCACTCACGGTAGACCGCCCCCATGAACATCTACACAGACTCCACTTTCCTCAGTGATATAAAAAACAAAGTCTTGCTGATGCTGGAGATCTGAAATAAAAACAACAATTTCTGGTGAAACTCTGGCAGTATCAGTGATGAGAGAAACAGAGCTAACATTTCAAGTCCAATGTGACTCTGCTTTGGAATCCCTTTCTTCAGGATTGAATGAATTTCGTCATCACTGTTCAAAGTTCCACACCTTACCATCCACCCACATTGTCCCAACACAACATCTTCTCAGCCAAAATCCTGTAGTCACTAATAGAAATGTTTCTGTAACAATTTTATGAAACAGTGCAGTCAATGGTACAAACAAAAGTAAACTGTTCACACTTTTGCATTCTCTTGATGCCTGACTTTCAGCTTCTTGCATCTGTCTTGGGGTTCCTGTGCCATGCTAACCCAGTAACTGAATGTGATTCACAATTAGGGAAAGTCCAGATGGCTCTGGAAATTGATCACAAGCAGCTCTAGTGTCAAACTTTGGACTGTACTAGTGCAACATGGAGTCTCACCGGTTGGTCTGCCTGGAAACATGTGGAGTTCATAACCTTTGTCCGAGTTACCTGTGAAATACAGAGTGTTTGATCTTGGTAGGTTTTTGTGTGCTGTTGTTAAAGTTGAGACAGTAATCATTGCATTTTTAAGATAGTGTGTGTGTTGACCTGTCTAGGAGTTGGTCATCACTTCTGTGGTGGAGAGTGTGGTTACACAATGGCCTTGGTCAACTCGGAGCCAAACACTTCCATGTGGCTTTATAGTATCAGAAGGCAATTTAGCTTGCCTGGCCATGCAGTCAACATTTCAATGCAATTGTAATCAGTGGTTTTCTGAAGGCCAATCTAGCAATGTTCTGAAGACCCATCTAGCAATGTTCTGAAGGCCTATCTAGCATACACAAACTATGCTTTACCAATGATTTGGTTACAATCCATCTTGTACCTGGTAACTCACTATCAATAGGTCCAGTTCTGAAGAAGGGTCACTCGACCTGGAATGTTAATTCTGATTTCTCTCCACAGATGCTGCCAGTCCTGCTGACCTTTTCCAGCAGTTTCTGATTTACAGCATCCATTGTTCATTCAGTTTTTTATATACAGATCACATCTCAGTGCTAGTCATTATGATACAAACTTTAAGTAATTGAGCTGGAAGCTGCCATTGTTAGCCTAAGTGACAGTACCACTTTGTCGATGTTGCTGACTCTCTACTGTCTATGGCTGGGTAAGCAGCACTATGTGTATGCTTGTCATAAGTGCCAACCCCTAGGATACATTTAGCTATGGCATGTTGCTTTTCTGCACAATTCAATATTGTGATTTTCTTTTGCTGTTCGGACTGACAGTTACTCATGGGGATGAACTTTACATGGCACAAGGATGAACTCCCTTGCACTGGCAGCGTTTAAAAAAGGGGAGACTGAGAGTTAATCAAGATTGACTCTGAGACAGGCTTCTGTGAGGGACAAGGTGGAGGAAAAGGAGTAGCTTCTGGGTCATTTCTTGAGGGAGAATTCAAGTGGGAACAGTGTGCTCAAATAAGAGGCAGCTTTCCTTTCCCTTGGAATCTCCACGTTACAGCCAAATTTTACTTGGTGACTTAGATACCTAGCACTGTCCTATGCCCCTTATTGGTGTTCCAGTAGTATAGGGAGAATTTCATTTAATGTCAGTGATCGGTTGCTTAAAGGCCTCAAATGACACTTGAACAAATGCACCACTTCACTCATTTTCTGCCACTGACAAAATACCTGTAGGGCAGATTGGAACAGATGGCCTATAGCCTGCATATCTAATATCACAATCAATAATTTAGTCGGCTGTACTTGTCCAGACTTGCGACTTGCACTTTGCAATCACTCAACAACTGCATTTCTGAAATTACATAGGTCATCACATTAGTGCACACAATAAGGCAGACTAGTTCAATGAGCAAAAGGATTACTTGTAAGATAGCTAATTCATAATCTTACATGCTCCTTTTAATCCTATATGCTCCTTTTTTATCCTCCTTTTTGAGGGAGATGGACCTGCAGAAAGGATTTCTCCCTCTGATAATATTGAGAACATGTATCTCCTTTAGTCTGATTGCAGCTTCTTCAGGTGCTGCAATCTGCTTGCAGTACCACCAGATGGCGGTGACAGGCTGCTGCATGTTGGTACTGAAGCCAGAAGGTGTCCACATGGTATATATAATGACCCCTGAAACAAGAAAACCATGACAGGATAAAGGCAATGGATAAAGGTTCAGTGGATATATGCCAGGATCAGAAGAAAGGAAAAATCAGAAATCTGAATAGTGTAGAGTAGTTCAATGAGCATGGGGATGAATAGCAGAATTTCCACAGACCTTCAGCTTCAGGTAATGCTGAGAAATTTGTGAGAACGTGGTGAGAATGAAAAACATCTTAAGAAAGACAAATCTGACTTCCCCTTAAGGTTTGAATGGTATGATGGGAGTCAGTAATGCCTCAAATATATGTAAATATTTACAATATTGATTGGCAACTTTGCAGAACCGAACTGCGTTTGTGACAATATAGCTTTCAAAAAGAATTTTAATGAATAAAGCATATTTTTGAAAAAAAAGCTTCTGTTGTAGACTGGCAGATTCCAAGATCCAGGACTACACGCTGAGGGATGCACTAAAACTCGGGTTAGTTGCTGCCAAGGTGCAGTGGGGAAAGCCACTGCCTGAGGTCTACCTGCTGAAATTTAATGGGGGTCTGTTCAGTTATTGGACCTTCCTGGTGCCTCAAATGCATTTACATACAGTTTGGTTAAAGTAAGAGATTCTTTTGGTTTGTTTGGATAGAGTTAAGTTCCATTGTATAAAGCTTTTTTTTAATATATTAGTTGAACTATCCATTGGAGACCTGATATATGCGTGCACAAGAACATGGCCTGAGCCTACGATCGCATTTTTGCAAGCAGCTTTAAGGGTTCAATAAAAGGGACTGTGGTCAAGTGACCATGGGCCAATTTTTTGAACATTCTCAATTGACCTACAACTAGAGACATCAGGCCTAACAGAAGAATGGCCGCATTAAATTAAACAGCAACCGGCAGCTATCAGCTACAGAGAACAGTGGAAATCAAGGTCAATGAACTTACAAAGGTTCAAGATTAACCATTTACAATCACCCCGGCTTTGTATGGTAGCAGTATCAATAAGACTTGCTGGCACCTTGACTGCCTAAGTATATGCACTTTACACTTTCCAGCTTGGCCACGGTGAGTGATATTGATGCAACAGCATTGGATGATTTTAACGCACCTCATGACCCGAGTAGCCAAAGGCCACAGGACATTCTGGAAAGTCTGTGATGAGGAGGGATAAAAAAAACACACATCCCCCTTCAGTGCAGACTCACCATTGCCCAGCAGAGGGAGTTCTGACCACCTGGAGAAAGAGAAAGGTGGAGACAGAGATAGTCAATGTATTGGTGATGATCTTATAAAACTCTATGGATTCTGGAATGATTCTTTCAATTTGGAAGTTGGTAAATGTCATCCCATGATTTCAGAAGGGCCCAAGAGAGAAAACAGTGACCCATGGACCTATTCAGCCTCACATCAGTAGTTGGGAGAGTGCTAGAATCTATAATAATAAACATGATAAATAGTTGTATAAAATGTTCAGAGTGGGCATAGTCAGCATGGATTTGTGAACAGGAAATTGTGTTCCTTGGAATTATTAACAAAATTTATAAAGGTGATTCAATGGACATTGTATACTTAGATTCTCAGAAGGCTTTTGGTAAGGCACCAAGGGCATGAGATAAGCAAAATTAAAGCATATGGGCTAGGAAATATTGTACTAGCATGGATTATGATCTAGTTAAATGGCAAAAAACATGGATAAGAATAAAGGACTGTTCTTTTGTTGGCAGACTTTGACTAGTGGAGTACGAGAAGGATCAGGACTTGGGCTCAGATGTTCACAAAATACATCAATGATCTGGACGTTGTATAATATCTCCAAATTAGCAGATGAAACAAAGCTAAGTGGGAATGTGTGTTGTGAGGAAGTTGTAAAGCAGCTTCAGGAGGATTAGGGAAAGCTGAGTGAAAGGTCAAGAACAAGGCAGATGGAACATAATGTGAAAAAAAAAGAGATTCTTCACTTTGGCAGGTGGAACAGACGTGCAGAATATTACTTAAATAGCAAGTTTGGAAAATGTAGATGTACAAAGGTGACCTTGGCGATATGTCACTGAAAGCTAACATGCAGATGTAGCAAGCTTTTAGGAAGGCTAATGGGATGTTAACTTTTATTGCAAGATAATTTAAGAACAGGAGTAATGGAATCTGGCTTCAATTATATGGAAGTTTCATTTGACTGCACCTGGTGTTTATTCACAGTTTTGGACTCCTAACCATAGGAAAGATATTATTGCAATGAATGTTCATCGTACTTGTTTCTAGCATGGCTGGACTTTCTTATGAACAGAGATTGGTTAAATAAGAATGGTATTCTTTCAAATTTCAAAAAATGAGAGGTGATCTCATTTAAAACTACAAAATACATAAAGGAATAGATGGTGTAGGTGGCATTAAGATGTTCCATCTCTTAGGAGAATCTAAAACCACCACACAATTTAAAAGTAAGGGAGATAACACAAAGGACTGAAATGAGAAGAATGTTTTTCAGAGAGTTGTGAATCTTTAGAATTATCTACCTCATAGCTCTTTAAAAGATTTGTCTTTGAGTCTATTTAAAGTAAAAAGTGATATATTTCTGGTTGGTAGTCCATAAAGGACTATGTGGATAGTGTGGTTGAAAGGCAATAAATTATTTGATCAGCCATAACCATCTTAAATGGCAGGTCAGGCTCAATGGGCTGAATGGTCTACTCCTGATCATATGTTCTTTCACTCCTATGTTGCACCATGTCACATCAGTATGTGCCATCTGATTATATGGCAAACACACTGCATAAGCTTTAGCCAAAGAGTCATGTTTGAATGTCAAAGGGCCCAAGTCTTTTGGCATTTCAAGGGGTTAGTCAGGGGTTATTACAACATTCAGCCAAGTTACTTGGTTGATGCAGTTTTGCAAACAAAAATAAAACTCATCATTGACAGAAGAAGGTCAATGATCTTCTGCCCGACAGAAGGTTGCCACCATCTTCTAACCACTTTTTTTTTTCATTCATAACATGTGCGTTGCTGGCTAGGCCAGCATTTATTGGTCAGCTCCAATTGCCAAGAGGGCAGTTAAGAGTCAATCACATTGCAGTGGGTCTGGAGTCACATGCAGTCCAGACAAGGATGACAGTTTCCTCCCCTAAAGGACATTAGTGAATCAGATGGGCTTTTCAAACATTTGACAATGGATTTGTGGCCATCATTAAGTTGTTAGAACCATATTTGTTTGGAGTCAAATTCCATCACCTGCCTGTGATGGGATTTGAATCTTTGTCACCAAGACATTACCTGGGTCTCTTGATTAAAGATCCAGTGATAGTGCCATTAGGCCATTGCCTCCCCTAACTTCTTCTAAATCTGCCACTGCATAATAATATTACTGAGGCTAATGGTCCACAACTCCGACTTATGCATGCAGCATTGCTACTCAGCAGCTCTTACCCATCATCCTGTTTTCAGACAGATTGTGTCTGGTGCTGTGTTCTCTTTTGGTGGACCACAGGAAAGCAAATGCCCATCCTCTCCACCAGCATCTCTAGGTCTCTTTCTCTGAAGTGGATACCACCTTCCCTTTCTAAAATGTTTCTAATAGAACTAGGAGTCATAGTTTAAAAGTTAGGGGGCGCCCACTTAAAGCAGAGGTTAATAATCTTTTGTTTCTCTTAGCGGGTTGTGAGTCATTGGAATTTGTTTCTTTATAAAGCAGTGGATGCAGAACCTTTAAATGTTTTTAAGTCAGAGGTGGATAGATTCTTGATTACCAAGGGGTTTAAAGATTATTTGGGATATCCAGGAATGAAGAGTTGTGATTAAAATGAGATCAGCCACAATCTTCTTGAATGGTCTGGCAGGTTTAAGGGCCCAGGTGGCCTGCTTTGCTCATGTTTATAAAATGGCAGAGACTGAAACAGATTAATGCAATCATGGACGATCGCTGTATGGAAAATGATTTTTTTTAAAATTCACACATTGTGGATGTCTTAGGCTATGCTAGCATTTATTGCCCTTCAAAAGGTGAGGGTGAGCTGCCCTGTTTAACTGCTGCAGTACCTGAGGACCTGGGACCTCAATGGTGTAGTTGGGAAGGATGTTCCAGGATTTCCACCTAATGACAGTAAAGGAACGATGATATAGAGACAAATCAGGATGGTACATGGTTTGGAAAGGGGCTTGCAGGTGGTTATGTTTGCATGTATTTGCTGTATTTGTCTGTTTGGATGGTAATGTTTGTGCATGTGGAGAGTGCTGTCAAAGAAGCCTTGGTGAACTATTCCAGTGCATATTGAAAATGGTGCTCACTGCTACCTTCCATATGATATGCCAGTGGTGGATGAAGTGAATATTGAAAGTTTGAGATTGGTTTCCATCAAGTGGACTGCTTTATCTTAGTTGGTTCAGGCTTTGCATGTTGTTGAAACTGGACTCATCCAGGCATGTGCGGACTATTCCATTGCACATCTGACATGTGCCTTGTAGGTGGTGGTCAGACTTTGAGGAGTCAGGAGGTTAGGTACTGACCACAGAATTTCAAATCTCTATCTACTTTTGTCACCATTATACTTATATGGCTAGTCCAGTTCAGGTTCTGCTTATCATACATTGATAATTCAACTATTGTCATTGAATGTCAAAGGAAATGATTCAATTCTTTAATTACCTTTTAGTTTCCAATATACAGCCAGCTGCAAGGTGTCTTCCTGCAAAACTACCAGGAGCCAGCCCCTGTTGAAATCATCACTGTAAGGTTGGTTTTTTTGTGACTATATAAAACAGTAAGGAAAACTATCCACGAATGGAGGTTATAGGTTAATTACATCCACAGTGATATTAATAACCTAATAATTTCATGACCAACTGGTGCAACAGTACTATATACAGCATTTTAAATTAAGTCTGCTATAAATGGCTAAAATAAAGCAAAGTTTTTTTTAATACAACTTCACTTCTTGTCAATATATATTTGTAGTGACTATTTACAAGCACATTAAACAATGTATTTTCTATAATTCAATGATTGTACTTGATAGTAACCTTCCAGAAGTTTCTCAGAAGCTGATGTCAGCCTGCCGATCAGCACCCCCTGTTTTGGACTGGAATCCTAACTATTGTGAAATAATCTTCTACAGAGATAATTGTCTCCAAGGAGAAAAACCCTACCAAATAGAATTACAATTTACAGCTATCTTGTGAGGAGAATTGTTCATGGCTTTCCACAATGTTTGGTTTAGGCACAGCAATTGGTGATCTGCAATGTTTTTGTATTGGCAACTGCTCACTATCCTCCTCACGAAAGATCATATAACTCTTACAGGACTGAAGCTAACCGCCTTTTAAACATACAGTTTTAAATTAACAGTCAGATAGGGGATCAATGCTGTTCATTCAATATTTATTGATAATATTACAACCCCTAGCTATCAGATTGTGTAAGGCAGCCAACAGTCTGTATTTGTGTTCCGTGTAAGTAAACCTTGATTTTGACAAAATAAAGCCCAAATTAAATATTGACATTATTCTTTACAAGACCTTCACACAGATTTTTAAAGAGAACAACTTGTCTATGACATCTGAACTGCTGACTCGTCAATCAACAACCTCCAGAAAGGACATTTGAGCTGCCAACTCCAGATCTGGATTCCACCTTAAAAGCAAAGACTTTGATAAATGGATATCTCTCACTGATTTGTACAAGCCTAAGGCTAGATTTTCTGAGGAGTGTCAGCCTCACTTGACCTTTTCTCATGAAAGAAATGAGGTCCATGTTTGTGAGAAGAAATTCTGATCACAGCACCTTCAGAAATGCTGAGTTTACTTTCATCTTGAAGCCTTATCAAAGTTCTGAATTATCAGGGGAAGACAAGCCATGCCCCCTTTCCATAGTGGTCAGTTGCCATATTCTGAAATTTAAAAGTCCTTACAGCACTTTGACAACTGTTGTCAAATAATAACTACAGAAGACAAGTATGGTGCTGGGGGGCTGAGAGAGTAGGGCGCCAGATAGAGTCATAGAGTCATAGAGTCCTACAGCACAGCAACTGGCCCTTTGGCCTAAATGGTCCATGCCAAACAAAATATCCAACTATGTTAACTCCATTTCCCTACATTTGGCTCATATCCTTCTAATCTTTCTTATTCATGTACTTGTCCAACTGTATTTTGCTGTTAATGTACCCACCTTAACCACTTCCGTTGGCAGTTCGCTCCGTATGCGTACCACCCTCTGTGTAATAAAAATTCTCCTCAGGTTCTCTTTTATTCTTTTCCCTCTAACCTTAAGCTGATGCCCTTTAGTCCGTGATTCCCCAACCTTGGAAAAAGGTCTGAGTACATTCACCCTATCCCTGCCTCTCATGATCTTATACACATCTATAGGATCCTGCCTCAGTCTCCTACACTATAAAGAAAATAAATCCTAATTGTCCAACCTCCCCCTATAACTCAGACTGCTGAGTCCTGGCAATATACTCGTAAATTTGTTCTCTACCCTTTCCAGTTTAATAACATCCTTCCTGTAGCAAGATGACTGAAACTCAACATAATACCCCAAGTACAGCCTCACCAATATCCTGTATAACTGCCACATAACTTTCCAACTCAGTGCGCTGACTGATGAAGACCTGTATGCCAAAAGCCTTCTTCACTGCCCTACCAATGACTCGACTTTCAGAGAACTGTGCACCTGAACTCCAAGGTCCCTCTGTTCCATTACACTCCTTAATGCCCTATCATTCACCATGAAACTCCTACCTTGATTTGACTTTCCAAAATGCAAGACTTCACATTTATCTATATTAAACTCCATATGCCATTGCCAATGAGGAGGGTGGTAGATGCCAGATTACTAGGATGGGAGGTGGGTTGTATGCATGTAATAATCGCTACAAGGCCCATGGGAATCACTAATTAATCTCCTTGTGGACCTCCCTTGGCAACAGGTAATGGCTTGTCAAACTGAAACTCATCACCTGAGCCCTTTAGAAAGTAGATCCAGAGGATCCTCATGTAGCACAGTGGTAGTGTCTCTATCCCTGGAGCAGGAGGCCTGGGTTCAGGTATCGCCTGCTCAGAGATGTGTAATCATATTGCTAAGCAGATTGATTAGAGTGATAGGATAAAGCAGACCCATAGGATCCTTTTGTGGCACTGTGGTAGAATCCCTACCTCTAGATTGGGAGGTTTCAAGATAAACCTGTTCCAGAGGTGTGTCATAACATCTCTGAACAGGTTGATTAGAAAAATAGGTTAATAAAAAAAGAAACACAGGCCCAGAAGAAGTTATGGGGTGCAGTTTAGTGCCCCTACATCTGGGGTGGGAGGTTGGGTTCAACTCCATTGTGCTCCATAGGTGTATAATAATATCTTTGAACAAGTTGATTGGAAAACTAGGTTAATTAAAAAAACAGCTGAAATGCCTGTAAATGGCATAGGTGAATGATCGATTCAAGTAAATAAGAAATACTTTTTTTTAAATTAAAAAGCAGTTGTATTAGTATTCCTACCCCTGGACTGGGACATCTGCATTGATGATCCACTGCTCTAGACATCTCTAATAATATCTCTGAACAGGTTGATTTGAAAAAAGCCAAATAAAAAACCTCTTCCCACTCTTCCTATCTTTCCCTTATTTTTGATGGTTTGCATTGTCCTTTAAAGGGCTTTATATGTAAATATCTGATCGGTTGCACTGGAGATTGTTTGGTAGCTGTTAATAGATGGAGATAAAAATGTCATGGTGATTAGGTGATGGGAAAATGGAAACGTTCAGTTGTGTGTAAGAGCACTTCTGGATATATAAAAAAACACAGTGAGGTGAGCACCACAGTGCTTTAACTTGCCCATCCAAATTCATTTAGCCCCTTTCCCCTCTCCTTACCTCTCCCTCACCTCACTTTATACAGGCTTTACATGTAATTTACGTAATAGGAAACATGGGTGATGTACTGGTGGTAATTAATAGCTGAAAACAAAAGCACTGTAATTTGGTGATGGGGGAAGGAAAATGTTCAGTTGTGTGTAATAAACCTTCGGGGAATGAAAAAAAAGCAAAGACATGGATGGATCTGCAGAACTCTGTGTGTTGGGCTGGTACAAGCCCATTAGGAGAAAGTGAGGACTGCAGATGCTGGAGATCAGAGCTGAAAAATGTGTTGCTGGAAAAGCGCAGCAGGTCAGGCAGCATCAAAGGAGCAGGAGAATCGATGTTTCGGGCATAAGCCTGAAGAAGGGCTTATGCCTGAAATGTCAATTCTCCTGCTCCTTTGAGGCTGCCTGACCTGCTGCGCTTTACCAGCAACACATTTTTCAGCTCTGGTACAAGCCCATGAATCTAATGAGTAATGGCTCCAGTTTGGCGTTCAACAATAAATGACTTTCCTTTCCAGTTGGCTTCCTGAATTATTACAGTACCTGGTAAATAGAATGCCAGCTACATAAGAGAATTGTGACAGAGGGTAGGATGTGGATAAGTAAGTAACATCTGGGTAGGATGCCAGGTGGATGGGGATTGTGATGCAAGATTGGCAGGATGTGTAGTGGGTAAGGAGCCAGATAAATAGGGTCCCACCTGGGAAGGGGTAGGGTGCCATGTGGGTAAGGGTTAAGGGTCTGGGTAAGTAATATGCTAGCTGGGCATGGGAAGGCTGGGAGATGGGTAGAATGCCAAGTTTGTAAAGATTATGGTGCCAGATGGGTAGGATCCTAGGATTCAAGGTGCCAAGCTGACCAAAAAACAAAGAACAAAGAACAAATAAAATTACAGCACAGGAACAGGCCCTCCTGTGCTGATCCAGATCCTCTACCTAAACCTGCTGCCTATTTTCTAAGGATCGTTATTTGCTCCCTGCCCATTCATGTATCTGTTGAGATACATCTTAAATGACGCTACGGTGCTTGCTTCTACCATTTCCACTGGCAACGCGTTGCAGGCATCCACTACCCTCTGCATAAAGAACTTTCCACACTTATCTCCCTTAAACCTTTGCCCATTCACCTTGTACTTGTGACCTCTAGTAATTGAGTCCCCCATACTGAGAAAAAGCTTCTTGCTATCCACCCTGTCCATACCTCTCATGATTTGATAGATCTCAATCAGGTCCCCCCTCAACCTCTGTCTTTCTAATGAAAATAATCCTAACCTACTCAACCTTTCTTCACAGCTCACTCTCTCCATACGAGGCAACATCCTGGTGAACCTCCTCTGTGTCCTCTCCAGGTGGTCATGTGATGACCTGAATTATACACAGTATTCTAAATATAGCTGAACTAAAGTCTTATACAATTATAACATGACCTGCCAACTCTTGTACTCAATACCCCATCTGATGAAGGAAAGTATGCCATATGCCTTCTTGACCACTCTACCGATGGTTGCCACCTTCAGGGAACAATGGACCTGAATACCTAGGTCTCTCTGTACATCAATATTCCCCAGGGCTTTTTGATTTATTGTGTAGTTCACTCTTGAATTGGATCTTCCAAAATGTACCACCTCGCATTTGCCAGGATTGAACTTCATCTGCCATATCTCTGATTAACTCTCCAATCTATCTATATTCTGCTGCATTCTCTGACAGTCCCCTTCACTATCTGCGACTCCACCAATCTTAGTGTCATCTGCAAACTTGCTAATCAGATCACCTATACCTTGCTCCAGATCATTTATGTATGTTACAAACAACAGTGGTCCCAACATGGATCCCTGTGGAACACCACTGGTCATAGTTCTCCATTTTGAGAAACTCCCTTCCACAACTACTCTCTGTCTCCTGCTGCCCAGCCAGTTCACTATCCATCTAGCTAGTACATCCTGGACCCCATGCAACTTCATTTTCTCCAGGTAAGGGATGCAGTTTTTGGTAGGTCAGTGTCTGTGAGAGAAATTGGGTCCAGCGGGAGTTGGATATCAGATTGGGACAGGTTTGGTTGTAGGAGTGTGATGAAGGTGATTTGCTTGGGGTATATCCAACAGGACAGAAAAGATCATCCTTGGTGTATTGGGGTCAAGGATAGCAGGCCTAGCATGAGGATTTTGGAAGTGTAAGTGATCTGTGGGATGTGCAGTGGAGAGATATGTGAGATAAGCTGAGGTACAGTTGAATAGTTTCTCAAGAGTAAAACTAGCATTTTCTGAACTCTTTACTTAAACTCATTGGAACCTTCCAAATTCTCTGATTTAAATGGATGTCTTTGGAGGGTTTTAGATGTACAATCTGTTAAAATAATTCCATAAGGTCCCAATGCAAACTCCCACCCAGACTGGAATAACAATAGCCCGGCCATCAGAAAATCTGGGCCACCGTTTTCAATTGAAGACCTTGTTTTTGGTTTGATTTCTTCTTTCGAATGTTTGCAAGTGTGCTTGTCATAGAGTCATAGAGATGTACAGCACAGAAACAGACCCTTCGATCCAACTCATCCACGCTGACCAGATATCCCAACCCAATCTAGTCCCACCTGCCAGCACCTGGCCCATATCCCTCCAAACCCTTCCTATTCATATACCCATCCAGATACCTTTTAAATGTTGCAATTGTACCAGCCTCCAACACTTCCTCTGACAGCTTATTCCATACACGTACCACCCTCTGCATGAAAACTTTGCCCCTAAGGACTCTTTTATATCTTTCCCCTCTTACCCTAAACCTATGCCCTCTAATTCTGGACTCCCCCACCCCAGGGGAAAGACTTTGTCTATTTATCCTATCCATGCCCCTCGTGAAAACAAATCGCTGTCTTATTCTCACCGCCTGACCCGAACATTTTCATCCATCTAAGCAGTTTCCCCTACTATTTCCCCTACTCCCTCTGTTTGTGAACTCTGATATTGTAAGGACTACAACAACACTGTTGTACAGTTAAACCAGAAAGGCTATAAGGTCACCCCTCAGACTTCGACACTCCAAGGAAAAAAGCCCTAGTTTATTCAACCTCTCCTTATAGCTCAAATCCTCCAACCCCGGCAACATCCTTGTAAATCTTTTTTGAACCCTTTCAAGTTTCACTGCATCTTTCCGATAGGAAGGAGACCAGAATTGCATGCAATACTCCAACAGTGGCCTAACTAATGTCCTGTACAGCCGCAACATGACCTCCCAATTCCTGTACTCAATACTCTGACCAATAAAGGAAAGCATACCAAATGCCTTCTTCACTATCCTATCTACCTGCGACCCCACTTTCAAGGAGTTATGAACCTGCACACCAAGATCTCTTTGTTCAGCAATGCTCCTGAGGACATAACCATTAATTGTATAAATGCTGCTAAGATTTGCTTTCCCAAAATGCAGCACCTTGCATTTATCTAAATTAAACTCCATCTGCCACTTCTCAGCCCATTGACCCGTCTGATCAAGATCCCGTTGTAATCTGAGATAACCTTCTTCACTTCTCCACTACACCTCCAATTTTGGTGTTAGCTGCAAACCTATTAACTATACCTCTTATGCTCACATCCAAATCATTTATAACAAATGATGAAAAGTAGTGAACCCATCACTGACCCTTGTGGCACTCCACTGGTCACAGGCCTCCAGTCTGAAAAACAACCCTCCACCACCACCCTCTGTCTTCTACCTTTGAGCCAGTTCTGTATCCAAACTTCTACCTTTGAGCCAGTTCTGTATCCAAATGGCTAGTTCTCCCTGTATTCCATGAGATCTAACCTTGCTAACCAATCTCCCATGGGGAACCTTGTTGAATGCTTTACTGAAGTCCATATAGACCACATCCATCATTCTGCCCTGCAAAATATTCCCCCTCCCTTACCCCATGTCTATGAGTGTGTTGCATATACGGTCTTTCTGGTTTAACTGTCCAACAGTGTTGTTGTAGTCCTTACAATATCAGAGTTCACAAACAGAGGGAGTAAGGGAAATGTACTCCCACTGCTTAGATGGATGAAAATGTTCTGGCCAGGCGGTGATTTGTTTTCAAACTTGCAATCTATTTGTAACAAGCCAAATAATTTTATATATTGTGAGGGGAAAGAGCAGCTCCAACTGTATATTGCATTTTGTTTAGCATTCATTTGAGCACTGATCTCTACAGATACAATACGCAAAACAAAGCAACATAGAGTCATAGAGTCATAGAGATGTACAGCATGGAAACAGACCCTTCGGTCCAACCCGTCCATGCCGACCAGATATCCCAACCCAATCTAGTCCCACCTGCCAGCACCCGGCCCATATCCCTCCAAACCCTTCCTATTCATATACCCATCCAAATGCCTTTTAAATGTTGTAATTATACCAGCTTCCACCACATTCTCTGGCAGCTCATTCCACACACGCACCACCCTCTGCGTGAAAAGGTTGCCCCTTAGGTCTCTTTTGTATCTTTCCCCTCTCACCCTAAACCTATGCCCTCTAGTTCTGGACTCCCCGACCCCAGGGAAAAGACTTTGTCTATTTATCATATCCATGCCCCATATAATTTTGTAAACCTCTGTAAGGTCACCCTCAGCCTCTGACGCTTCAGGGAAAACAGCCCCAGCCTGTTCAGCCTCTCCCTGTAGCTCAGATCCTCCAACCCTGGCAACATCCTTGTAAATCTTTTCTGAACCCTTTCAAGTTTCACAACATCTTTCCGATAGGAAGCAGACCAGAATTGCACGCAATATTCCAACAGTATATTAAAGATCTAGCCTCAGGCAACTGTGTGTGGAGTTTGCACATTCTCCCTGTGTCTGCATGGGTTTCCTCTGGGTGCTCCGGTTTCCTCCCACAATCCAAAGATATGTAGGTTAGGTGAATTGGTCATACTAAATTGCCCGTAGTGTTTGGTGCATTAGTCAGAGGGAAATGGGTCTGGGTGGGTTACTCTTCGAAGGGTCAGTGTGGACTTGTTGGGCCAAGTGGCCTGTTTCCACACTGTAGGGATTCCCTGCAATTCAGAGATACAAATTCTAAGTGTCACTATTGCTTCTGGAAAGTTTAAATACTGCTAATTAAATAAAAAGGGAATAAACAGCTGGCTTCAGCAACTGCAGCTGTGAAACGAGTAACAATTATCATAAACTGAAATGGTTCAATGTCCTTTAGAGAAGGAAACCTGCTGTCATTATCTGGTCTGGATGACATATGACTCCAGGGTGGCATGGTGGCTTAGTTAGCATTACTGCCTCACAGCACCAGGGACCCAGGTTCGATTCCAAAATTGTTTGTGTGGAGTTTGCACATTCCTTCTGTGTCTGCGTGGGTTTCTTCCGGGTGCTCCAGTTTCCTCCCACAGTCCAAAGATGTGCAGGTTAGTTGAATTGACCAAGCTAAATTGCGCATAGTGGTCAGGGATATGTAGGTTAGACGCATTAGTCAGGTGTAAATATAGAATAACAGTCGGGGAATGGGTCTGGGTGAGTTCCTCCTCAGAGAGTAGGTGTGGACATGCTGGGCCAAATGGCCTGTTTCCACACTGTAGGGATTTGACAATTCTATGATCATTAGCAACATAGTTGACTTTTAATGGCCCTCTGACACAACCCAGTGAGTAGCTGCACTATTCAAGATAAGCAATAATGCCAGCCGTTTCAACTACACCCGCATCCCATAAATGAATAAACAAAAACAAATGAGTTGGGGAAACTGGGTGGTTTCAATGGGATCAGAGTTCAAATCCAGTCCTGACTCTGTTTCAGTTCCACAGCCTGATGGCTATGAAAGCCTCAGCATAACTGGCAAATGAAACCTGGTGACAGAAATGGAAACGGACCATGCATGTATAAAGCGTCTTCAATGTATGAAAAACAAAAAAGAAAAGTAATTGCAAACATGGCGGAAGAGTAGATTTCAAGGAGCACGAAAGGCAATGGGATATTAGTGACCTGTTGTGAGGGTATACTGACATCAGCAAAGCTGCATATTTCTGAAGTGGTGCGGATGTGCAAAGAGGCGAGCTCCTTTCTCCAAAGCAGCCCAAATATTAAAGAAGCCACAATGGGAAGTTTGAAAATTCCCACTTATTACAGGAAATGCATCCAACAGGGACTGTGTGCAATTGCAGAATGTAGTATAAAAATAGGAACATTTTGTCATGAAGTGGAACCACATCTGGAACACTGCGCACAGTTAATGTCCTTACTTAAAGATGTATCCACTAAAAGCATCATATAACAAAATGACAGGCTAGGGTGTCACACACCTTCAAGTCCGGTGGATAAGATGATAAATTAATGACGACATGAAAAATAAATTCCATTGCATTTTCATTAGCACTTAAATATGGAATATGTAACACATATTTTGCATCATGGCTCAGTAATAATTGAACACATTGGAACCTAAGTTAATTCATCAGGGTGTTGACTGCCTGTGGATTGAAGCAAAGGGCAAGAAAGCTACAGAGAAGTAATGACATTTTCTGTACTTATTGGAAGTACTTTTATGATCCACTGATGTCAACAGCAATAAGGAACTTACTGTTGACTTTATTTTGAAGTGGTAATGAATGCATCTGTAACATTAAACTATCTAATTGGCAACTCTAACACGTAGAACTCATTAAAAAAAAACAAAAACATCACAAATCATATCCATTTATTATACAAGCAGCCTGATGTTTTAATTTCATTTAATAATGTTATTAATTAAAAGTTAAAATTAAACAGCCTTTCAAAATTTGACATCTCCACAGAAACACTTGTCACTTCTTTGGATGCACCAGTTGTGGGTCTGACACCAACGGGATACGTGATAAGTTGTGTAATCAGCAGTTAACTGATGTTTAATGCAAATAACAATTACATTGATTATTGTTGCTAACTCAATCACTATTGTCCTCATGGAAAACAGGCAGTCTGCTGGCTAATTCTTCAGTGAGCCACCATCTGCATGATGGGTCAAATGGCCCATTTCCTTGTTCTGTGACTCTGTGATTCTCAGAGGATGGTTGAGTTCGGGTTAGGGTTGACTGCATAAATAGCCACACTGGGACCTACAAAAGATTGGGGAGATATATTGTATCTTGGTCACACTCACAAATGACTTCAATAAAAACAAAAGTTGGTTGTCTGCTTATGAATCTGAGAAGAAAGCTAGAGTGGGACACGTCCTCATTTGTGAGAAAGCTGACAAAATTTAAGAGCAGAAGAAAGCTGAGTCCAGATACAGAGTGTTTAAAATGACATGAATGAGTATACAAAATAATCAGAAAGACAGAAAGGTCACTGAACTGAAAAGAACAGAATGCAAAATGTCATGACACTATCATAAAGACGTAATATATGTCTGTAATATTAGTCTTCAATCACATTGACTAATTTAATATCTGAAACTTTTGGTTTAAAAAAAAACAATTTTCAATTAGCCAGGTTGCAGTGTTTTATGATGGCTGCAGAAGATCCTTGGCCTACAAGAGAATGTGGTGCTGGAGAAGCGCAGCAGGTCATGCAGCATCTGAGGAGCAGGAGAGTCGACATTTCAGACAGAAACCCTTCATTAGAAATTTTGCCTCTGACTCTCCAGCATCTGCAGTCCTCACTTTCTTTTACAAGAGAGTGGTCAAGTTTCTAAAATAAAAAAAATTGAAGTAGATTAGCAACAGACAAAACAGGAAGATTCCATTGAAGAATATTACACTAGCTTTGTTCAAATTTTCTTGAAAACGAAATTCTAAAAAACAATAAACTGAAAGATGATAAATATCTTGACTTCAGAAACTACCAATGGCAAAAGGTAATCAACCATATCCAATTTTGCAAAAGCAAGTGTGCTTGGAATTCCTCAGTTGGTATCACTGTCACCTCATCACCTTTGATAGGGTGACCAGAACTCTTTTGTTAAAATGGCTTGTCCCTACTCTGTTCCAGTGGACAGCTTTTGCTTGACCAAAACTGCATCCTTATGCAAAGCTATGATTATACGTTTGTCTGTTTGATGCAAAGAAAAGTAACATCAAGAAAATCCACAGCACGGACATTGATGGCAGCTCTCCATAGTTCTAGCACTGCACTTTAAGGAAACTAAGTTAGCATTGGATGGGAAACGATGTAAATTTATTAGAACAACCATTAAACCAGAGGAGAGATCATTATCTCTCAAAATTGATGTAGAGGCACTATGTATATCTGCATATTTAGAGCAAAAGGGAAGTTATATTGTTATGTTATTTGTAAAGAGCAAGGAATTAATCATAATGTAAAGATATATCTTAAGGTGCCACATTCAGTGCTGCACTGGTGTCATGTGCTGAGTTTATTGGTCAACAAACAACATGGAGAACAGCAAGAAAAATACTTGATAAAGCTCCAGCACTTGAGACTCAAGTGTGATTATTTCTATCCTGGTCCAAAAATGCATGAAAGAGCTCAATTCCATAAATGAAGTGAAAGGGACTGCCGTTGACATTAAGGACACTTTGACAACATTTAGAATGGTACGAAGGAGTTGTAACAAAAGTCAATGGGAATTAGGGGCATGCCTCTCTGCTGTTTGGAGTCATACCTGGCACAAAGAAAGATTCTTGTGTTTGTTTGAGGTCAGTCATATCAGCTACAAGACATCAATGCAGTGGTCACTCAGAATAATATCCTTGGTCCCATCATCTTCAGATGCTTCATCAAAACCATCCCTCCATCCTAAGGTCAGAAGTGGGGATGTTCACTGATAACTGCACAATGCTCAGCACAAGTTGTAACTCCTCAGAAACTGAAATAATTTTCATGTTTATTTCAAGAAAGTTATGGGCCCAACTTAGTTATAAAACTGGTCACAGTCCCAAGTTGAATTAATTATCATTAGGCATTCTCCTAATTGCGTTAATTTGCAAGTGTTCACGAATGTTCTAAAAATTAAGCTGGATTTACAAAATGCTGGAACATTAATAAACGTGCTCTCCAATATTTTGGATGTTTGTTTTTAAGGCTGCACTTGCTGACACATAAAGATAACGCACACTAGCAATGAAATCTGTCAAATGTGTTTGAATAAAGAGTAATAAGCACATCTAAATGAAAGGTGTTTATCGGTAAAGATAAGAAAAGGATTAAACAAATTAGAACTTAAAACCTTTTTTTAAATTGGTTTTACATATGCAGTGTTAAAAAAGTCAGACATGAGTGTGCACATTGGCTTTTGTAATAGGATCACTGGTGTCAGCAAACGCTTTGTTAAAAAAAGGCCTGTTCTTTTAATTTACTTAGGAACTGACCAGATTACATCATTATCACTAGAAAATAGTCTTATCTGCTCATTTCCAGTAAAATTAAGTTATTTAGATGTGGACAATTGTGATTCATAATTCTAACTTTTATTGAAGGCTCAATCCTACTGTTTGAGTTGAAATCAAGCAAGTTATCGACCTTAAATATATTAAGGAATATTTTAAAGCAATTTTATAAATAAATGCTTTAACAGACTGCACAGGTGTATTTGTTTGTGACAGATGTTGCACTTGGCAATATGTGAATGCCCTTGAGCAGAAAATAGAGAGTTAAATTATTTTCAAAATGAACACTTTTAAATTAAAATTTGTGCTGAATTCACAATTGCATAGCTAGTGGAAGCAATATCCTATATGTACATAAATTGTTTTATGGTTCATCTTAATGTCACCTAGTAATTTGTTTTGTAATCTCCCTTTGCCTCTGCGTTAAATTTTTCAATTCCCTGCTGTATATACTTTCTGCGGAATCTTCCTGCTTTTCATTGAAGTTTGCTCATAGGTACTTTAGATTGTACTTTAAACAACATACACAAAGTAAGGTGGGGTAGCTCAGTAGCTTTGCATGAGAAAGAATGTGCTAATACAAGATAAGATAGTTCAAAAATCAAAGATTAGTATATAGCTGCAGTTAACAGTTTTGATAAATTTGTCAATCACTTACATTTAAAGTTCATTTCAGCACATTACGGATAAAATTCCAGCTTAACTATAACAATTAATTGATTTCCTAGAGTTGTCTCTTCATGAATCAATTCTGATAGAGCTGCTTCTTCTTCTTGGAAATCTTTCCCTCACTCATAAGCAATTTAGCATAGGATTGAAGTCTGGCGTGCAGAATGGGTTAAGATTGCATTAACCACCATGAGTGTGGAGCTGCGGCCTACTCCCAGAGAGGGAGGTTTGGGTTAGATAAGTGGCTTGGAACATTAAAGATGAGGATTCCATTTAAAATCTTAAATGAGCCCTTAAAATTTTAGCGGCATACATTCAGCGCTCACACTTTGTCTATAGTATCGACAAAAGAGCTTGCAATCATTTTGGTTTCCACATTGCATTAAGCTTGAATTCCCTTGTCCAAGGTTTGATTTCAGTTCTCTTTTATTCAGAGATAAGAAACACTTCTAGGTAATGCTCTCAATAGGTTTGTCCAAGCTTCTTTTGTTCTCTTTGTTGAATAAACATCAGCTTGCTTTTATTTATCCGGTTTATGGAGTGTGTTGGGTTTTCTAAGATGGTCACAGATTCTCAGCTATTAGCTGCAGATATCTGTGCTAACAATGTTCCTAATTTCCTGCTTATGTTATCCCATTACTGGATGCTTCCAAGGGAAGCAGAATCCATAGAACGTGTATTTTCTTAAGCTGCAGATCTGTTCCATCGTTTTCTTTTGAAAACAGAAAATCAATGTTATCTTGTGATGTGCTCCCCATGGGCCCCAATCATTACTGAGAACACTGTTTCTCATAATCACTGCTGGCATGTGCTTCTGAGAGGCAAGGTTTCATGAATTTGTCTGAAGTATCTTTAGTCTCAACTATTAACAGAGACATTAAAGGGTTGAATTAGACATCATGACAATGGATAAATATTTCTCTGAGTAAACTCACTTTTCAAAGTCCAAACCTTCTTCTTTCACTCATGGAAACAATCTGTTGATGTGGTGGCATCCAATGGAAATGTACACATAAGTTTCCTTTCTTATGTTCCAAGATTCAACGAAAATGCTTCAGGATAGCTTGCTTAACATTTTTTTCTTTAAGAATATATCATAACCTATCAGGTTCATCACAATTCACTGATCAATGGGAACAGAGACTCAAAATCTGGTGGAATGAATACCAAGGGGATGAAAGATTATCAGGGGTTTTGCAGGAGTGTAGAGATGAGGTAAAAATCAGACCACCCATGTTTCATTCAATGGCAGAAGGTGGAAAAGCCAGGTGGAGAGTGTGGTGCTGGAAAAGCACAGTAGGTCAGGCAGCAACTGAGGAGCAGGAGAATGAACATTTCGGGCATAAGCTCTTCATCAGGAACGAGGTTGTAGGCCAGAGGGCCAAGAGATAAATGGGAGGGGTGTGGGTTCGGGGGAAGGTGGCTGTGAATCTGATAGATAGATGAAGGTGAGGGAGAAGGTGATAGGTTGGAGAGGAGGTGGAGCAGATAGATGGGAAAGGGGGGCAGTATCGAGTTTGAGGCTTGGGACTGGGATAATGTGGAGGGAGAGGAAATGAGAAAACTGTTAAAATCCACATTGATCCTGTGTGGTTGCAGGGTCCCAAGGCAGAATCTGAGGTGTTCTTCCTCCAGGCATTGGGTGGTAAGGGTTTGGCGAAAGAGGAGGCCCAGGTCCTGCATATCCTTGACAGAGTGGGAGGGAGAGTTGAATTGTTCAGCCATGGCCATGGTGTTGGTTAGTCTGGGTGTTTCAGATATGTTCTCTGAAATAGTCCGCAAGCAGGCATCCTATCTCCCCAATGCAGAGGAGACCACATCAGGTGCAACGGATACAGTAGATGACATTGGTGGAGGTATAGGTAAATTTCTGTCAGATGTGGAAGGATCCTTTGGGGTCTTAGACGGAGGTGAGGGGAATGGTGTGCACAGGTTTTGCACGTCCTCAGTGGCAGGGGAAGGTGCCGGAAGTGGGGTTTGGACTGGTGGGGGAGGTGGACCTGATGAGGGAATGGCAGAGGAATGGTCTCTCTGGAATGCTGATATGGGTGGGAAGGGAAATGTATCTCTGGTGGTGGGGTCCGTTTGTAGGTATTAGAAGTGGTGGAGGATGATACGATGTATGCGGAAGTTGGTTGGGTGGAAGGTGAGGGCCAGGGGACTTCTGTCCTTGTTGTGTTGGGAGGGGTGGAGTTCAAGGGTGGAGGTGCGGGAAGTGGAGGAGATGTGCTGGAAAGCATTGTCGACCACATGGGAAGGAAAATTGTGATCTTGGAAGAAGGAGGCCATTTGGGATTTTCTAAGGAATTGATCATCCTAGGAACAGATACAGCAGAGGCAGAGGAATTTGAAATAAGGGATAGCGCTTTTATAGGAGGTAGGATGGGAGGAAATGTAGTCGAGATAACTGTGGGTGTTGGTGGGCTTGTAGGGATGTCCATAGCTAGTCGGTCACCGGAGATGGAGGTGGAGAGGTCCAGGAAGGGGAGGGAGGTGTCCGAGATAGGTCAGGTGAATTTGAGGACAGGGAGAAAGGTGTTAGTGAAGTTGATGAACTGTTCAATCTCCTCATTGTAGCATGAGGTAGTGCCAATACAGTATCAATTTGCAGAGGAACAAATGGGGGTGGCGTCAGTGTAACTTCAGAAGATGGACTGTTCCACGTACCTGATAAAGAAACAGGCATAGCTGTGTCCCTTGCAGTTGCCCATGGCAACCCCTTTGATTTGGAAGAAATGGGAGGATTGGAAGGAGACGTCATTAAGGGTGAGGACCAGTTCAGCCGGGTGGATGAGGGTGTCGGTAGAAGGGTACCGGTTGGGACGGTATGGGAGGAAGAAATGGAGGGCTTGGAGGCCTTCGTCATGGTGGATGTACATGTACAGGGACTGGATGTCCATGGTAAAGATGAGGCATTAGGGGCTGGGGAACCGAATATCTTGGAGGTGGTGTCCCGAATGTATGTGCCCTCTTTCTTCCAAGATCACAATTTCCCTTCTCAAGTAGTCAATCATGCCCTCCACCACATCTCCTCCACTTCCCGTACCTCCACGCTTGAACCCACCCCGCCAAACACAACAAGGACAGAATCCCCCCGTCCTCACCTTTCACCCCACCAACCTCCACATACATCGCATCATCCTCTGCCATTTCCGCCACCTACAAACGGACCCCACCACCAGAAATATATTTCCCTCCCCACCCCTATCAGCATTCCAGAGAGACCATTCCCTCCGCCACTCCCTTGTCAGGTCCACATCCCCTACCAGTCCAAACCCCACTCCCGGCACTTTCCACTGCCACCGCAGGAAGTGCAAAACCTGTGCCTACACCACTCACCTCACCTTCGTCCAAGTCCCCAAAGGATCTTTCCACATCTGACAGAAATTTACCTATATCTCCACCAATGTCATCCACTGTAACCATTGCACCTGATGTGCTCTACTCTACATCGGAGAGACAGGACGCGTACTTGCAGATCGTTTCAGAGAACTCTTCCGGGACACCCGCACCAACCAACCCCATGGCTGAACACTTCAACTCCCCCTCTCAGTCTGTCAAGGACATGCATGTCCTCGGCCTCCTCCATCGCCAAACCCTTACCACCCCACGCCTGGAGGAAGAATGCTTCATATTCCGCCTTGGGAGCCTGCAACCACATCAATGTGGATTTCAACAGTTTTCTCATTACCCCTCCCCCCACATTATCCTAGTCCCAAGCCTCCAACACAGCATCGCTCTCCTGGCCTGTCCATCACTTTTCCCATCTATCCGCTCCACCCTCTTCTCCCACCTATCTCTTTCTCCCCCATCTTCTTATACCTATTGCATTCTTAGCTACCTTCCCCAAAACCCGCATGCTCCCATTTCAGCCCCCCCATCCACGATCCACAAGCCTCATTCCTGATGAAGGGCTTATGCCCAAAATGTCTATTCTCCTGCTCCCTGGATGCTGCCTGATCTGCTGTGCATTTCCTCACTCTCTACTCTGATCTCCAGCATCTGCAGTCCTCACTTTCTCCTTAAAGAGCCAAGTGGTCTATTCTTGTTCCGTGTTCACATGTTGATAAGGTATTGGCTATAGACAATGTGTCTGAGCCAAAGGGAGAGGCTGAATAGTCTGGGGCTATTTTCCCTGAAACATCAGAGGCTGAGGGGTGACCTGAAAGAGTTTTATAAAATCATGAGGTGCCTTTTAAATCTTCCCTTCTCACCTTAAACTGATGTCCTCTAGTTCTGGGCTCCCCTACTCCAGGGAAAAGACCTTGTCTATTTACCCTTGTTCTCTTAATTCCTTGTTTCCTGCTTTCTTTATATTATCCTCATGGACCTTGTCTGATTTTAGCATCCGAAACCTTACATGTGCTTCCATTTTCCTTTTGACTAAATGCACAACCTCCCTCGTTATCCAAGGGCCCCTTACCTTGCCCCTCATGATTTCTTCACTGTCTACTACACCATCAATTTTGGTGCCATCTGCAAACTTACTCACCATATCCCCTATGCTCACATCCAAATCATTTATACAAATGATTAAAAGCAGTTGGTTGAGAGAGGGATAGGACAGGCTTTTCAATGTTCCAGAGTTTCATTGTTTTAGATAAGATAGAGAGGAAGGTAAAAGAGATGGAGGAATTACATTGCTAATCAGGGAGGATGTAACTGCTGCTTTCAGAGAGGATATACTGGAGGGCTCATCCACTGAGGCAATATGGGTGCAGTTCAAAAAGAAGATGGGTGTAATCACTCTGATAGGATTATACTATAGGCTTCCCAACAGCTACCACGACATTGAGGAACAAATATGCAGGCAGATTAGGAAAGATACAAATACCAGTTGTCAATGTGGATGGTTCTAACTTTTTCAATATTGACTGGGCCTCCCTTAGAGCAAAAGGCTTAGACAGGACAGAATTTGTTAAGTGCAATCCAAGAAGGTTTCTTGAAACAGTATGTGGATAGTCCAAGTAGAGGAGGGGCCATACTGGACCTTGTATTGGCTAATGAGCCTGGCCAGGTGACTGACCTTTCAGTGGAAGAGCATTTTGGAAACAGTGATTACAACTGCTTAAGTTTTAAGATAGCTATGAATAAGGATAAGTTAGGTCCTTGTGGCAAGGCATTAAATTAGGGGAGGACAATTTACGTCAGTAGTAGGCAGGAGCTAGATAGTCTTAATTGGGAGGAGCTCTTATCAAGCAAGTCCACAGTTGAAATGGTGGGATTCTTTAAAGACCTGTTGATGAGAGTTGAAGACTGGCATGTCCCAATGAAGAGGAAAGGCAAGGATGGCAAGGTAAAGGGCCCTTGGATAACGAGGTAGGTTGTGCATTTAGTCAAAAGGAAAAAGGAAGCACATGTAAGATTTAGGATGCTAAAATCAGACAAGATCCATGAGGATAATATAGCAAAAGCAGGGAAGAGCTCAAACAAGGAATTAAGAGAACAAGAAGGAGCCATGAAATGACCTTGGCAAGTATGGTTAAAGAGAATTTCAAGGCATTATATATATACATTAAAAACAAGATGGTAACTCGGGAGAAAATTGGGCTACTCAAGGATAAAGGATGGAACTTGGAGGCAGAGGATGTGGGTGAGATATTAAATGTATACATTGCGTCAGCATTCACCCAGGAGAAGGATATGGAGGATAGTGAAATTTGTATGGAGCATGCTAATATATAACAGCATTTTGAGATTAAAACAGAAGTGGTGTTGGGTCTCCTAAAGAGCATCAAGGCAGTTAAGTCCCCAGCATCTGATGTTGTCTATCCCAGGTTATTGAGAGAGGCAAGAGAGCAGAGTGCTGGGCTCTTGATCAAGGTCTTTGTATCCTCATTAGCCACTGGAGTGGTCCCAGGGAACTAGTGAGTAGCTAATGCTATTCCTCTGTTCAAAGAGGGAAATACAGTTAATCCAGCAAACTATACACCGTTGAGTCTCACATGGGCAGTTGGGAAGCTGTTTAAGAGAATTCTTAGGGATAGGACTTACGCACATTTGGAAAATCATAGTTTAATTTGGGACAGCAGATCAGGCAGGATCTAATGAGCAGACAAGTCAATGTTTTGGTGATGAGCCCTTAATCTGCAGTCCTCACTTTCTCTGAGTTAAGGAGAGTCAGCATGACTTGATATGGGGCAGGTTCTGGATTAGTGGTGCTGGAAGAGCACAGCAGTTCAGGCAGCATCCGAAGAGCAGTAAAATCGACGTTTCATCAGGAAAGCCCTTCATCAGGAATAAAGGCAGAGAGCCTGAAGCGTGGAGAGATAGGCTAGAGGAGGGTGGGGGTGGGGAGAAAGTAGCATAGAGTACAATAGGTGAGTGGGAGAGGGGATGAAGGTGATAGGTCAGGGAGGAGGGTGGAGTGGATAGGTGGAAAAGAAGATAGGCAGGTAGGACAAGTCATAGGGACAGTGCTGAGCTGGAAGTTTGGAACTACGGTGAGGTGGGGTAAGGGGAAATGCAGAAACTGTTGAAGTCCACATTGATGCCTTGCGGTTGAAGTGTTCCAAGGCGGAAGATGAGGCGTTCTTCCTCCAGGCGTCTGGTGGTGAGGGAGCGGCGGTGAAGGAGGCCCAGGACCTCCATGTCCTCAGCAGAGTGGGAGGGGGAGTTGAAATGTTGGGCCATAGGGCCGTGTGGTTGATTGGTGCGGGTGTCCCGGAGATGTTCCCTAAAGCGCTCTGCTAGGAGGCGCCAGTCTCCCCATTGTAGAAGAGACCTAATCAGGAGCAACGGATACAATAAATGATATTGGTGAATGTGCAGGTAAAACTTTGATGGATGTGGAAGGCTCCTTTGGGGCCTTGGATGGAGGTGAGGGAGGAGGTGTGGGCACAGGTTTTGCAATTCCTGCGGTGGCAGGGGAAGGTGCCAAGATGGGAGGGTGGGTTGTAGGGGGGGTGTGGACCTGACTAGGTAGTCACGAAGGGAACGGTCTTTGCGGAAGGTGGAAAGGAGTGGGGAGGGAGATATATCCCTGGTGGTGGGGTCTTTTTGGAGGTGGCGGAAATGTCGGCGGATGATTTGGTTTATGCGAAGGTTGGTAGGGTGGAAGGTGAGCACTAGGGGCGTTCTGTCCTTGTTACGGTTGGAGGGGTGGGGTCTGAGGGCGGAGGTGCAGGATGTGGACAAGTTGCGTTGGAGGGCATCTATAACCACGTGGGAAGGGAAATTGCGGTCTCTAGAGTAGGAGGCCATCTGGTGTGTTCTATGGTGGAACTGGTCCTCCTGGGAGCAGATCCGGCGGAGGCGGAGGAATTGGGAATACGGGATGGCATTTTTGCAAGAGGTAGGGTGGGAAGAGGTGTAATCCAGGTAGCTGTGGGAGTCGGTGGGTTTGTAAAAAATGTCACTGTCAAGTCAGTCGTCATTAATGGAGATGGAGAGGTCCAGGAAGGGGAGGGAGGTGTCAGAGATGGTCCACGTAAATTTAAGGTCAGGGTGGAATGTGTTGGTGAAGTTGATGAATTGCTCAACCTCCTCGCGGGAGCACGAGGTGGCGCCAATGCAGTCATCAATGTAGCAGAGGAAGAGGTGGGGAGTGGTGCTGGTGTAATTATGGAAGATCGACTGTTCTACGTAGCCAACAAAGAGACAGGCATATTTGGGGCACATACGTGTGCCCATGGCTACCCCTTTGGTCTGGAGGAAGTGGGAGGATTGGAAGGAGAAATTGTTAAGGGTGAGGACCAGTTCGGCCAAACGAATGAGAGTGTCGGTGGAAGGGTGCTGTTAGGGACGTCGGGAGAGGAAAAAATGGAGGGCTTGGAGGCCCTGGTCATGGCAGATGGAGGTGTTGAGGGATTGGTGAAGATGAGGCCGGGGAAACGGAAGTCTTGGAGGAGGTGGAGGGTGTGGGTGGTGTCTCGAACGTATGTGGGGAGTTCCTGGACTAGGGGGGATAGGACAGTGTCAAGGTAGGTAGAAATGAGTTCAGTGGGGCAGGACCATGCTGAGACAATGGGTTGGCCAGGGTGGTCAGGCTTGTGGATCTTGGGAAGGAGGTAGAACCGGGCAGTGCGGGGTTCCTGGACTATGAGGTTGGAAGCTGTGGGTGGGAGAGCTCCTGAGGTGATGAGGTTCTATATGGTCTGGGAGATGATGGTTTGGTGATGGGGGGGTAGGATCATGGTTGAGGGGGTGATAGGAAGAGGTGTCCTCGAGTTGGCGTTTGGCTTCAGCGGTGTAGAGGTCAGTGCGCCAAGGGCGGCACGGTGGCACAGTGGTTAGCACTGCTGCCTCACAGCGCCAGAGACCCGGGTTCAATTCCCGCCTCAGGCGACTGACTGTGTGGAGTTTGCACATTCTCCCCGTGTCTGCGTGGGTTTCCTCCGGGTGCTCCGGTTTCCTCCCACACTCCAAAAAATGTGCAGATTAGGTGAATTGGCCACGCTAAATTGCCTGTAGTGTTAGGTGCAGGGGTAAATGTAGGGGAATGGGTCTGGGTGGGTGCGCTTCGGCGGGTCGGTATGGACTTGTTGGGCCAAAGGGCCTGTTTCCACACTGTAAAGTAATCTAATCTAAACTACCACTGCGCCCCCTTTATCTGCTGGCTTGATGGTGAGGTCGGGATTGGAGCAGAGGGATTGGAGGGCTGCACTTTGTGAGGGTGAGAGGTTGGAGTGGGGGAGGGGGGTAGACAGGTTGAGGCGGTTAATGTCCCGGCGGCAGTTGGAAATGAAGAGGTCAAGGGCAGGTAATAGGCCAGCATGGGGTGTCTAGGTGGATCCAGTGTGTTGGAGGTGGGCGAAGGGGTCCTCAGAAGATGGGCGGGAGTCCTGATTGTGAAAGTAAGCTCGGAGGCGGAGGCGGCGGAAGAAATGTTCGACGTCACGGAGTGTATTAAATTCATTGATGCGTGGACGGAGGGGGATGAAGGTGAGTCCTTTGCTGAGGACTGATCGTTCGTCCTCAGTGAGGGGGAGGTCTGGAGGGATGGTGAAAACTCTGATAGGGGCAGGTCATGTCTGACTAATTTGATTGAATTTTTTGAGGAATAGTCAAAGATTGATGAGGGTAGAGCAGTGGATTTTGTTGACATGGATTTTAGTAAGGCTTTTGACAAGGTCCCTCATGGTAGGCTCATCCAGAAGATTAAGCTACATGGGATCCATTGTGACCTGGCTACATGGATTCAGAACTGGCTTTCCTATAGAAGGCAGAGAGTGGTGGTGGAAGCGTCTTTTTCAGGCTCGTGGTCCATGACTAGTGGTGTTCCACAGGGATCCATAATGGGACCTCTGCTGTTTGGATATGGTACAATAACATATATATCACAATCTCCCTTCTCTCTCCAATGTGCTTAAATGTGTTACTGTCTGTCACATCTTTGTCATCATTCCCAGACTTGATACAAAATCTTACCAATCAAGTTCCTGCCACTGTCACAGTTCCCAAACTTATCAAAGACATAAATAGCATCCTTTGTGTCTGAAATCTTCCTCATTATCCTTTTTGATCTGTCTGTAGCTGTTAATGCTATTCAACAACCAGCCTGGTCTGATACGATTAGATTACTTACAGTGTGGAAACAGGCCCTTCAGCCCAACCAGTCCACACTAACCCTCTGAAGAGTAATCCACCCAGACCCATCTTTCTCTGAATATTGCACCTAACACTATGGGCAACTTAGCATGGCTAATTCACCTGACCTGCACATTGTGGGAGGAAACTGGGGCACCCGGAGGAAACCCACGCAGACACGGGGAGAATGTGCAGACTCCACACAGACAGTTGTCCAAGGCTGGAATCAAACCTGGGACCCTGGTGCTGCAAGGCAGCAGTGCTAACCACTGAGCCACCCCTAATTACTCCACTGCTGGACATGTAGATGGACTGCTCTTGGTTCTGTTCTTATCTATCTAGCTTTAGCCAGAGAATCATCTGAAATTACTTCTCTACCTACCTCCTGCATTGTTGTCTCTGCTGCCTCTTGAAGCTCAATCCTTGGTCCCCTCTGATTTTTCAACTATTTGCCAACACTAGACAAATTTGACTGAAAACATAACATCTGTTTCCAAACATATAGTGATAACATATGCTGTATAAGGTAATGAATTTAAAAGGGTTAATCTATGAACAAAATTGAAGTTAAGACAAAAGACAATAGGTGCAGGAGTTGGCCATTCAGCCCTTCGAGCCTGCACCACCATTCAACATGATCATGGCTGATCATTCCTAATCAGTATCCTGTTCCTGCCTTATCTCCATAACCCTTGATTCCACTATCTTTCTTAAATGAATCCAGAGACTGGGCCTCCACTGCCCTGTGGGGCAGAGCATTCCACGCAGCCACCACTCTCTGGGTGAAGAAGTTTCTCCTCATCTCTGTCCTAAATGGTCTACTCCGTATTTTTAAGGTGTGTCCTCTGGTTCGGCACTCACCCATCAGTGGAAACATGTTTCCTGCTGCCAGAGTGTCCAATCCTTTCATAATCTTATACGTCTCAATCAGATCCCCTCTCAGTCTTCTAAACTCAAGCGTATACAAGCCCAGTCGCTCCAGTCTTTCAGTGTAAGGTAATCCCGCCATTCCAGGAATTGACCTTGTGAACTTACGCTGCACTCCCTCAATAGCCAGAATGTCTTTCCTCAAATTTGGAGACCAGAACTGCATGCAGTACTCCAGGTGTGGTCTCACCAGGGCCCTGTACAGCTGCAGAAGCACCTCTTTGCTTCTATACTCAATTCCTCTTGTTATGAAGGCCAGCATGCTATTAGCCTTCTTCACTATCTGCTGTACCTGCATACTTGCCTTCATTGACTGGTGTACAAGAACACCCAGATCTCTCTGTACTGCCCCTTTGCCTAAATTGATTCCATTGAGGTAGTAATCTGCCTTCCTGTTCTTGCCACCAAAGTGGATAACCATACATTTATCCACATTTATCCACATTAAACTGCAATGTGGAACTGCAAAGTTCCAACCAGTCTACTAAGTAGTCCAGGCAGTGAGTGGACCAGTAGGTAATCTTGTGGAATTTGAGCAGAGAGCAGACTGGTGCGTCAATTGCACCTAAAGTAAAATCACAAAATGACTCTTTCATGCTAGATTTGATTATTCTTCCAGCCCTTTTGAAGAGGTGTTGTGTTGCCATAGTCTTTCCAGACCATAGGGGCTGCTCTCTCATTAGAGAAAAACAACTGGTGGTGATTTAACCTGAGGGTCACCAGACCTCAGGCAAGGGAAGAGGTTGAGATTAGGAGTCCTTCATGGTAACCTCAAACCAGTGATGGGAATCAAACCCACGCTGTTGATATCATACTGTTCTGTAAACCAACAATCCAGCCAACTGAGCTCAAATGATTCCCTTTGAAGAGGTACATATAACTGATAAATCTGTACTTGTTTGGCACTGTGGGTCATCTCACACAGACTTCCAATAATGGCTTGAAACAGGCTTGTCACTTGTAAATTTAACAGATACAGGAATTAAGTGGAATTTGAATTCAGTTACTGTATATGAAGTTTAACATCAGTCTGAGTAATGGTGACCATGAGACTATCGTGGATTGTTGTAGAAACTATCTGCATCACTAAAGCTCTTTAGGGAAGGAAATCTGCTATCCTTACTCAGTCTAGACTGCAAGTGATTCCAGATTCACAACAATATTCTTGACTATTTTATGTTTTCTGAAATGGTTGAGCAAGCTGTCAGTCCAGTGCCAAATGGAGAATGGCAGCAGATGCTGACATTGCCAGTGATGCCCACATCCCATGAAAGAATTAAAAAAAAACAACTACCTTGGCAAATGATCTTGGCTGCATGTTCTCAAATTAACAGACATCATTTCCCTACTGAGTCTTTCTACTTTTCCAACATGATGCCTCAGTAAGATCTTATAGCTTTTGCGCAGCATGTAACTCCTTTATGGGGGTGGAATTAACGCATTACATTCTCAACTTTTCACTCATTTTTCATTAAAGCAATTAACTCTGCTTCCTCTTCATTCAATAAAATTGAAGACCATGGGATACCCATTATGAATCCCAGACCAGATACTCAGAACTTTATTGCAGTGGTTCAGAAATAAAAAAAATCTCGGTGGTGTCTTGAGGCAAGTCTAGCTTCGTGGAAGAAGAAAACAAAGCCTTTAACAATGTTTCAGCAGACACTGTCAACAAACCTTTTAGTTCATTTTTAAGTGCAAATCATTGGGAATCAATATTCTAATTTGTAGAAACAATTTCCCAACTTTCTGGTGAATACACACAGGTGAAAATGCAATAGCTTAGTCAGAGGTACGCCTTAAGAAGTGTCTTGAATGAGAAAAGCCAGGCAAAGAAGAGGAGAGGTTCAGAGAGAGAGTTCCAAAGTTAAGTGCCTTGGCAGCTGACTGTACAGGTACCTAATTGGCTGCAAATAAAATCACAACTGGACAAAAGGCCAAAACTGAAAGACTGTAGATATCTCAGATAACTGGAGGTTGAAAGAAGTTGCAGAAATAGAGGTGCATGTGGCCAAGAAAAGATTTGAATAAGAAAATCAGAATTTTAAAATTGGAATGTTTCTTAACTAAACAAGTGAGCAAATTGTTGATGTGAGTTGACTAGACTTGACGTGAGTTAAGACATAGACAGTGAAGGCAAGGCTGATGTGAAGATTATAGAACGTAGAATCAGGATGACAAGCCAGGAGTACATTGAAATAATCAAATTTAGAGATAATAAAGGCATGGACAAGGATTTGAGCAGCAGTTCAGCTGAGCCAGGAACAGAAACAGATGGTTACAAAGGTTGAAATAACTAATCTTTGTGGTTGTAGACTTGAACCACAAATCAGGTGAAACATGACGCATTTTGTAAGAAATCTGGTTCGGCCTTACTAGATGACTTTTACTGGTGACTGCAGTTGAAGGTCACAAAGAACATGCATTTCATAAATTAAAACAGCCAAACTCTGAGGAGCAGGGGGTTGATTCAATGGTAAAGGAAAGAATCTGCAGTAGAATCTCAGGACACTATGATCTTTCCAATATTTAATCAGGGGGAAATTGTTGCTCATCCAGTAGTGGATGCCAGACAAACAGGTTGACAATTCAAAACCATTGGTAAGGTTGGGAGAAGTGATGGTAGCGTTGGGTTTGGCATCAGAAGTTTATGTCTGCAAGATGCAGCATAAATGTAAAATATAGAGGGCAAGCAAAGATAGATTATCATGAGACCTCCAAAGATAAAGAAAACCTGGTAAACCTCCTTTCAAGAATCCTCCAAGCACTCACCTTATAAACTGGAAATTCACCAAGAAAGATTAAATTCAGTTAATATTTAAAATAAAATGTTAGCTGCATTTTAGTAAATGCCCAAGTTAACGTGCAATTTTTCATTGCGATAGATTTTAGTTTAAAGAGTGCTAAGAAAGGACATGATCCTACAAGTGGTAACTAGAACCCATTCTTCTAAATTTATACTCAATTTATAATGTGTGATCTCCTCTGTCACCCTTTCCATGTCGGAAAAGTCAACTGCAGATATTCATGACTCAATAGGATTAGATTTTATTTTCATCTTGTCAGTCAGAGTTTGGCTGTTTTTATTTATGAAATGCATGTTCTTTGTGACCTTCAACTGCAGTCACCAATAAAAGTCATTGAGTGTCTCTTTTTAATCTCTCCAGATGGAAGCAAAATGATGCCCAGAGAATACCCCTGCCTTCCTGAAAGAAAGTCCATGTAATTGAAACATGAACACACGAGACATTCGAATTAGCAGCAGAATTATGTCATTTGGTCCCTCAGCATTGCTTAGCCATTCAATAAGAGGATGAGTAATCTGTTAGTGTTTTCAATTCCACATTCCCACTTACCCCAAATAACCTTTTTAAAAATTGATCACCATCACCTTCTGAGACAAAATTTTAACACTATACAATCCATTAAGAGTCAAACAGTGTGGAGCTGGAAAAGCGCAACTGGTCAGGCAGCATCTGAGGAGCAGGAGAATCAATGTTTTGGACATAACCCATTCCTGATGAATGGTCTATGCCCAAAACATCGATGTTCCTGCTCCTCGGATGCTGATGACCAGCTTTGCTTTTCCAACACCACACTCTTCGACTCTGATCCTCAGCATCTGCAGTCCTCACTTTCTCCTAGTTGATTACAGCCCACTAAGAGACAAAAAAATCTCCTTATCTCTATCCTTAAAGGGTGACCCCTATTTTAAAAATAAACACCCCCGGCTCTGAAACAGACACAGACAATGCTGGAGAAATTCAGCCAGTGTCACTGTATCGATGGAGAAAGGAACAGAATTAATGTTTTAAGTCTGGCATCATCCTTCTTAAGGACTCATTGTAGTTTGTTTAATAACCCTAGTTCTGGACTGACTAGGAACAAGAAACATCTTTTCCACCTTTACCTTGTCAAAGCCGTTCAGGATTTTGTAAGCTTCCATCAAATCACCAGCCACTCCACTGAACCTGAAGGAAAACAAACCCAAACATTGCAGTCTTTCCTCAGAAGACAATCCAATAATTCCAGATATTTATCCAGTCAATCCCTTCTGAACTGCTTCAACTGCATCCTTCATTAAATAAGGAGAGCAAAACTGCTTTCAGTATTCAAGATATGGTCTTCCCAATATCTTGTATAAACCAAAGCAGAACATCCTTTGTTGTTCAGTTCCTCTTGTACTGCATCTGAATGCTAACTTTATAACCCAAGCACCTAAATATCTGAAATGCTGCTTCAAACTCAGTATTTGCTAACTTGAAGACCGGATAAGGCAAAAAATATATCGCAAGTGTCCTGAGTTTCTGGACCTCTCTTCCTGAGAATAAGGTGAATATTCCTTGAATATTTTTAAAACAAAGGTAGGTTGATTTTTGTTAAACAGAAGTTGAAAGGTTATCAGGAGAGGGGGAAATGTGGATTCGAGACTACAATCAAGTCAGTCATGACTTTAATGAAAAGCTAAGTAGGCTGAATAGTTTATTCCTGCTCTCAAATCAGCACTTCAAAAGTTTGCATTCATTCTCTGTTTAATATTTTGTTTTTTTTTTCCAATTTGAACAACTTTGCACTTGGTCTATCTATACTTCACCTGGAAGCATTTTTTGTCACTCATTTAACCTAGCCATATCCACCTGCAATCTCTTGTTGTCCTCCTCTTAAAATACTTTCCTACCTATCTTTGAGTCATAAATGGTTAGTTATGGAAAAAAAGTTAGCAATCCAGCAATAGATCAAAGAGATCGCCTTATAAGTGTTTGAACTCTACAGTTTCTTAAAATTTCTAAATTCATTTCCCATTCTGTTTACTTGAGCCAAATACAGTAAGATGTTGTTAATGGCCAGGATGCCACTGTGATAGAGATACGTTATTACTCCTGTTAGCTACAAGAAGCATTGAACCTTGGCACAAATTGTCTTTAAATTAATGCTCACCAGGATCATGTAGCCAATTTGACAATCATCGAATTATAACCATTTGGGTCATTAAATGGTGAAACCTGATGAAACTAATAATACAAAAAAATGCATGCCAGAGTAAACACAAGTAAAACCTAACATGGTTGTTTCTGTCTGCTAGCAATTCCCTGTTTTGTTTTCCCTGCACAGCACCTCCAAATCATGGGAATCATTTCTATAAGAGTTAGACTGAGGATAAGTGACAGCAAGCCAAAAACAAGCTAATTATATTGAAAAGGGTGAAAAGTAAGGCACAGGAACATTTGAGAAAGAAGAAAACATTGTTTGACCTATCAGTCTGTATCCTCTGCTGCCATGTGGAAACTTTCTTATAATGAACTCTATCCATTTGATTAAATCCATTGATGGAAAAAGTCAAACACCCACAGTCAAAAATTCCAAAAGATCCAGTTCTTTAAAATATATTCCAAATTCCACTAATAAAGAAAACTCCAGAGAACTGCAATGTGATTAAGTTCCTTAGAAGGAAGAAAAGCTTCAAAATTGTTTGGAAAGAATGCTTTAGTGCCGAGTTAGAAATAATGGATATACTCCTACTGACAGAACAAATACCCACAAGTAGTCGTCTCAAAGATAAGTCTTTTGCATAATAACTTATACCTCTAAAGGCTATTCAGGAAATTCTGGTTAGAATTGTCACCGAGCTATAGTGAGTGAGCAGGGAAATAGGAGTAATTGACTTGCCTGTTGGACATAACAGACTGACAGCCTCCTTTTGTATGGTTTAATTTCATTATTCTATTATGGAAAGTAGTGTGAAAAGCTGAGCTCTTTCTTAGCTTAAGTGCTTGAATATACACAACCATTTCCAAGCTTTTTGCAGCAACGTTAACTTGACTACACATTGGGTGACTGTTGTAATATGTCAGACTAGCAACTTCAAAAGTGGTGCAAATCCTTCCAGCACTCATGATTTTAATTTTAGTTCAATGATTTGCAAATGAACAGCATGATCTTTGCATATTAATAATTAATTGTATACCATTTAGTAAAAGTGACATTGTTTAATGTCAATGGGGAAGCTCAGATGTCTGTTCTCTTAGCTACCTTCCAATAGAGCAGCTTTTAGATGTGAGTGACCTACTGTGACACTTGAAATAGAGAAGGACTATTGGCATTTCAGTTGCTGACTCCTCTGTATAGTAAGATCAGGTCTACACTAAGTTGAGTGTACATTGACAATCTTTATTGAAAAACTATTATGATGCCTCTTTAAGTAAGCATTAAAGCATAGTCATTAATACCTCTAGAACCATTTCATGATCCCGAGGATTCTCTCCTAGATTGGTGTCCGATTTCCTTTACTTAGCTTTCCATCAGTATCATTAAGCAGCAGTATATTTAAGCAATGTTAAGAGAGGATATCTCTGAAATCTGAAAATCTTAGTCCCAGTTCCATGTGATCTGAAATCAATATGACATGGTTCCTAATGCATATGCTCAGTAAAGATATTTTTAAATCTTCATTCTTTTTAATCTTTGTAAGGCAAGGCGAAAAATAAACTGATGACAGTAAAGCTTGTTGCTAAGGGAGTAAATGATCATATGGTAACTCCTAGAATGAGGCCACTCAGCTGTTGTTTTTGTCAGCTCTCTCCAAGGCCAATTTAGTCTGTCTTACTTTGTTGCCCTTTCCCATTATGCTGCAACATTTATCTCTTCAGGTGCTTATCCAATTCCCTTCAATAGGCCACAATTTAAATTACCTCCATTACAGATCTTAACTACACAAAAAGATTGAGCACACAACAAAAATCAAACCCCTTTAAATCAGAAACAGGCTGAAGCCAGAGCCTACAACAAAAGGAATGGTTTTCAGTTAAACCGGGAGAAGTTTAAAACAGTACTTTAAATCTCTGCAGCAACTGCTGGTTACTGCAAAGGTGATTGTGGCAGAGTGTGCTCTGGGGCTAAGTGGATCATTATAAGACCTAAAGTCACTTTATTAATGAGTTGCAGTTATCTGTTATGATACAAAGGATAGAAAAATATCCTAAATTATTTTCTTTCAGTGTAGTCTCACTGGTCTAGAACTAATGACCAGTCTGTGTGGTGCTTAATGGTATTAATAGTGTACCTTGGGAAGAATCATTGGAAGAAACTGAGCAAACAGATATGTCATAAATATTGAATTTCAAAGAATTATATGATCATATGGTAACTCCTAGAATGAGGCCACTCAGCTGTTGTTTTTGTCAGCTCTCTCCAAGGCCAATTTAGTCTGTCTTACTTTGTTGCCCTTTCCCATTATGCTGCAACATTTATCTCTTCAGGTGCTTATCCAATTCCCTTCAATAGGCCACAATTTAAATTACCTCCATTACAGATCTTAACTACACACAGCATGAAGGAATGTTTCCTCAAATAGCCTTCGGTGCTTTTAGCATTCACCTTACTTCTGTGCCTTCTGGTTCTCAACCATTCCACTAATGGGAACAATGACTTCCTATCTCCCCTGCTCAGATTTTGAATACATCTATCTAATCTCCCCTCCGTCTTCTCTCTTCAAAGGAGAGTAGCCTCACCTTCTCCAATTTATTCACATCAGTAAGGTCCTTACTCTAGAGAACCATACTACTACATCATTTCTGTGCCATCTCTACAGCCTAAACATTCTTCCTAAACAAGAATTGGATACAGTATTCCAATTGAAAATGAATCAGTCCTTTAGAAATGTTAATCAAAACATCCTCAGTTGTGTGCAGAAGTAGATTTACTCTACATTCATTCTGTGCCTGCCTTGAGAACGTTGATTGGACAGAAATTAATATTAAGTTGTAACATTTTAAGCTAAATATTTGGATGTGCCATTGTACAAGAGCATGAGAATCATATTTTGTGACTTGTTCACACCTGTGGTCCTGCTGCCTTCACATTTAAATTATTGCAGTATGCAGCCCAGCATAACTCAAGCTGCTGGCTTCATGCAGGCTCAAAAAAAAGCCTAAGAGCTTCTGAGGTCAGCATCTGTTCCAGCTAATGTCCCGGCCTAAAAAAAGGCTTCCTTTTCTGAATGGGCAAGATATTACTTGGTGCTACTGAATGATACTGATGGAAAACTATGTAAAGGAAATAGGACACCAATCTAGGGGAGAGTTCTCAGGATCATGAAATGGCCCTGGAGGCATTAATGACTGAACTTTAATGCTTATTTAAAGAGGCAATCATGATAACTCTTCAAAAATGCAACTAAACCATTTTTTTAAGTTAATCACCATAAACCTATTTAACTTAATGTTGCAAACATTGTTTAGTGCTATTCTATGCTATGCAGAGACTCTGGTACTTCTTTCAGGTAAACTTTGACTAACTGGACCCATTCATTTTGGATCTAGAACCTGATTGCCAACATTAAATACAAAAGGAAAGGTTATTCATACCATGCTGAGAACAGATTGAGTTCAGCTGATTGAACACATTCCAGTGTGACATGCTAATCCCAGGGGTTGAATTTGATGGCATTTACAAGAACAGTATATTAAGTGAGGCACAGGGGCATGCCTGGAAAATGATGAGGGAAGTTGGGTTTTGTATCCCCTTTACCTCCTGCCGTGTCTATTGGAGCAGCAAAGTTGAAAGAATGCATTTCCCATAGGTTCATAGCTGTCCCTGCTCGTATTGTCAATTTACCTGGAATGTTTGAGCCCATAATCATATGAAGAGACCACCTGCTAAAACCTGGCATTTCCCTACATACCTTTGTTCATGTGGTCTCTTAATCAAGCACTCAGTGGCTCATGGAGGATCCTCCTTTCCTGGTACTAATTACTATGACAGTGGCTACAATACAATTTCAAATTTCTGTGACTAGTATCAAATAAAATTGAAAGAAATGATCTTTGCACCAAAGAAACCTTTGTACAGCCTTTGATTTTGTTAAATGGTGATTTTTGCATATGTCTAGAATGTGAAGACTGTAGGGTAAGATGGACTTGTTTCTGTTGAATCACTTCCATAGAGTATTTTTGTTCTGGATAGTCAAGGTTGAACTGCCACATAAGGCACTGAACTGCTTTTTAATTCCTTAATTAAATATGTAATATTTCTAAAGAGGTGTAATGTTCACACCATCTTCAAATGGAACACTGTGGTGTAAAATAAAAGTTAAAATGTATTGTTGTACTAAAATACTGTAAAGGAATGAAAAACAACACCTTGAAATTTTGTCTGTGTTGTCAAAAAACATTCACATTCTTTGAGGCAGATTGTTGTCTGGTCAGTGGTGGCCTCAATGACATGCTGGGATAATCCCACCTCAGACCTTTAGGGGAGTTCCAGCAAGGTTTTAGGCCCATTATGCAGCTATTAAATTGCTCACCAACTACTCACATGCCCACTTACAGAGTCCTCAATGCAGCCCCAATAGCTTCCATTCCTTCAAGCAGAGCAGCAAGATCTCAGATTCAAAATGAGCTCTTGATCTTTAAAACAACTTTAGCAATTTAATAGCTGCATAATGGGCCTAAAACCTTGCTGGAACTCCCCTAAAGGTCTGAGGTGGGATTATCCCAGCATGTTATTGAGGCCACCACTGACCAGACAACAATCTGCCTCAAAGAATGTGAATGTTTTTTGACAACACAGACAAAATTTCAAGATGTTGTTTTTCATTCCTTTACAGTATTTTAGTAAATCCAACAATACATTTTAACTTTTATTTTACACCACAGTGTTCCATTTGAAGATGGTGTGAACATTACACCTCTTTAGAAATATTACATATTTAATTAAGGAATTAAAAAGCAGTTCAGTGCCTTATGTGGCAGTTCAACCTTGACTATCCAGAACAAAAATACTCTATGGAAGTGATTCAACAGAAACAAGTCCATCTTACCCTACAGTCTTCACATTCTAGACATATGCAAAAATCACCATTTAACAAAATCAAAGGCTGTACAAAGGTTTCTTTGGTGCAAAGATCATTTCTTTCAATTTTATTTGATACTAGTCACAGAAATTTGAAATTTACTTTGATTGTTAAAGGAACAAATTGATTTATTAAATTAATTATTAAATTGGTTTAACCTGTGCCCCTGTCAATTCTGTCATCTGGGTCATAATACTTTAGTTTCAGTGAATTTGATGTGAAATCAGAAAATTTGAACTTTATGAAACTTAAAGGGCTAATTGCTTTCATCATTTTTATCGATTTAAAAACCTGGTGCATGGATAGCTATGTGATTAAATATTGATATGAAGAATTTTCTTTCTACATAATAATGTTCATATTAACCTATCATTTTTCTTCAATGTTATGATGCCTTAGAGCAATGTTGCATAAAATATGACTCACAGATCAAATCCATTCTATTTAATTGCTCCACCTAACCTGTGATGCATTTTTTAATTACTCGGAAGATACAGTCCACTGGAATGAATACATTCACATTGTGCTGAAAAGAAAATTAAGCTATTACTTTCCTTTTGATTTGTGAACTCAATGCCCACATCCAATAACAGCAACTTGTATTTACCTAGCCACCAAGCTACCAAAAGGGCGATCAGGACAAAGCACAGGTCAAAAAGGTACAATAGAGCAAAAAAACTGCAGATGCTGGAGATCTGATATAAACAAAAAACAAATCACTGGGAGAACTTAGCAGGTTTGGCAGTATCTGCGAAGAGAAAACAGAGATAATGTTTCATCAGAAGAGTCACGCAGCTTGAAACTTTAATTCTGTTTCCTCTTCAACAAGACCTGACAGACCTGCTGAGTTTCCACCGCTGTTTTTTTGTTTTGTTAAATAGGTAGGTTGTGAGGAGCATCTTGATAGAGAAGAGAGAATTAGGGACAAAGTTCCACAGCTTAGCATTGAAACAGTGGAATGGTAGAGCATTGAGGGGTGCATTAAATTCAGGGATGCATTAAAGACTAGAATGAAAGGAGTGTAGCGACCTTGAATGATTATAGGAGAAAGTGAGGACTGCAGATGCTGGAGATCAGAACTGAAAAATGTGTTGCTGGAAAAGTGCAGCAGGTCAGGCAGCATCCAAGAAGCAGGAGAATCGACATTTCGGGCATAAGCCCTTCTTCCTGAAGAAAGGCTTATGCCCTAAACATCGATTCCCCTGCTCCTTGGATGCTGCCTGACCTGCTGTGCTTGAATGATTATACCCTTGCAAAATTGACAAATGACATTGCCCATTCAGTTGTCAATGTTCCAGTATGCCACATACCTAGGGAAGGACAGAGTTTTATACTAAACAGTAAGGTGAGAGAAACATTTGAGAAAATCAAAGATTAGAGAACAGGGAAGAGAGAAAGGTTATTTGTATGGGGAATGATAAACAGGCCTTGACAGCAAGGGGTGAACAGTATAAATCTAAGACTAAATGAACAGGTAAGGTAAGAAATACAAAAGCAGTAAAAGGACAAAAACAAATGTTCTTTATCAGAATAGTTGAACCAATACTGATGAATTGGTGATGCAAATGGAATTAGATCAGTGGTAATATGATAGCCATACTGGAGATTGGCAGTAGGATAAAACAAATTGGGACTTCAATATTGATGTGTATAAGGCATTTAGGAAGGACAGGACATCAGGAAAACATGAAGGTGTGGCTCTGATAATGAATGATGTTATCAGCACAATGAAAAGGGATGGCCTAATTTCAGGAAACCATGATGTACAAGCAGTTTAGGCTGAGGTGAGAAATTGTAAGGGTGAAAAGTCACTTCTTAGAGAAGTTATGATGGCAAGTCAGAACACTAAAGTCTCATGGACATTTTTTAAAAAATTCCAGATGTGTTTTCTATTTTTTTTAACAAAGGCCTTGGCCAGACACAACAGACGCTGGATCTAAATTCAGTACTATCTAGCATGTCCTGTGTGTTACCCGTAGAATATTGCACCTCTTGGGTGTCGGAGACCCGAAAAGAAAAGTCAAAGAGACATAACAAGAAAGGATAATGAGCAGGCTAGCTATTTTACCTTTATAGAAGAAGCAGCTTTTTGTTTATGATTTATCTTTCAGGAATATGAGAAGAAGGAATTAAACCCAAATACCATCTTTGTCTGTGTATGCTCATGGAAGAAGGAATTCTAGTTAACTGAGATTCATGTGCACCAGGGTGCACTTGGGTTTGAATGTTAGCATGCTGTCAAGCTTACAGTTAAACAACCATTTAGTAGTCACACATGTGTTGCGGGTAAAAGGAATCTCTTGCTCTCAGTGTTAGGAGCCAGCTAACTAACAAGCCAGTTAAAGAGAAACAGGACAATTGAAGGCCTCTTTTGCTCTGAATACTGCCAAACAACCACCATTTTAAAAAAATGATTTACAAGAACAAAAGATTTTCAATTAATTACAGAAGTAATGAACTCTAAAATGACTTCCAATAACCATGAACGTCTTCCTTCATGCCAGGTATGACTCCAACCAGCAGAGACGTTTCCCTGATTCCTACTCACTCCAGTTTTGTTTGGGTTCCTTGATGCCACACAGTCATAGAGTCATACAGAATGGAAACTGGCCTTTCTGCCTAATTCATTCACGTCAACCAGCTTTCTTGAACTGAACTAGTTCCATTTGTCTGCAGTTCACCTGTATCCCTCTAAACATTTCCTATCCGCTACCTGTCCAAATGTCTTAAATGTCATAATTGTGCCTGCCTCTATCATTTCCTCTGGCAGCTCATTTTATATATGCATTACCTTGTCTGTGAAAATGTTCCTTTTAAATCTTTCATCTCTACCCTAAACCCATGCCCTCTAGTTTTGGACTTCCCTACCCTGGGGAAAAGACCTTGACAATTCACCTTATCTCTATCCCCCATGATGTTATAAACCTTTGTAAGATTACCCCTCAGCCTCATACACTCCAGGGAAATAAGTCCCAGACTGCCCAGCCTCTCCTGATAACTCAAACTTTGCAGTCTCAATAATGTGCTTGTAATTTTTTTTGCATTCCTTCCAGTTTAATAGCATCCTTCCTGTAGCAGGATTGTATGCAGTAAGAGGTGTATGCAGTAAGCCAAATGTGGCCTTACCAATATCTTGTACTGCTATAACAGGCAGCCTTGATGTCAAAGTTTGTCACTCTAACCTCAACTCTGGAATTTGCCTCTTTTGTCCATGGTTTGATCAAGGCTATAATGTAATCAGGAGTTGAGTGGTGCTGAAGGAACCTAAACTAGGCTTCAGTGAGCAAATTATTTCCGATTAAGTGGTACTTCATAGTACAGTTTATGACACCTTCCATCACTTTACTCCTGACGATTGAGTGTAGACTGAAGGGCAATAGCTGGGTTGGATTTGTGCGTTTTTTTGTGTGTGCACAGGACATAGGTGTGCAATTTTCAACATTGTCTGAAAGATGTCAGTATTATAGTTGAATTGGAACAGCTTGGCAAGTGATATGGCAAGTTCTGGAGCATAACATTTCATATTGCTGCTCTAATGATGTGAGGACCCTGAGCTTTTGAAGTATCCAGTGTCTCCAAACAGTTTCTTGCCATCATATGGCATGAAGTAAATCAGTTAAACACTGGCTTCTGTGATGCTGGGGCTTCTGGAGGACCCTGCATTGAATCATCCAGCACTTCTGGCTGAAGATTACTGCAAAAGCTTCAGGCTTCTTTTAGAATGATGTACTGGGCTCCCCTGTCATTGAGTATGTGGATATTTGTGGAACCTCCTTCTCCAGTGAGTGTTGATGGCCCATCAAGATTCCCAACTGGATATGGTAGGACTGAAGAGCTCAGATCCTTAGGGATTGTGGAATCCCTTAGTCCTGTCTATCACTTGCTGCTCATACTATTTGGTATTCAAGCAGTCATCTTTGGTAGCTTCATCAGTTTTAGGTATGACTGGTGCTTCTCTTCCCATTCTCTCCTATACTCTTCTTTGAATTATAAATGCTGTGGTTACAAGAACAGGTCAGAGGCCATAAGTTCCGGCACAAGAAAACACATCTCCTGTCCCCCAAGGCTTTCCACTAACTACAAGGCACAAGCCAGGAATGTGATTTACTATTTTTCACTTTCCTGAATGACATAGATTCAACAACACTCGAGAAGATTAGCGCCATTCAGATGAAAGCAGGCCATTTGATTTTTACTTCATTGATCATCTTTAATATTTGCCCTATTCAAAATGAATACATTGAATCAGCAGTGTGTACCATCCACAAAACACATTGCAGTAATTTGCAGTACCTTCCAAGCCCCTGATCTCCATGACTTAGAGGGACAAGAGTAGCAAATATATGGAATGTCACCACCTGCATGTTTCCCTCCAAGTCACTCACTATCCCGACTCGGAATTATGTTGTTGTTTCTTCATTGGGTCAAAATTCAGGAGCTGCTTTCAAACAGCACTATGGGTGTATCCACACATCAAGGATTGGAGCAGTTCAAGAAGGCAGCTCAGTACTTCCTTCTCCAATACAATTAGGATGCTTCTTCAGCCAGTGACGCTTATATCCCAAGAACAAACTTTTAAAAAGATTAATTTGTGCACATTTTACTTACCAGAGTGCTTAATTTTTGCAATGCCAAAAGAAAATTTACCTTCAAAAAAGTTCAATTTATCATGGGTTAGCGTGGATGGACATTTTGGTCAGCATGGACCAGTTTGCGCCATAGGGCCTGTCTCCATGCTGTAGGACTCTAGCTCCCCCAAACTTAGAGCTGATTCAAGGTAGTACCTTACCTCTCCAAAAGAATGTCCTGGATTGTCAAATGAAATGCATTGAGAACAAACCTGGTCTTACCTGGGCTAATCTCTATATTCCAGGTCCCAATTCCAGGAACTCCAAAATCTGAATTCAGTCAAAGCAGTTGATAATTTAAATCTCTGCTTTCAGGAATTGTGCACATACAAACCTCAATATCCTCCCCGTTTCTTCCTCCGTGGAAATGTGTGTTGAATGGTTCTGGACTGGATGTTCTTTCAGCATTTTTCTATTGAAAGAAATGTTGTCTGTCATGGTGAAATTCTGGGTCTTAGCCTTAGTTCTTGAGTCCTTGTAAAATGAATGCACTCAGGGATTTAGGCCTATTATACATTTACAAAGACCTCTTCAGTGGCTTAGAAAACACATAATTATTTTTTCTCAGCAAACTTTTGAAAAGATTGTCATCGATGAAAACATTTTGTCCTTTGCCTTTGTTGCAAAACAGGAACTATGATTAGTTGGAGTACTTAGTGTGCCCCAAGGCTACCATTATTTTTCAGAATTAATTAAAATGGCTATTGTTCAATGATCCATCAACTATCTCTCATTCTCCTTCACAAAACAAGATGAAATGTGCAATAACAGGCTGAGGGAAACTGGGTACATTTATAACAGTTCCACTATTCACTATGGTCTTTTACAGTTGATTAGGATAACAGCACTTAGTTCTTTGTCATATCTTTTATCGTAAAATAAATAAACCAATGACTGATGTACATTTTTACAATAAGGCATGTGCCTTCTTTGTTTAAGGTTGAGAAACACTAGAAGATGCAGCCATGAATTATGAACTTGTTTGTTCTTATATAATGTTTTAATAATTTCAGATTCTGTCCATGACAAATTCCTCACATGTTTGTTTTTATCTTTTTGTTCTGTTGCATTAAGAAATAAGGAAGCAGTCTCATGGTCCTTCTAACATCACAAAAAAATACTTTTCAGGAAGTTATGAAGGGGTGTTTTGAGTTACCTGGAATAATTATTTTAACATAATAGCACCAGAAACAGAAGCAGGACCATTGAGCATGCTCCACCATTTAATAAGATCATGACTGATGTGGTGTAAACTCTATGTTCTTGCCTATTCTCCCATAACCCTTGGCCACTGTAGAGCTATTCATGGTACAATTTAAACTTAGATTGTGAGTTAGAGCTTGTTAAACAAAAAGCATAATTTAGACCCATGCGTCAAGACCGGCTACAGAAGTCTCATTTCAATAGTGAAATAAATCTTGTATTTATTTACGAATCTTTGAAAAGATTGAACCCACTTAGAAATGGACTGATACACTTACAGGTTGAGTACAGAATTATCCTGAGAAATTGGACATTTCTGCATGTCTCCTACATCGGAAATTAGATGCAATGATGAGGATTTGGACACCGCAGTCAACTATAAAGCAGGAAGAAACAAATTATTTGCAAAACATCTTGAAATAAAGTGCCACAAAGTAACACCATTTTAAAATGGACAATGTATTTGCTTGGCATGCCAACTACGGCTGTTTGTAGCTGGGGATTAGTGCTGTCAAGTGACATTGAATGGGAAGATGCTGTCCTCTCAGATACAGCTTTATTTATTACACATTAGCAATAATTTAATAACATAAACATAGTTACTAAGGAATTGGGAGGCCAAAAACAGAACTACAAAAACCTAAGGTGTTCCTTTTTCCTAGAAGGACAAACCAGCAAAGCCAATGAATGAGACACATTGAGTCTGATTCATCTTCTACATTTTAAAATGGAGCTCCAGTGCAAGCAAGTACGTTCATTTTCAGAGTTAATGTTTTGTTTTACTGTTCTTCCATTTGAATTATCCCTTCTCAAGCATTAATAGCCTGAAACAAATTAGATGGACCTCAATGTAGTCACCAATAGTAATATTTTCAGAATTATTACTATATACAACACTTGATAACTGAAGCCATTACACAGTTCTTATCTGTATATCTGGTGTTGACATATTTTATAGCAAACAGAGGATATTTTATTGGGGGCTTGAAATCAATAATGTTTTATCATCCTTGTAAGTAAAAAGTATTATGTTCTCCAGGATCAAAGACGACAGCTTGTGGAGCACCTTCTAACCTACAATTCCGAGAATAAAAAACACCATCCCAGAGCATTCAGGATTACATTTAGATTTATTCTTTAAACAGCATCAAAACATTGGAAACATGAAATATGATGCTCAAATTTAATTCATTTTATTGCATTTAGAAAGTTATTACATTTGAACATTCAAATTAGAAGAAAAGCACGGCATTCAGCCCCATGAACCTGCTCCACCATTCAATAAGATCATGGCTTATCTTTTCATGGTCTCAGCTCCGGCTACCTGCCCTCTCGCCATAATCCTTAATTCCTTTACTGTTCAAAACGTTATCTATCTTGGCTTTATAAACATTCAATGACAAGCCTCAACTAGTTTACTGGGCAGGGAATTCCATAGATTCACAATCTCCTGGGTGAAGAAGTTTTTTTTTAGATTAGATTCCATACAATGTGGAAACAGGCCCTTCAGCACAACCAATCCACACTGACCCTCTGAAGAGTAACCCACCCAGACCCATTTCCCTCTGATTAATGCACCTAGCACTATGGGCAATTTAGCATGGCCAATTCACCTAACCTGCGCATCTTTGGACTGTGGGAGGAAACCGGAGCACCCAGAGGAAACCCACGCAGACATGGGAGAATGTGCAAACTCCACACAGACAGTCGCCCGAGGCTGGAAATGAACCTGGTGCTGTGAGGTAGCAGTACTAAACACTGAGCCACTGTGCCACCCCTGCGGCAATTTAGTCCTAAATTTGTTCTCCTTTATTTTGTGGCTATGCCCTCTTGTCCTAGTTTCAACTGCCAGTGGAAACATCCTCTCTACTTCTACTTATCTATTCCCTATAATTTTAAATGTTCCTAGAAGATAACCCATCATTCTTCTAAATTCCAATGAATATAATCCGTGTCTACTGAGTCTGTCTTCATAAATCAACTCTGTCAACTCCAGAATTAAAATAGTGAACCTCCTCTGCATCCCATTTAGTGCTAATACAGCCTTACTCAAGTAAGAAGACCAAAATTGCATGCAGTATTCCAGTTGTGGCCTCACCAGCGTCCTAAACAGTTACAACATAACTGCTTTTAAACTTAATCCCTTTAGCAATGAAGGATAAAATTCCATTTTCCTTCTTAATTACCTGTTGATTATCTTGTCAAACAAGAAACTATCCATCTCTGTGTTAAATATTCAATAACACAATCTCTATCATCCTCTGAGGTGGAGTTCCTGAGACACATAACCTTCTGACAGAAAATGTTTCTCCTCATCTCTGTACTGATAGGGTGACCCCTAATTTTTAAACATTGTGCCAAAAAATGTACTGACCCACAAGGGCTCTGTACTGATTCTTCCCATGTTCTCCTTATCAAGACCTTTCAAGATCATGTACACTTCAATCAAGTCACCTCTCAGAGTTCTAAACGTCAGTGGACAAATGCTCATCCTGTTCAACCTATGCTCAAAAGAGAATCCACTCAATGCAGATATCAATTGAGTAAATCTCCTCTGACTCACCTCCAATGAGTTTACATTCCTTCTTATCAAAACTGCACACAGTATTTGAAATGTAATCTCATCAATGCCCTATCTGATGCATAAAATCAGTAATTTTATGCTTAATTCATCTCATAATAAAACATAATATTCTGTTCACCCTCTAGAATATGTGTTGTATCTGTATACTAACCTTTTTGACTCATGAACCAGATCACCTAAATCCCTCTGCATCTCAGAATTCTGTAGCTGTTCTCAAGTGGAAGGGTGAACAGCCAGATGTCATTGTGCACATTGTCACAAATGGGGGGGGTGGGGGGGGGTGAGGGTGGGGTGGGGGTGGGGCGGGGGGGGTGGGGGTGGGGCGTGGGTGTGGGGCCGGGGCGTGGGGGTGGGGGGGGGGGGTTGTGGGGAAACCAGGGAAAGATATCAATCTGAGAGTTGAGAACAGAGAGTCAAACAGTCAGGGCGGGCAGGCAGGGACAAGGTAGGACTAATAAATTAAACTGCATTTATTTCAATGCAAGGAGCCTAAAAGGGAAGGCAGATGAACTCATGACATGGTTAGGAACATAGGACTGGGATATCATAGCAATTATAGAAACATGGCTCAGGGATGGACAGAACTGGCAGCTTACTGTTCCAGGATACAAATGCTACAGGAAGGACAGAAAGGAAGACAAAAGAGGAGAGGGTATGGTGTTTTAGTAAGGAATAGCATTGCAGCTGTGCTTATGGAGGATATTCTCAGAAATACATCCAGGGAAGTTATTTGGTTTGAACTGAGAAATAAGAAAGATATGATCACCTTATTGGGAATATATTATAGACGGAAGATGGAAATTGAGAAACAAACTTGTAAGGAGAATTGAGCTATCTGTCAGAATAATAGGGTGGTTGTGGTAGGGGATTTTAACTTTCCAAACGTGAACTGGGACAGCCATAATGTTAAGGGTTTAGATGGAGAGGAATTTGCTAAGTGTGTACAAGAAAAAATTCTGATTCATTATGTGGATGTACCTATGAGAGAGTGCAAAACTTGACCTACTCTTAGGAAATAACACAGGGCAGGTGACTGAGGTGTCAGAGGGGAAGCACTTTGGGGCCAGCGATCACAATTCTATTAGATTTAAAAGAGTGATGGAAAAGGATAGACCAGATCTAAAAGTTGATGTTCTAAATTGGAGAATGGCCAATTTTGACAGTATTAGGCAAGAACTTTCAAAAGCTGATTGGGGGCAGATGTTTGCAGGTAAAGGGCTGGCTGGAAAATGGGAAGCCTTCAGAAAAGAGATAATTAGAATCCAGAGAGAGTATTCCTGTTAGGGTTAAAGGAAAGGCTAGTAAGCATAGGGAATGCTGGATGACTAAGGAAGTTGAAGGTTTGGTTATGAAAAAGAAGGAAGCATATGTAAGGTATGGACAGGATAGATCGAGTGAATCCTTAGAGAATAAAGGCAGTAGGAGTATACTTAACAGGGAAATCAGGATGGCAAAAAGGGGACATGAAATAGCTTTGGCAAATAGAATTAAGGAGAAACCAAAAGGTTTTTACAAATACATTAAGGACAAAAGGGTAACTAGGGAGAGAATAGGGCCCCTCAAAGATCAACAAGGCAGCCTTTGTGTGGAGCTGCAGAAATGGAGGAGTTACTAAACGAGTATTTTGCATCAGTATTTGTTGTGGAAAAGGAGATGGAAGATATAGAATGCAGGGAAATAGATGGTGACACCTTGCATAATGTTCACATTACACAGGAGAAAGTGCTGGATGTCTTGAAATGCATAAATGTGGATAAATCCCCAGGACCTGATCAGGCGTATCCTAGACCTCTGGGAAGCTAGAGAACTGATTGCTGGGCCTCTTGCTGAGATATTTGTATCATCGATAGTCACAGGTGAGGTGCCAGAAGACTGGAGGTTGGCTAACGTGGTGCCACTGTTTAAGAAGGGTGGTAAGGACAAGCCAGGGAACTATAGACCAGTGAGCCTGATGTTGGTAGTAGACAAGTTAGATTAGATTAGATTACTTTACAGTGTGGAAACAGGCCCTTCGGCCCAACAAGTCCACACCGACCCGCCGAAGCGTAACCCACCCATACCCCTACATTTACCCCTTACCCAACACTACGGGCAATTTAGCATGGCCAATTCACCTGACCTGCACATCTTTGGACTGTGGGAGGAAACCGGAGCACCCGGAGGAAACCCACGCAGACACGGGGAGAACGTGCAAACTCCACACAGTCAGTCGCCTGAGGCGGGAATTGAACCCGGATCTCTGGCGCTGCGAGGCAGCAGTGCTAACCACTGTGCCACCATGCCGCCCAAGTTGTTGGAGGGAATCCTGAGGGACAGGATGTACATGTATCTGGAAAGGCAAGGACTTGTAAGGGATAGTCAACATGGCTTTGTGTGTTGGAAATCATGTCTCTCAAACTTGAGTGAGTTTTTTGAAGAAGTAATAAAGGGGATTGATGAGGGCAGAGCGGTAGATGTAATCTTTATGGGCTTCAGTAAGGCATTCGACAAGGTTTCCCATGGGAGATTGGTTAGCCAGGTTAGAGCTCACGAATACAGGGAGAACTAGTCATTTGAATACAGAACTGGCTCAAAGGTAGAAGACAGAGGGTGGTGATGGAGGGTTGTTTTTCAGACTGGAGGCCTGTGACCAGCGGAGTGCCACAAGGATTGGTGCTGCATCCACTACTTTTCATTATTCACATAAATGATTTGGTTTTGAGCATAAGAGGTATAGTTAGTAAGTTTGCAGATGACACCAAAATTGGAGGTGTAGTGGACAGCGAAGAAGGTTACCTCAGATCACAACAGGATCTTGACCAGATGAGCCAATGGGCTAAGAAGTAGCAGATGAAGTTTAATTCAGATAAATGTGAGGTGCTGCATTTTGAGAAAGCAAATCTACACTTCATGGTAAGGTCCTGAGGAATGTTGCTGAACAAAGAGAGCTTGGAGTGCAGGTTCATAGCTCCTTGAAAGTGGAGTCACAGGTAGATAGGATAGTGAAGAAGGCATTTGGTATGCTTTCCTTTATTGGTCAGAGTATTGAATACAGGAATTGGGAAGTCATTTTGCGGCTGTACAAGACATTGGTTAGGCCACTGTTGGAATATTGCATGCAATTCTGGTCTCCTTCCTATTGGAAAAATGTTGTGAAACTTGAAAGGGTTCAGAAAAGATTTACAAAGACATTGCTAGGGTTGGAGGATTTGAGCTATAGGGAGAAGCTGAACAGGTTGGGGCTTTTTTCCCTGGAGCATTGGACGCTGAGGGGTGACCTTAGAGATTTATATTATGAGGGGCATGGATAGATTAAATAGACAAAGTCTTTTCCCTAGGGTCAGGGATTCCAGAACTAGAGGGCAGAGGTTTAGGGTGAGAGGGGAACGATATAAAAGAGACCTAAGGGGCAACTTTTTCACACAGAGGGTGGTATGTGTATGGAATGACCTGCCAGAGGAAGTGGTGAAAGCTGGTACAATTACAACATTTAAGAGGCATTTGGATGGGTATATGGATAGGGAGGGTTTGGAGGGATATGGGCCGGGTGCTGGCTGGTGGTACTAGATTGGTTTCGGATATCTGGTCGGCATGGACAGGTTGGACCGAAGGGTCTGTTTCCATGCTGTACATTTCTATGACTCTATATACATGCATTTGGAAAGACAGGGTTTGATTAGGAATGGTCAGCATGGCTTTATGCATGGGAGGTCATGCCTCACAAATTTGTTAAGATTTCTTTGATGAAGTGTCCAGGAAGGTTGATGAGGATAGGGTGGCAGACATAGTCCACATGGATTTCACTAAGGCCTTTGATAAGGTTCCAGATGGTCAGCTGTTCTGGAAGGTTAGATCTCACGGAATCCAGGGAGAGCTGGCAAATTGGATACACAGTTGCTTGATGTTAGAAAGCAGAGGGTAATAGTGGAAGGATCCTTGTCAGACTGGAAGTCTGTGACGAGTGGAGTGCCTCAGGGGTCAGTGTTGGGCCCATTGCTATTTGTTATCTATATCAATGATTTGGCTAAGAATGTACAAGGGATAATTAGTAATTCTGTAGATGACTATAAATTAGGAGGTACCATGGACAGTGAGGAGTGTTCTCAGAAATTACAGCAGAACCTTTATCAGCTGGGCAAGTGGGCCAAGAAATGGCAAATGGAGTTTAATATAGATAAGTGTGAGATGTTGCATTTTTTGAAGTTAAATCAAGGTCGAAGTTTCATGGTGAATGGTAGGGTCGTAAGGAGTGTAGTGGAACAGAGGGCCCTTGGAGTTCAGGTGCACGGTTCTCTGAAAGTGGAGTCACAGGTAGGCAGGGAAGTGAAGAAGGCTTTTAGCACACTGGCCTTCATCAGTCAGGGCACTGAGTGTAGAAGTTGGGAAGTTATGTTGCAGTTGTAGAGGACGTTGATGAGGCACTTGGAGTACTGTGTTGAGTTTTGGTAATCTTGCTATACGAAGGATGTTATTAAACTCGAAAGAGTGAAGAAATTTACCAAGGTGTTACCAGTACTCAACAGTCTGAGTTGTAGGGAGAGGTTGGACAAGCTAGGACTTTATTCTTTAGAGCATAGGAGACTGAGGATTGATCTCACAGAAGTGTATAAGATCATGACAGGCATGAATAGGGTGAATGCACTTAATCTTTTTCCCCACGTTGGGATTCAAAGACTAGAGGGCATTTGTTTCAGGTTAGAGGGGAAAGAATAAAAGGGAACCTGAAGGGAAACATTTTTACACAGAGGGTGGTACGCATATGGAATGAGCTGCCTGTAGAGGTGGGTGAGGTGAACAACATTTAAAAAGCATTTGGGCAAACACATGAATAGGAAAGGTTTAGAGGGATATGAACAAAGTGCAGGGAAATGGAGTTAGCATTGATGAGCATTTTGTTCAGCATGGACCAGTTTGGGCCAGAGAGTCTGTCTCCCTTCTGTAGGACTCTATGATTCTATAACTATGAGATGTGGGGCTCAAACTTTCTCCCAATTTTCAAAATGTAATTTGACTGGATCCTTACGCAGTCTCAACAGTACATCTCCTCTTTTGTATACTAGCTATCAGGGGATGAATGCTGACATTGCATTGGCTTTTAGATACATTTCAGGAACAGTGGGACTTGAACTCAGTCCTCTTGGCTAGAGATAGGGATACTACCAATAAGCCACAAGAGTCCGATAAGCTGTATGGTCTAGCTGGGTTGGCAATTAACCTACTATTTGCCCAGTTAAAGCAATATTGACATACATTATTGATTTCACCATTTGGTCCACAGGCTTTCCAGATTTTCATGAAAACCTAATGAGAATTAAAAATGTGGTTCCAGTTCTCTGGAAGCCACCTTAAAAGGATGGCTGCTAAGTGATGACAGGTAATCAATGCATGTCTATTAATCAATCCCATCAACAGCCCAGTACTAAAACACAACAGCACAGCAACAATCATTAAATCAATAACAGATGTGAGGTGAAACTGGCAGTCAGCATACTGGCTACCTCACCACTTTCTGCTGCATGCATGAAAGCCCTGACAAGGAAAAATGCATTAATTAATCCTGGCAAAGTAAATATATATTGCATGTTCTTGTATGGAGGACATATAGTTTGCTCACTACTGAAACTAATTCAACATGATTAAAACAAAAACAGAAACTGTTGGAGAAAGTCAGCCAGCCTGGGAGCATCTGTGGGAAGAAAGCCCAGTTAACATATCAAGTTCCATGGCTCTTCATTAGATCTCAATGTAATTGTATCTATGACAATTGTACCATTTCCAAAGGTCAGAGATGCCAAAGACTCCATTGAATTGGAATGTTTCTCCTCTATGAAGATCTGTCGAAAGTCAGGTCTGTTTCACTCTCTCACCTTGGTGTTCTGTATTGCCTTATGCAATTCTCTGACAATACGTTATGGTTCTAAACTCCTAGGACAAGAGCAGCAAATGCATAGAAACACCATCATCTGCTATTGCCCCTCCCAGCCACACACTGTCCTGTGTTGGAACAGTATCGCAATATCTCTACTGTTTGCTGGGTTAAATGCCTTGAACTTTCTTCCTAATGAATTCTGTAGTTGTAACTACACCAGATAGACTGTAGTAGTTCAAGAAGGTAGGTCACCACCACTTTCCCAAGGACAATTTGGGATGGACAATAAATGCAGGCTTTGCTTGCCACACCCACCTTGTCACAAAAAGGGAAGATGAAACGGATGCAGGAATAAAGGGTCATATATTCACCTAACTGATAGAGTGCTTTTGTGGAGGCTCACTATTGGAGAAGATATAAGGTTAAATGAGGCTGAGAGTGTGGGATTGGTGAATGGATAGCTGGGATATGACAAGTTTTGAAAAACAAAAAAATGTAGATGGACATACAAGTATTTTGCTATGAGATGTGAGGCAATGCACTCTGCATGAGAAGGCTGACTGAAGTGGTGGTGAAACGATACATGCAACCACACAAGGTGAATGTGCAAATGTATGCACTTTCCCTGACCTGCTTTATCATTAACTGATTCTGACTATATATCTAGATCAATGTAACCTGCCTTTGTTAGTGTTCTCACCAGCAGCATCCTTCTTTTAGCTGCAGGTTTCTTGTTTCCTTTCACAAAGTCACTCCTGTCTTCATTCCAGCATGTCCATGGAGTCGTTGCTGAAAAGGGCTTGGCCTTTGAGCATCTGGGATCCAGTGGTGATGCTTTCACCTCTTGTCCTGCTACTTCCAACACCTTTAACTTGTAAGATTGGGCCTCTTTAAATATTCAACATCATGCAGGCCCTCATCATGGCAGTTGCAGCTGGTTAGATGAGAAACACAGAAGTAAAATGTTACTAAGGTGACTTCATTAGAAAGCCACTGCTGGATATGTTAATGTTTTCTCGGTTTGTAACATAAAGTTAGATTCTCCAACGTCTATACTGTTCCTCCTGATTAATATACTGGTTTTGGTTCTAAATTCAACACACCCTGATTGACAAAATCAGAAAAAAGCAGAGTCAAATCGAGGCCAGTAAAGTAGTCTCCCCAAGTTAAAACCTTCCTTACCTTTTCTTGAGTTTCATCTACTCTTTTTTCAGTAGTTAGTGGGACATTAACAGCACGACAGTCAAAGTTTACTTTAATTTAGCAAGTCAGCGCCATACAGTCAGAACACGTTACATTTAACTTTTCTGCTCTTTTTTGCTATCACATCCATCTTTATTTGAATCTCTCAACTGGACAGATGGTTAGTCAATCATAAACAATCTGAACATGACATTGGAAGCCTACCCAGGCAGTCATGGGCCAAAGGCCATGTAACAGATAAATGTTAACAAAAAAGTTGTTTAGTGAGGCAGGAATAGTGGTCCATGCTTCAGAATGAACCATTCAGCCTATCTTAAGCTGGATCTGTCTTCCCTCTCCCCAACACTCAATTTGTGCAGCCTGAGCTCCCTGAACAGGTCATCAGAAATCCTTCTCTACACTTTCAATATATGGAGTGAAACCAAATTGTGAGTTGGGTTTCCTACAGATTAATCAATGACATGGCAAAGTCAAAAATTGTCTTCGGACTAACCTTTAAGGCAACACTATTTATGATACATTAATATAAAATACTGCTCTACATGGTGGCTGCAAATATACCAAACTCTGTTAAGGATTATGGAACTTCATTGTGTTCATATCCATGATGAATCTGAACTGATGCAGAGTCCAGAGTCTAGAGTGTTCCTTCTAGAGTTTTCTATTGATGTTCACACAGTGATTTTCATACTCAGTGATGTACAGCTCTATGATATTGTTGAAAGTCTGCTCCTGGATACTAAATCTCTTATACTCTATCTAGGGATTCCTATCTTGGGTTCTCAGATTTCCTCCCTGAATGTACCACCTGCCAAGTTTCAGAAGAGACTAGCAAATTATTTTTATAGTTAAACCCTACTGTTAATACAGGTATTGGCTAGTCCCCATGTCCATAGAAAGTCCAAAACCATCACTCCTATTCATACCACCTTCTCTTTAAGATATTTGTTGTCAAAATATTCAACATTGCATAAACCTAACAACCAGTTACTTATCATAAGCAGAGCATTACCTGACTTACAAAGTCCTTCATTAATACAAGTGGTCAGTTATATTTCATTAAAATCAGATTTTGTTTTCAAAACAAACATAAATATCACTGCAAAGTAAGTATCACTCATACTGAGTGTGAGAACAGTGACACAGTTAATAACTCAATTTTTCCTATGCTATTACATCCAACCGTATTGAATCACTCAGTCAAGCAGATTATTAGTCAATCATAATTAATTGGCTTGAAGTTAATTAGCTATTCTAGAAATTAATGGATGCTTTATCTCAATGAACCATCTCAAATTAATATGACATCATATCTTAATGAATAATCTATTGATTTAATGCATTTTGATTATAATTATAATTAGTTTCCTGATTCTGAAGCAAGTTTTCTTTTACTTTGATGCTTTGAGAGGTATAATTAGAATGTAGAACTGATTTACATGCATCTTTAGTCAATTGATTAATGTGCAAAAAGTTTATTTGCAACAAAGCAGTCATTTGTGTAACAAACAGAGTGGTCAATGCAAACCAAGTACTACTCTTAATGATAATAAGGTGTGAGTATCTACATCAACTAACAATCCATTCTTTTGGTAGGACAGAACTTGAGTGTTGCTGATAAACAAAATCAATATTTTTCATTTTATATTCATTTGTAAGACATACAATAAGGGAAAAAAACAATATCTATACTGTATAAAAGAGTATTGATTGGTTCAGTTGACTCTGATGAGTAGAGGCATTCAATGTAGAATGCATCTGTTTGATGATGACTGATAGTTAACTGCAAAGTTTTGTTTAAACTTTAAACTAGCCATGTTGATAGTGATTTGCCGATGCATTTTCTGAACGGTGAATCAGAGAATTACTGTCACTTATTTTGTTGAGAAGGAATAGGCACAGAGAGAAAGGACACCTGTACACAGTGTGCCAGTTATTCATTATTTTAGCTTTACTATCATATCCATAATTACGTGATTCAATCAATCAAGAGGTTATAAATTTGTTTTTGTCTGTTGTACAAATAAAATAATTTGAGTGACCAGGTCAATTAACAATGATGACTGCAGTTCAAAATCAGAAGGTTAAAGATTTAACTTGTTACTTTGGATTGGTATTTTTTGGTAAAATTCTTAAAATATTTGTTACATCGTTGCACTAAGAAACACTGTTTTCAAACCACTGGATTGACAAGTGGATATTCAGAGTGAAGATAATTTTCAGAAGAGTGCATTTGTGAATGCAGAATCATTGCATTAGATTTGGATGGAACAGTACACCATGGGGTGCCATCTTAGTCGGACTTTTTTTTCATTCTTCAAACCAAACATTTTTGTCATTGTTACTTGCTGGATGTACAAACTGATAGAAGTACTGTGAGTGCAATGGAACATCTTGAATCTTAGTGAATGGTGGGATGAGCAGTTTATTTCCTGAAACAAATCAAGGATTGGGGAGGAAATAAAATTGGGTGAGGAGTACTGTGAAACCAATGTTAACTCTGATATAGAAACAAAAATTAAAGAAATTGAAAGATTTAAAAAATACTCTTGTCTCTTAACATTCATCACATCAAACTGTAGACCTAACATTCACAGTTGAGGTGGATAGAGGCATCCTGATGACTGCTATATCCTGTTTTCTGTGATGACATTTGTGATCATTCTCTGGGAGTCCAGGATTTAAAGGCCCCAACCTATGTGAGTCTCCTGAAAATGCACAGACACACCACTCTCGGCAAAACACCCTGGAAATAATATGATCACTAGCAGAGGAGAAGTTGAGTGGCAGAACACACATGAAGAGTGCTCAGATGAAATTACCATGATACTTGTCTGGCACTTCTCTCAGTGGGTTTTCTTAGCACCTTTCTGACTCCATGTTATGAAGGAGCACCTAAAGGAAGGAGAAGGCGCATCAATCCTGACTTGCTTTGCCATTGATGCATCCATTGCAATAGATGAATAGATTCAGTACAAAAAAAATGGAAATAAGGCATAGCGCTGAATGAAAAGGTTACACCAAAGAACAAGGATAAACAAATGCATAGGGAATAATAGATTATAGAATGATAGAACATTCATTCATCTCTTTGAGCCTTCCCAGTCATTCCTTTAGATCATAGTCAATCTATACTCACCTCTATTTAGAACATAAAACATAGAACAGTACAGCACAGAACAGGCCCTTCAGCCCACGATGTTGTGCCGACCACTGATCATCATGTATGCACCCTCAAATTTCTGTGACCATATGCATGTCCAGTAGTCTCTTAAATGTCCCCAATGATCTTGCTTCCACAACTGCTGCTGGCAATGCCTTCCATGCTCTCACAACTCTCTGTGTAAAGAACCTGCCTCTGACATCCCCTCTATACTTTCCTCCAACCAGCTTAAAACTATGACCCCTCATGTTAGTCATTTCTGCCCTGGGAAATAGTCTCTGGCTATTGACTCTATCTATGCCTCTCATTATCTTGTATACCTCCATTAGGTCCCCTCTCCTCCTCCTTTTCTCCAATGAAAAAAGTCCGAGCTCAGTCAACCTCTCTTCATAAGATAAGCCCTTCAGTCCAGGCAGCATCCTGGTAAACCTCCTCTGAACCCTCTCCAAAGCATCCACATCTTTCTAATAATAGGGCGACCAGAACTGGACGCAGTATTCCAAGTGCAGTCTAACCAAAGTTTTATAGAGCTGTAACAAGATCTCATGACTCTTAAACTCAATCCCCCTGTTAATGAAAGCCAAAACACCATATGCTTTCTTAACAACCCTTTGCTCTAAATCCCTGTGGAAAATTATTCCATTTAGATTTAGAAATTCTATGTTCCTCTGTATGCATACATAAGTATGCAGGACACCACGTCACACTACATTCTGTGCGTTGAATAATGCATCAGCCCAAAGGACATGGAGAGATCAGAAAAATATATTTGGTAAAGCCCCAGCATTAGAGTCTAACAGTGTGATTATTTTGTACTTCTAAGAACCAAAAGATGTATTATCTTTTGTACCATACCTGATAGTATTGCTATCCAAGTCAAAAGGGCCAATTCACCCAGAATCCACAGTCTATTCAGAGTGCAGGATAGAGTGGCTGTCTGTCGATGATGGTGCTGGAAGTTCCTGATTTATACGCCTCACAACTTGAAATTTAAGTGCTTCCTCACTTCACTCTCTAACAGTCTGCTACTAATTTTATGGCTTTATTGTAGCCCCTTCTTCTGGATTCTCTAATTAAAAGAAACAATTCTCTAATTACATCCTTTTCATCACTTTGCATACCTTGATTAGACGAGTCTTCAAACATCTATGTTTAATGAAATAAAAGTTATAGTTAAGGAGCCTGTCTCATTTATTTACCCTGTAATTCTGGCCAATATGCATTGTACCCCCTCATAATCTAGTATGTTCCTCCTAAAACATGATAAGCATCTTTAAAATAATATTCTGGAACGGTATCTAACTATACCTTTGTACAGTTAGAGCATAACCTCCTCCCCTTTGTATCCATGACTTCTTGAAATAAAGGCCAACATTCGATTAGCCTTTCTGATTGCTTTTTTTTACCAGCCCAATAGGTTTTAGTGATATTTATACATGGACACTCCATCTCTTTGCTCCTCCACAGTTCCTCATTGCTCTCTGTTTAGAAAATAAATTGGTTCTGAGAGAATGAATGAAATATAAGGCTTTAGTGCCAGATTGAAACCAAATACAGAGAAAGAATTATGCTTGCAGCTGAAAACTTGGTTTATGAGATGGCTGAAAGTTGGAGAATAGAATTGCAGTAATAAAATCTCTAATGGAACTAAAGGAGTGAGACAATAGTTTAATCATTTAAGTACTATAAAAAAAGGCACTAGTGTTTATTTATGTGAGGATACACAACTCAAACCTCCAACACAACTGTGCAAAAAAAAAATGCTAACTACCAACATTCAAGATTGAAAAACAATGTGATAAATGCCTGAATTTATTCCAAACAGTGCAATTACCGAGACAAGAACAGTCACTGCACTCCAAGCTAATTCATTATATGTGATCTCGCTGAGTTACTACCCAGCAGTTAGCAGTAACATCAATAAATTAAACTTTGCACAGGCCTTTCAGTTGAGATTATTTATTGTCACTGCTGTGAAAAATTGAACTGTTGTAGATGTTTCTCAGCAAAGAGGCAAAGTAACAATTGAAGGAAAGAAACAACATACAAACCATGTTTCATGAAGCTTTACTACTCCTAGTTAAGCAATATGTTGAATAGAAGGAATTATTGTTTGGATTTTTCCTACAAGGGTGTGAAACAATAGTTAGATCTGATTAAAGCTACTGAATCTGCCGCTAGCAGAGGGAACCAGACACCTGACTGGAATTTTTACAGAGAAGCCCCTTTTGTTGGCATGGACACAATTCCTGGCAATTCTCCAAATAAAGGTGGCAAGCAGGGTTTTAAAGCTGGAGAGGTAAAGAAAGACTTTCACATGAGAAGCCTTGAGAGGAAACGTGGGCTGTGATAGCAAGCAAGTAACAGAGAAAGTACTTTCAAAAAAAGGCTCCTGCAGTCAGTTTGCCATTGCTTGTACAGTGGGTAGGGGGAGGGGGTAAAGAAGACATGTGACTGCTTTCACATCCAGACAGACAGGGATATGGGACTCGAGGCCTACCTAGAATAGCCCAGTGGCTAGCTGTCAGATTTTCAATACCAGGTCTAAACTTTCCGATATCCCCATCCCTATCCTGCACTCCCATCCTCTAAAACTCCATTTACTCTGTCTACTCCAAGAATGTAAAACTGGAGATAAACCTTTACTGAAGGTAGCAAAACTCATTTGGTCCCCTCAAAGTTAACTTATTAAGGTTTGTCCTGCAACTAGTCACCTCTCTGTCACATGATCTGGGTAGTCTTGCTGGCCCCAAATCCGCATCTGCAAGAGTGGCTGTGCCAGGGACAGAGTGGGAAAATTGGTATTTCATACAGCCTCCTCCCCGCCGTTTCCCATTCCGGTGGAGCCTGAGAAATCTGCCCGATTTATAGAAACCAAAGACAGAGTTAGAAAAGATGCTGAGAACTGTGAACTTTCCTCAATTTTACTTTTCAAAATATTAATTTGAGTAAAATTTCAAATACATTCTGGACAATGAATTCCTTTGAAGTGTGATGAGTAGAAAATACATTTGCCTGGAAGTTATCAGGAATGTTTCTGATGGAGTTGGATTTGAAAACCCAGAGAAATGGTGGGAACAACTATTAATACTGTTTTTTCAGTACCTCTTGGTCTTTTGAAGTTTCATTGGGAAATCTTGAAAAATCCAAGGGAATTTCACCCAATTAATGATGTAAAACAAATAGATGCGTTGCAAATATTTTTATAACATGGCTATAGAATAATTACCTCTAGACCCTCATCTTTCTTACTGCAGATGATTGTTTAGAGATATTTTGTTGGGTAATGACAGAGAGTTTATGAGAATTCATATATAATGATGTTCATTAATTAAATTCAATTTTCTGTGCCTCCATGCACATTCAGTTATTCAGCTACAACAAGTACATCACCTAAACAGAGTGCCTCACAAAGACAAGAGGGGTCTTTGAGCAGGTATTTGAAACAGAGCAGGAAAATTGGGTTGTAAGGCCTAACCCCTGAGTCACAGCCAATGCGGCTGGAAGAGTGATGGAAGTATATGCATTAAGCAGATTTAAATGGTTGGAATTGTAGTAGACAAGTGATGCCAAATGAAGATGCATTCACTGACATTGAACATTTGTGGAAGGTCTTTCGAGCATCAGTGGCAATGAGTATTAAGCCCTCCCTCTATCTCAAAGAGCATGGTATAATACAAATGAAGTGAGCGGAGCAGAGCCAGTGGCCTAAAGGGCACCTTAATCCAATTAAGCCCAGCAAAGGGCTTCATATTGTGAGACAGGGCATGAATTAATGCTAGGTGTTGCTAAGAACAATGAGGATAATGGTGCGTACTTGCTGGATGGTCCTTCCTAACTCCCAGTTCATCCCCATTAAGCCACCAGATATGATCAACAAGGTGGCAGATTGTACGACCATAGATCTCTGGATTCTCACCCAACATCCCACTCACTCACAACATTCGCCCCTTCAGATTTCCTACTTTCAGTTATCCAAGAACTGGAGATTCCTTGCAGGAGGAGCAAGTAGAGCAACAGCACAGTACTGATGAAGAGGCACTACCATTTGATCTGCTATTTATAGCTGCTAACTTAAATACTAACCTTGGGAGCTGCCATAGAGTTTGGATGAACACCTGTCAAGTCAATGAGTATGATCATTGGGTTTGCAACGATGCCAGGGTGGTTCATGAGCCAATGCACTGGAAGGCAGTGCAGATGGTGCTTCTGCTGGAGATTCAGGTGCAAACCTCAATAGGATAGCAGGCAGAAGAATGCAAATAAACATACAGATTGAACATTATTGCATTGGCTAATCTGTCAGACAAAGGAATCTAATTCCAATTTGGTGCAAGGACTTACTCTCTCCATAGTATATGTTCAATATCCCCTCTTGTCTTGCAGAACAAGAGGCATTAACACTTGCCTAGATACAGGATTCCCATGGATAGGCAGAGTGACATACTGCTCTGCCAACTCAGAGTGTGGCAATCCTTTTGAGCAAATCCAACAAAATATCTCCAATCATAGTTCAGGCTACTCTTAGACATTCTGGATAAAAAAAAACATTCCAAATATTTATCTGACAATAATGTTGATTCAATGTGTTTAAGTACAGGTGGTAGACATAGATGTGCATTACTATTATGCCCAAATGGTGCCAGGGTCACATTGGGTGATACAGCCTGCCGGTGGGAAGCTACTAGATTGTATCAGGCACATCAGAGCCTGAAGGACTCAACATAATGGCACTATGTAAACTCTTCCCTGTGATTTGCTCAATTGTAGCCAAGGATGAAGCTGAAAATACCATTGACATGTTTACTTAACTCACTCTTCATCTTTTTTAGCATCCAATCACATCCCATTATCATTCCATTTTGTATAGATGTCCATATTGTCAGTTTTGATGTAGAGTCACCGGACTTGAAATATTAATTATGCTTTCTCCCCGCAGATGCTGACAGATCTGCCTGAGTTTCTCCAGCAGTTTCTATTTTTGCTGGATGTGTTATTGATAGATTTATTCATGACCTGCCAATATTTTGGAAGATTAGAAGCCAGACCCTATTGCAATGACACTCTGAATGGCAAGTAGAACATGCACTTATAGTTTAAAAGACCCGTCCTTAAAGCTTGAAGGGAATGTCGGGATTATTGCAATATCTAAAATGAAAATAGACTGGCTTGGCATCTCTGAAAAATATTTTACATATTTATTAAAGCCTCAAGAAAAACCTGACTTGCACATAAACACAAAACTCATACAGAACTAAATGGTTGTTCAACCTCAAAACACATCACTGCTGACACAAAATCTTCTGGCAAGCATTCCTTAAATTGGGATCAACATTTGTACCATATATTCCAAAAACATAGCTTCCAAGCTGCATCTTCAATTTGAATTTATTCAACATAGGGCCAAAAAGCCTTTATTCTCTCTTAATGTCAGTTGGTCTTTGGATTGTGACATATGATTTGAATTGTATTTGTACTAGACTTCTATTACTGTTTATTACTTGAATGTATTTTCCTGCATAAATTCAGAAACTAATAAGAATCTTGTACTAAATAAGTTTTCTTTTAAAATGGCATGGGTATCTTTGGCTGTCAAAAATTTTAATGAGGATAAACACATGCCTTGATAATGCACTTGATTTTGAAAACGTTTTATTCCAAACTGTGGGGCAAGCTCCTATTGATTATTACAAATCCATTATGACCTGGTTTGTTGAGAGATACTCACCCGTCTTTACCCCTGTAGTATTTCCAGATAAATGACTGAGGCATATGTAATCCTCTTTATAGTATAAGCTGACTCAATATATTTGTTTATGAAGGACCAATCCAATTGTTGCCTGAAAATAGAATGCATGTCATTTTACTGGGTTCTTCTGAATGTGAACCCAATTCTGTGTCAAATTCCCCCCCTGGAGAAGGAAGGTGCATTGATAATGTGACCAACCACTTGATTATAAGCCTATAATTCCTTCCAAAATGCCTGATATCAGGTGCTAAGATTGGATGAGTTTCTTGGTCAGTCAATCTGTGGAAGTATATGCCAAACCACTGCAGTATTCTGAAAAAGAAAATCCTGGACTAATCCAATGGAAATCCCTGGTCACCAATACTCTCTAAGAACACAGTACCTGAAGAGAAGGTTGAATGTGTGGCATGCCATGTGCAGAATTTTTATTGTGTTAATAACAGGTAAATCATTGGAATATCCTGGGACTACATCTGAGGTTTTTGTATAAATTTAATTTTGATACTTACTATCTTGAACAGTTTTTTGATTGTGATTGTTCTTAAAAGGGTAGATGATGAAAAACTCTTCCCATTAGTTGATGGCACAAAGACTGGGACACGCAGTTATGGTTTTTGGATCAAAGATACATTGAGAAGTGAAAGTGGTCTGGAATGAAAGTTGGAGAAGTAGATGTGATCAATGATTTCATAGGGGAACTAGATACCCACTTGAAGGAAAACATACAGGGCTTAAAGGATAGTTAGAGGAATAGGACTGACTGGATTATTTCCAGGAAAGATAGTATTGTTGCACAAAGCTGAATGGCCTGTTTCAATGATGTACAAGTATTTTTGGGTATGATTTTCAATTTGAACTTGGGAATGCAAGCCCTGCCCTTTCCCCACTTCCAAAAACGGAGTGTGTCACTTCTACTCACAGTTGCTCTATTTCTATCTACTGAACACACGGACAAGTAGAGTTTGGGTTTCCCATTCCCAAATAAATGTCAAAGGTAGGTGAAAGCTAAGATGGGCTGGTCAGAAAGCTGAACTTGGTTTTCTGGGATATCGACAACATAACACCACAACATAGTTCCATGCTACCTAGCCCTAAATGCTCACCCTCTCACCCTTGTACAACTTCCATACACCACATAAACTCATAAGACCACAGAACCAGTTCGGGATGAGTAGAATAATTGTCCATAATATCATAAGATGTAGAAACAGAATTAGGGCTGATCTGATAATCCCCAACTCCACTTTCCTGCCTTTTCCCCATAACGTTTGATTCCCTTATGATAAAAAAGTATCTATTTCAGCCTTGAGTATACTGAGTGACCCAGCTTTGACTGCTCTCTATGGTAAAGAACTTCATAGACTCACTATGATCTGTGAGAAGAGAGTTCTGCTTATTTCTGTCTTAAACACGTGGCCTCTTACTCTGAAATTATGCTGTCTAGTGTATAGATTTTCCCATGGGGCAAAGAACCTATCAGTATGCACCCTGTCAAGTCCCTTAAGAATCTTACACATTTCAATAAAGTGGCCCCTTGCACTACTAAACTAATAGTTAGAGGCACAATCTACTCCATCTCTCCTCATAAGAAAATCTTTCCATGCTGTAAAGACCACCGGGTTTTAATTACTCTGCATATCAAATTGTTGACAGAAATGGAAAATCATTACCTTAAAACCCAAAAGTTGTTGATATAATACAGTAGTTTAACTGATATGCATTGTAAAGGGCTCGCCACATAGCTGTTTGTGTAATTAGTGGGGTAAAGTCTAATTGCAGATGTGATAGAGTCAAATATTATATCCAAATGGAAACTTGGCTGGCAACAGGTAGTTGATTGGTCTCTGAAATAGTAGCCTCCTTCCTGCCAATGTTATTAACCCCCACGTAGCTGAACAGCTTTCAGTTATGAATATTTGAAGATCCTTGGAAGAGAGGAAGCTCAGCTTTGTTATGTAGTAAAAAGCATGTCAAACCTGAAGGGAGCCAATTTATTTCCCTACAACATTAAAAGTTGTGACTTATAAATGTTTCTGACTTAATAATTATAAGTACGACCCAGTCACCTTGTACAAACATGTGAAAGTACCTGGAGAAGGAAGATTGACAAATAATGACCTGATCAGTAAAAGCATCATCTTGGTGAACCCTGTGGACAGGGTTTGTATTTGTCTGAACATCTGTGCAGTGGGAGAGTTTCTAAGTGGGATAGAGTTCTAAATCATAGAGTTTTAAGTTGGTGATTAATAATTGTTTATCTGTAGTTAGAATCAAATTATGTGTAATAAATTCTAATTCTTGTTAAGTACAGAGACCTGTTCCACGGTTTCTCTCAATCTGGGTGAAAAAAATAGATAAATTGGGGAATTCTGTGTATTTTTTAAAACCTTTAATGTTTGCATCAACCACCAGAATAACAAGGTTGATTCTCAGTGTGCTTCTCCAGTGAGGCATAGCAATACATAAGATCTACTTAGTGAATTTTCTCTGGACTGCCTCTAATACCAGAATAACGTTCCTTCATTAAGGAACCTAAAACTATTCATAGTTTTTCAGGTGGGGTCTTGAGCAGTTTTAGCAAGATTTTCCTATTTATATACTTCTTTCTCATTGAAATAAAGGCCAACGTTCCATTAGCCTGCCCTGCTAAACCCGTGCGATAGCTTTTTGTGACTTATGCAGAGGGATGTCCAAATCCCTCTTTGCTGGAGGTCTCTGCAGTTTTGATCAATTTAATTAATACTCAGCACCTCCGGTCTTCCTGCCTAATATTTGCCCCATTATGTTCCATCTACAAATATTCACCCATTCACCTGACTTTATCTCTCTTCAGACTCTTTGGATGAAATCTTATAGAGGTTTGAGTGACATGAGGTGTGGTGAAATATGTAACAGAATTGGGTGAGAATTGTGGCCAAATCCAATGTTGAGATAATTTTGCTCCATCTTTTCTATTTCTCACAAGTGGCGTAGCCAGATTCTTGCTAGGCAGCAAGAAGTCAATTGACAGTCATTACTGTTTATTAATCTTTTTTTGTTGGTGCCATAAAACAATTTTAATGACTCCCATGCTTGATGCTGCAGTTTCCAAGTACTATCTTTTATAGTTTTGAATAAGTATTATATAATCCCGATAGGAAACAACCTTCTTGTATTTGCCCTGACGATTACCATATGAATTTTGTAAGTTTGAATGTAATTGTCTCTCATCCTTCAAAACCCCAGAGAGTAAAAGTCTAATTCACCCTTCTGCATAGGGCAATCCCTCCATCTCAGAAATTGGTTTAATGAATCTTTGGTGCACTCCCTGGATGAAAAGTATATCATTTCAGATATATGGAGATGAAAACTATTCTCCAGATGTGGTCTCACCAAGACCTATCTAATTGAAGAAGACATTCTTACTCCTATACACAAACCCTGTTTTAATGAGGCCAACATATATTGTTTGCTTGTTTTATGATCCCAGAATATATACTAGAAGGAGGCATACTATCATTTCAACAGAGAAGGAAATGCTCACATGAGAAGAATGCATCTAGTTGGGTTTAGACAAACATCAAAAACATCCTGCAGATTGAGGGTCCTGGTCTATATGTAGGCAGGACCCGCTCATCGTTTGGATTGCCTCAGCCATGTATAGCTATCATGTGACACTAACCGACAGGGAGGGCCCTGGTCAGGGATATTTAAAGGATTGATGGAATACTCATGGCTGGGTTAGTAGTTTACTGTTTCTGGCTATTTTCTGACTCTTCAGACATTGTCTTTTCAACTGCAACAATGTTCAAAGTTCCCTTTATCTGCATGGACAAGTTTCACTGCTCTTGCACTGCATTTTTGTGAGCTGCAGAAAAGATATGGTCTGCTTGGGTTATCATAGGAATTAGAAGCAGTAGAAGAGATATCACAGAGTGGATAAGTTTCAGAAAGGATAAGGAGCAGGGAATTCAACAAAAGGACATGTCCACTGATACTCTTCAAGCAGAAACTGTTTGGCCTCAATTTTTACCAAGAGTAACTTATAGATGCTTTTTTCCCCAAATAGGCTGTTACCAAGACAAATTCTATCCTTCAACCCCCAAATAAATACAATTGGCTGTGGCTTTCAGATTCACTATTACTCTCAATCTGCACATCATGAGCACTGTTCAGACTGCAACAGTTGACATTAGCAACATCTCACTTTTTGCAGTGCAGCAATGCATCAGTGAGGTAATCCAGACTCTATTCCCAGGGAAACACTTACACCTCATTTCTATGGATGCTGAAGAACTAATGTACAAACAGAAAACTTCACAGGTCTGGCAGCACCTGTTGAAAGACAACAGAGTTAATGTTTAAATCCAGCATGTCCCTGTTGTTAGAGCTGCTAAGTCTTCCCACCACTCTCTGTTTTCATTAAACTCAAAAGATAAAGGTTAATTGCAAGCTACGATCATTGTGTTCAACTCTTAACATTAATCAATTTCAAGCCCAAGCTGGCCACATTTTCAAAGGTTGTGGTAATCTCAAGTTCACTGTCCTTATAACTTTCTTTGGGACTAATTAAAGTGTAAAATATTACATTTAATATACAATAGGGATTTACATCCATACATTTTTCAATGGGGCAACAGCCTGTTTTAAAACAATTAATCAATTTAATTAGCAGTAGGGAACTCAATAGTATAAGTAAGTTCCAATACATGCTCCAATAAAATTGTTTAAAGTTAAAATTGAGCAAGAAAACATGTGAGCTTGATGATGTGGCATGCTGCAGTACAATCTAGCATTGTTACCAGAGTTAGTTTCTTTCTTTACAGTTGCAGGCTCAGTTCGTGAAAATTTGTCATGGGCAGCATGGTGGCTCAGTGATTAGCATTGCAGCCTCACAGTACCAGGGACACGGGTTCAATTTCAGCCTCAGGTGACTGTCTGTGTGGAGTTTGCACATTCTCCCCATGTCTGCATGAGTTTCCTCCGGGTGGTCTGGTTTCCTTCCACAGTCCAAGATGTGCACTATAGGTGAATTGGCCATGCAAAATTATCCATAGTATTCAGGGGTATGTAGGCTATGTGCATTGGTCAGGGGAAATGTAAAGTAATAGGGTAGGGGAATGGGTCTGGGCGGGCTACTCTTAGGAGGGTCGGTGTGGACTTGTTGGGCCAAATGGCTGGTTGGCACACTGTAGGGATTCTATGAGTTCCAAGAATATAATAGCACTGTTTGTGTAAAAAAAATCATATTCTCAAAATTGATAAAGTCAATGTACCAATTCTCCACCATGCAAATTATAAGACATCTGCATCTTTCAGTATTGGTTCCACAGTGCTATCATTCTGCATTGTGAGGCTGCCATGGAGCGTTTTGGGCACACACACATACAGTCAAAGCTTTGGAGCAATTTATGCAAATTGGGTACATCAACAGAAGGGCAGAGTGCTATTGGGATTAATAGCCTATTTTGTACCTTTTAAACATGGAGATAAATTTTGGGGCATCTAACCATGTCTGGCCCCTGCTAACAATTGGGCTTATTCCTCTGCCTCCACCATATCTACTCCCAGGAGGACCAGTTCCACCACAGAACACACCAAATGGCCTTCTTCTTCAAAGACTGCAATTTCCCCTCCCATGTGGTCGATGATGCCCTCCAGCGCATCTCATCCACTTCACGCAGTTCTGCCTTCAAATCCCACCCTTTCAATCGCAGCAAAGACAGAACCCCACTGGTCCTCACCTGCCACCTCAGCAACCAAAGTATATATTGCATCATCCTCCGCCATTTCCGCCACCTAAAAATGGGTCCCACCACCAGAGATATTTTCGCCTCCCCTTCCCTATCTGCTTTCCGAAAAGACCGTTCCCTCCACAACTCTCTTGTCAGGTCACGCCGCCCTCACCAACCCACTCTCCCCTCCCAGCACCTTCCCCTGCCACTGCAGGAATTGCAAAACCTGTGCCAACACTTCCCCCCTCACCTCCGTACAAGGCTCCAAAGGAGCCTTCCGCATCCATCAGAGTTTTACCTGCACTTCCACATGTCATTTACTGCATCCATTGCTGACGAAGCAGTCTCCTCTACATTGGACGCTTACTTGCAGACCAATTCAGAGAACATCTCCGTGTCACACACACCAACCAACCCCACTGCCCTGTGGCTGAAGTCTACAACTTGCCCCCCTACTCTGCCAAGAGCAGTCAGTTCCTAGGCCTCCTCCATCACCACACACTAATCTCCCGATGCCTGGAGGAAAAACGCCTCAACCTCCAACTTGGGACCCTCCCACCACAAAGCATCAATGTGGATTTCACCAGTTTCCTCATTTCTCCTCCCCCACTTTATCCTAGTTCCAACCTTCCAACTTGGCACCACCCTCATGACCTGTCCCTCCTGTCCATCTTCCTTTCCATCTGCCTGCTCCACCCTCCTCTCCGATCTATCACCATTACCCCCATCTCTGTCTACCTAACACACTCTCAACTACCTTTCCCCCAGCCCATCCCTCCTCTCATTTATCTCTCTATCCCCTTGGCCCACAAGCCTCATTCCTGATGAAGGGCTCTTGCCCGAAACGTCAATTCTCCTGCTTCCCGGATGCTGCCTGACCTGCTGTGCTTTTTCAGCACTCCACTCTTGACTCTGATCTCCAGCATCTGCAGTCCTCACTTTCCCCTAAAAGGTGGGGTTCTATGGTCTCCTCTTGAATGCAATAGTTCAACAGTGAAGTTTCTATTAGATGTTCAACTCCACATTTCTGATGAAGTTGGGCTCAATGACCTGACAAGAAACACAGAGCAATGTTGAGGCAGAGAATTGTTTGAGCAGAGTGGCAATCTGCAGAAGACCTGGGCCTGTTTTGTTAATTAAAGGGAAAATGTAACAAAACACTCTATTACTTCTCCACATAGCTTTACTTTTGCACTGCAACTACTCCCAGCATTTTGATTTTCATAGTTTCTACTCCCTGGTGCCATCCTGTTGAATCCTTGTTATAAAGTCCTCTCCCCCCATGGTGATACACCTTTCAATCTCCCGAAATATCTCCAATTATACTATTTTCCCAGATCTCTGCACTTCTCCAATTCTGGCCTCTTGTATGTCACCTATTTTAATCACTCTACCACTGACTGTTGTGTTTCCAAGTGCCTGGGCCCTTACAAATGAAATTCCCTTCCTAAGTCTCCTAACTTCTATTCCCTTTTCTCCTCTTTGCAGGAATCTCTTAAAGTACTCCTTTTTGACCAAATTTTTGCTCAACTATCCAATCTATCCCATGCTTTCATGTGTGTTGGGTAGATGTTGTTTGATGATAGTGAGGCCCCTTTGAATGGTTGCCATGTTCCAGATGCAACATATATCTAAGAGGTCCAAAATTGGATTGCATGGTGTACTCATGACTCAAACATAGTCTTTGAATGAGCTCTGTCCTTTCTACCAGTATTTCTAAAACTCAAAATGCTGACAATTTTTTCATCTATGTCTCTTGTATGCCTACTTTCAAGGAATAATGGATTTATATTTTTATGCCCCCAGCTCTGAATACACTCAATACTTAACCATCGAGAGTAAATTCTCAGTTCTTGTGCTTACTCTCATTAATTTTCTGCATATGAATTACCTCACATTTTTCTGCATAAAATTGCACCTGCCCTCAATGCTAATATTCTGTTAATCTTTTCATATTGTGTCATGATTTTCTTCCCACCTGAATAGCACATTCTAATCTTGATTTGAAATAACCTGGACATGAACAATAAAAGTGATAGCAGCACTATACTCCGCCATGTGTAATTTGCAACTTTCCACCGATCTGAGTTACCCAATTGTTCAATTTTAATTCATTGTTTCTTATTCAGTACTAACTGTGCTCCTTCATTTTGTCTTACACACTTTCATAACATCTACCTGAAGTGTAGCAACAACAGCTTCTTGTAAAGCATCTGATCAATTACCTTCTATGAAACCTTTATATATTGCATACATACAAACCCTTCATCTGAAAGAAACACCCTTTCTTCATAAAAGTCCATTTATGAAACATGGGCTAGCCTATGAAATTGAAACTAAATGTTTTTGATTCAAACATATATCTGCAAATGTTCACTCATTTGATAGCCCACTGGTGTCATTTTGTTAGATTAGATGAGATTCCCTGTAGTGTGGAAACAGGCCCTGCAGCCCAACAAGTCCACACTGACCCTCCGAAGAGCAACCCACCCAGACCCATTTCCCTTTGACTAATGCACCTAACACTATGGATAATTTAGCATGGCCAATTCACCGAACCTGCACATCTTTGGCCTGTGGGAGGAAACCGGAGCACCCGGAGAAAACCCGCGCAGACACGGGGAGAATGTGCAAACTCCACACAGACAGTCACCCAAGGCTGGATTCAAACCTGGGACCCTGATGTAGTGAGGCAGCAGTGCTTACCACTGAACCACCATGCCACCCATATTAATGGGGAAAAGGTTGCTGCTAATGGCTTCTTCACACAAATGAACTCCAAACAAAGGTTCCAATGTCCAGATTGGATTGCAAATAGAATGTTTCAGTTCCATGAGGAATATAATGATCGTTTTCATTGCTTTCGCAAATGAGATTGGAGGTGACGATATGTTATTGATGCTGCTGTGTGAAGCTGCACTGATATGTTATCTTGCTCATGATTGCTGAGAGCATGCTAAATGCAACTGTCATATACTCTGTGACAATCAATCTTTCACACCTAAGTGACAAGGCTAGTTTTGTGAAGAGAAAGTGTTTTTAATTGTTTGATTGTGCAGAAAAGCTCAAAGACAACCCTGGAGAAACAGAGTGGATTCAATATTCTGGCTGTATTTCACATTTTCTCTGCTCCTTTAGAAACAAAAATTGATTAATGGAATCTTAAGAATGATTGGTTTAAGGTCAGTAGGGAGAACTTGAAAGGCGTTTCATTAAAGATTTCGAAACCTGAGGGCAAGGTGGGTTTTTTTATGTATTGTAAAGAAATTAATGGAGATTACTGACCACAGACAATAATCTCTGAGAAGAAGTTTCAAAGCATCTTGACTGGGTTGTCGTGGTTATTGTAACATTTGTTCATCAGTCTTTATGGATGTGTACAGGAAAGGAGATGGATATGATGGGCAACAACAAAAATAATGGAATTTGCAAATGAAAGAAGGAAATGAATTTTACTTTAAGACACTTCAGTGGTACTGGCAGACAACATTCTCCCAAAGTGAGTTTCAGGCTCTTTTAAATTATGCTAATCTGCTGGTGAGAACTCACAACTATGGTCTCCAGCAAAGGCAAGCATCAGGGAATTTAAACATGACCATGGTCGTGTGAAAAGGCATGATCCTGGATTTCCTTTAAGAACCCAATCATTGGCTGCATTGATGTTGCTGTACATTATAAGGACATGTAAAGGAAGTGTAAATAATGGCTGAGAGGTTCTGAAGTGCTTTGGATTGAAAGCAAAGCTATTTCTTTCATGATTTGCCTCCATTGAGTTCTGACCAATGACTGAATTGTTCATTGTTAACATTTCCCTTCACCCTTAGCTTCCAGGACATCTTATTGCTCATTTCCTCCATTTCTTAAATACAAAAAAAATGTCAAAAATCATCACAATGTCATCACCAAATTGTTTTGACAGTTCAAATAAAGCAATCAAAAATTGTTCCATAGTTATAGACAATGATTAAAATTAAGAACAAAGTAAGAAAAGGATTGCGCAATCATGAATGTTTTAAAACACAAAAGTTATGAGTTACAAAATGTAAAGTTCCTGAGTTGGTTGTAATGGTTTATTTCTTTGGCAGAGTGGAATTCCAGTGGCCCCTCATAGTGATGTGGCACTGTGCCTGTGCTCTGACTTTTGATAGGACACATAAAACAGGTGGTCACAGGATAAGTGTTGCCCACTGGCAACCAGTCTAAAGTGTAACATTGCTTTGTGAAAAAGAGGGGTGATTGCAGATTCAGAACTGGCACAGGACATAGTTAGGATACTGGGCACAAGCATGGTACAGTGCTTGTATTCAAAGGCCAGTTAGAAGTTCAAGTAGTTGAAATTCTTTAATGGCTAATTTGTGTTCCATTATACCTTGTTCCATATTTATATTAAGCATTGTGAGAGAAAATGTCAGTCCAATTGCATTGATTTTCTCAGCGTATTGCTCTAAAATTGGTATAATCCATGGAAAATATTCAAGGAAGTTTAATTATAATTACATTTCGTGCAAACTGAGATTCTGCTATCCTTTGCACTAGTTTAAAAACTTCATGTTAGCAAGCACAGCCATAAGAATGGTCATGCCACAGGATGATTTAATCATGATTATTCATTGATTAAAATTTCACTCATTTGCAGCTCTTTGAAGAGATTCTAAAAGAAAGTTGGCATTTCCAGTGTAAGAACAATGCTAAGCATGCTTTAAAAACTTTTGCTTGAATACTTTGCTTTAATATTCTAACAACCTGGCTATCCTAAAATAACACATTGTCATGTAACTGTAAAAAATCATATTTAGTAATGAGGTCACTTACAGAGATGGGTTGACACTGTGTTGAAAAATGCTTAGCCTTAGTGAAGGATCCAATTTTAGCTGTCATAAGCAGAAATATTATTTATTAATCCGAGAAATATATCAGGTAATGTGAAGCACTTTAAAGTTACTTTTTGGAAAAGCTTCCCATTTGTTCAAAGTAATATTATACAATGTGTTCATTGTAAAGCAGATGGATTTGAGTGGAAACATTTTCTCCAAATTGACATAATTTGCAGCACAGAGATCACCAAATTGGATGACCTATAAATACTTAAGTCAGAAAAACACCAGAATCTCCCAATCAACCATCAGTCTAACAATGTTTTGTTTTCTTTTCTTATGGATGTGTGTGCTGCTAATAAGGGCAGTGCTTGTTGCCCATTTATAACTGCCCTTGAAATAGTGATGAACAGCCAATTTCTTGAACCACTGCCATTTATCCAGTGGAGGTACACTCACTGTCATTTGGAAGTTCCAGGATTTTAACCCAATGACAGTGAAGGAACTGTGATATAGGTCCAAGTCAGACTTAGAGAGAAACATGCAGGTGGTGATATTCTTTTGCATCTACTTTCCTTGTCCTTCTTTGGTGATAGTGGTCATGGATTTGGAAGTTGCTATCAAATGAAGCTTGATGAATCCCCAAAGTGTATTCGCACATTGTACGCACTGTTGTGTTCTTGTGATTTTTTTTATCTGAATGCAGAATTATCACTAATGCTGGATTGGTAAGCAGCATCAATTCAATTTACTTGAAAATTTCCAGCAGGTTTACTGAACAACCTGCATTTACAGAGCAAAATGTGTAAACTGAAGTTGCAATTGGACTGCTCTCTTGTTAGAGGGAAATGACTGGTGGTAACTTAACCTGAGGGTCACCATGCCTCAATCAAGTGGAAATTGGGAAGGTGGATCCTCATGGCAACCTCAGCTAGTACTGGAATTGAACTCACACAAGTGGCATCACTATGCTCTAAAGCAGCTGTCCAGTCAACTGAACTAACTAAACCCTAATTATATATATCCTT